>NC_057724.1:70444465-70470898 GCF_004010195.1 Chiloscyllium plagiosum | reverse complement strand
AAGGATGTTACCAGGGTTGGAGGATTTGAGCTATAGGAAGAGGCTGAACAGGCTGGGGCTGTTTTCCCTGGAGCGTCGGAGGCTAAGGGGTGACCTCATAGAGGTTTACAAAACTATGAGGGGCATGGATAGGATAAATAGACAAAGTCTTTTCCCTGGGGTTCGTGAGTCCAGAACTAAAGAGCATAGGTTTAGGGTGAGAGGGGAAAGGTATAAAAGGGTCTTAAGGGGCGACTTTTCACACTGAGGGTGGTATGTGTACGGAATGAGCTGCCAGAGAAAGTGGTGGAGGCTGGTACAAATGCAACATTTAGAAGGCATTTGGATGGGTATATGAATAGGAAGGGTTTAGAGGGATATGGGCCGGGTGCTGGCAGGTGGGACTAGATTGGGTTGGGATATCTGGTCGGCATGGACGGGTTGGACCAAAGCATCTGTTTCCGTGCTGTACATCTCTATGACTCTATGACTCTACTAGTGGTGGCAAGTCATTGAACATATTCTTAAGAGGTTGTTGACGTATTTTTATTTAAAGAAAATAAATGTTTTTACGCAAAAGGTAAAGGCATAATATTTAGCCATACAAAGTTATTACAAAAACATGATAGAAAATTATGCAAAAAAATTTATCCTTTTCTTTCTATCAATTCCCTTACAGATATTTCAACCTCAGTACGGAGTTACCCCTATCTGCATACTTATGCTTCTTGCTCAGCTAGTTCAGCAATTGTCTGCATATTAATATATTGGTATATTGTCTTCAGTTAATGCCTCTTTTCAGAAATAGCAAAACAAACTGCAAACTCATCCCACTATTACTTAACATCAGTTCCCTAAATCTATATCTTCAACTGTTTTTGGATGGTGTCTCCTCTCTGACATCCTCACTGTCCTCTGTTTCTAGAGGTTTTATTTTTGTCTCACTATCTTCTAAGCACCTCAGGCCTTCTTCCCAGAGGTTATGAGAAATGTTGGGTCGCTATTATCCTACTGAAAGGTGGAGCAGGCTCAAGGAACTGAATGACCTACCACTCTTCCTATTTTTTAATTTCTTTGGTATGTCTTGCAGGTATGTCTTGCATGTATGGCAGCACAGTGGCTCAGTGGTTAGCACTGCTACCTCACAGCACCAGGGTCCCAGGTTCGATTCCAGCCTTGAGTGACTGTCTGTGTGGAGTTTGCATATTCTCCGCGTTTCTGCGTGGGTTTCCTCCGGGTGCTCTGGTTTCCTCCCACAGTCCAAAGATATGCAGGTCAGGTGAATTGGCCATGCTAAATTGCCCATAGTGTTAGGTGCATTAGTCAGAGAGAAATGGTCTGGGTGGGTTACTCTTCGGAGGGTCAATGTGGACTGGTTGGGCCGAAGGGCCTGTTTCCACACTGTAGGGAATTTAATCTAAAAAAAATAGAAATCTCTTCAGTAAGCTTTTGTACAAAATGCGGAGGAATGGGATTGTGGGAGATATTGCAGTTTGGATCAGTAATTGGCTTGCTGAAAGAAGACAAAGGGTGGTGGTTGATGGGAAATGTTCATCCTGGAGTCCAGTTACCAGTGGCGTACCGCAAGGGTCGGTGTTGGGTCCATGGCTGTTCATCATTTTTATAAATGACCTGGATGAGTGTATAGAAGGGTGGGTTCGTAAATATGCAGACAACACTAAGATCGGTGGAGTTGTGGATAGTGATGAAGGATGTTGTAGGTTACAGAGAGACATAGATAAGCTGCAGAGCTGGGCTGAGAGCTGGCAAATGGAGGTTAATGTGGACAACTGTGAGGTGAGTAACCGGAATTCAAAGTACTGAGCTAATGGTAAGATTCTTGGTAGTGTAGATGAGCAGAGAGATCTTGGTGTCCAGGTACACAGATCCTTGAAAGTTGTCACCCAGGTTGACAGGGTTGTTAAGAAGGCATACAGTGTTTTAGCTTTTAATAATAGAGGGATCAAGTTCTGGAACCATGAGGTTATGCTGCAGCTGTACAAAACTCTGGTGCGGCCGCACTTGGAGTATTGTGTACAGTTCTGGTCACCACATTATAATAAGGATGTGGAAGCTTTGGAAAGGGTGCAGAGGAGATTTATTAGGATGTTGCCTGGTGTGGAGGGAAGCTCTTACAAGGAAAGGCTGAGGGACTTGAGGCTGTTTTTGTTGGAGAGAAGGTTGAGTGGTGACTTAATAGAGACATATAAGATAATCAGAGGGTTAGATAGGGTGGACAGGGAGAGCCTTTTTCCAAGTATGGTGACGGCGAGCATGAGGGGGCATAGCTTTAAATTGAGGGGTGATAGATAAAGGACAGATGTCAGAGGTAGTTTCTTTACTCAGAGACTAGTAAGGGTATGGAATACTTTGCCTGCAATGGTAGTAGATTCGCCAACTTTAAGTACATTTAAGTCGTCATTGGACAAGCATATGGACGTACATGGAATAGTGTAGGTTAGATGGGCTTCAGATTGGTATGACTGGTCGGTGCAACATCGAGGGCCGAAGGGTGTGTACTGCGCTGTAATGTTCTATGTTCAATGTTCTCTGAGACACACTATGTTCTTTGACACTCTCTGGCACTCTCTGAGACACACTGTAAAACTCTCCGGCTCTCTCTGAGACACACTATGACACTCTCTGACTTTTTCTGAGACATACTGTGACACTCTCTGACACACTGTGACACTCTCTGAGACACACTGTGACACTCTCTGACACACTGTGACACTCTCTGAGACATACTGTGACACTCTCTGACGCACTGTGACTCTCTCTGAGACACACTGTGACACTCTCTGACACACTGTGACACTCTCTGAGACACACTGTGACACTCTGTGACACACTGTGATACTTCTGACTCTCTCTGACACTGACTGACCCTCTCTGAGACACTGTGGCACTTTCTGACAGTCTCTGAGGCACACTGTGACACTCTCTGGCACACTGTGACACTTTCTGAGACACACTGTGACAATCTCTGACACTCTCTGAGACACACTGTGACACTCTCGAACACTGACTTTATTCTCTGAGACACTGTGATGCTTTCTGACACTCTCCGAGCCACACTGTGACACTCTCTCTGTCGCTGTCTGAGACACACAGTAGCACTCTCTGACTCGCTCTGACACTTTCTGAGACACACTGTGACACTCTCTGACACTCTCGGAGACACACTATGACTCTCCCTGACACACTCTGTAATACACAGCGACACTCTCTGAGACACACTGTGCCACTCTCTGAGACACTGTGACATTTTCTGTCTCTCTGCGACACACTGTGACACTCTCTGACACACTGTGACATTCTCTGACTCTCTCTGTCACACTCTGAAACACACTGTGACACTCTTTGACACTCTAAGACACACAGGGACACTCTTTGACAGACTGTGACACACTGAGACACTCTCTGAGATACACTATGACTCTCCCTGACACACTGTGACACACTCTGTAATACACGGTGACACACTCTGAGACATACGGTGCCAGTCTCTGAGACACTGTGACACCCTCTGTCTCTCTTATGGACGGCACGGTGGCACAGTGGTTATCACTGCTGCCTCACACCACCAGAGACCTGGGTTCAATTCCTGCCTCAGGCAATTGTCTGTGTGGAGTTTGCACATTCTCCCCGTAACTGCGTGGGTTTCCTCCGGGTGCTCCGGTTTCCTCCCACAGTCCAAAAATGTGCAGGTTAGGTGAATTGGCCATGTACAATTGCCCGTAGTGTTAGGTGAAGGGATAAATGTAGGGGAATGGGTCTGGGTGGGTTGCGCTTCGGAGGGTCGGTGTGGACTTGTTGGGCTGAAGAGCCTGTTTCCACACTGTACGTAATCTAGTCTTATGACAGGCTTTATGCAGATAGGATGTGGATTACTGATTGCAGAATAACTCATTTCTCTTGCAACTATGGCTTTTATCTGACTGGACTAAGTCAAAGTTAAAAATCACACAACACTAGGTTATAGTCCAAAAGGCTTATTTGAAAGTACCAGCTTTTGGAGTGCTGCTCCTCCGTCAGGTAGCTGACAAAGGAGCAGCACTCCAAACGCTAGTGCTTCCAATTAAACCTGTTGGACTATAACCTGGTGTTGTGTGATTTTTAATTTTGTCTACCCCAGCCCAACACTGGCACCTCCAGATCATGGACTTGTTAAGTAACTGCTTGTATGATCCCAACTGTTGTTAACACCTAAGAGCAGCACCTCTGCTTTATAGGCCTCTTTTCTTTGTTGGACTCTGCTTCCAACTCCTTCATTCTCTCTGGTGCTACTAAAACACAAGTCAACAACACCTTAGAAATTGTCTCCCTGTTGGTTTTCTGGTCACGTAGCCAAGATGACTTTAATGGCTTCCTATGAATGCTGATTTGAGCTCATCGTTCAAAATAAGTTACCGACCCTTTTAAAATAAAGTCATTTCCACAGAACTGAAAAAATTATCACTTTTTCCTCTGCTTAGAATGCAAGTTCAAAAACAATAATAATATTTTTAAAATAAATTCTGTAACACTGTAACTCCCAGGATGTTGTTTGTTTGGGAATTTTGTGATGCTAGTGGGTGGTCGTTATTCTTGGAGATTGTTACTGTATGGCACTTATGAAGCATAATTCTTCCTTCTGTTTATTCGTCCAAGCCTGGACAATTGCCTTTATTCTTTCATGGGATAAAAATGTCACGAGCAACAGATTTACTGCCCATCCTGAAGTGTTCATAATAAGGTATGCTGTCTTTCTAAACTGTTGCATTTTTGAGGTGTAGATGAACAGTGCTTTTCAGAAGAGAGTTCCAGGATTGTGACAAGTGCAAAGGCAGTGAAGGAGTGGTGATATCATTCCAATGTGACAGGGCAACAGGCAGTTTGGGGAGGAACCTGAAAGTGATGAGGGTTGATGTAGGCCTATATGTTGGCGCGCCACTAGGTTGTAACTCCGCAATTTTACTAGAAGTGATATCTTGATTAGGTCACTTATGAATGGGACAGGATGTAGATGCTTTGCTTAATTAGAAGTTAAAAATCACACAACACCTGGCTATAATGCAACAGGTTTATTTGGAAGCACTAGCTTTCGGAGCACTGCTCCTTCATCAGGTAGCTGTGAAGCAGGATCTATGACACAGAATTTATGATAAAAGTTTACAGTGACATGCAATTGAAACGATATGTTGAACAAACCAAGAATGCTATAAATTCTGTGTCTTGTGGTCCTGCTCCACAGCTACATGATGAAGGAGCAGTGCTCCGAAACTAGTGCTTCCAAATGAACCTGTTGAACTATAATCTGGTTTTGTGTGAAGATTCCTGATGAATGGCTTTTGCCCGAAACATCAATTTTCCTGCTCCTCAGATGCTGCCTGACCTGCTGTGCTTTTCCAGCACCACTCTAATCTGGACTCTAATTTCCAGCATCTGCAGTCCTCAATTTTGCCTGCTTGATTTTTAACTTTGTCCATTCCAGTCCAACACCGGCTCCTGCACATCATAATTAGACGTTGGTAGTTCTGGTGCTTCTTCTGTCTCGTTAACTTCAGCGAAGGTAGCTTGGAGAGTCTGAGGGTATTCCAAAATTGAAGTGCCTTGAAAAGGGGAAAGGTTAATGTGATATTCAGATCACCAAAAGCTTCTCAACGTAAATATTAAAGGGTTATATCTCCTGGATAAGACATGATCTCAGGATAAGGGAGATAGGAGGATGTGTGATGGGGAGGAGATAAGGAGAAATTTCTACACCCTGACTGGTATGAATGTTTGGAATTTTCTACCCCAGAGAGTTGTGAATGTTTCATCGTTGAGTATGTTAAAAGTTGAGATGGACATTTTTCTGATCTTTCAGGGAGTCAAGAAAGATACTGCAGGGATGGACAGAATTCCTTCAGGATGATCTTTTAGCTCCTTCATGAGACTGACAGCTTCCACATGTGCTAATATTGAAGTTGACAACTCGTTCCAAGACCACAACTAAGGAAACTTCCTTGGCCACTAAATTGGAATATAGTGAGCAATATTGATCTTCATATTTCAAGGTGCATCTCTCTTGGGATGGCATGATGGCTCAGTGGTTAGCACCAAGAATCTGAGTTCAATTCTACCCTCAGGCAACTGTCTATGTGGAGTGTCCACATTCGCCCCGTGTCTGTGTGGGTTTCCTCCGGGTGTTCCAGTTTCTTCCCACTGTCCAAAGATGTACAGATTAGGTGGATTGACCATGCTAATTTGCCTACAGTGTCCAGGGATGTGCAGGCTCAGTAAATTAGCCATGGAAAATGCAGGGTTACAGGGAAAGAGTAGGGAGTTTGGAATGCTCTTTGGTGGGTTGTTGGGAACTCAATGGACTGACTGGCCTCCTTCCATATTGTAGGGAGATGATATAGTGAGATCCGTTAGATTGGTTCTTGGCTGGAGAAGGCTGACTGTCATGAGAGGGTGTGGAGTCCTTGAAATTTAAAAGAATAAAACGTGTTCACAAGGATGTATAAGATCAAGACATGGATTATTTATTCTTTCTTGGGATCTAGGCATCACAGGCAAGACTGACATTAGATGCCCATCCATATTTGAGCTGGAACTGAGTAACTGGCTCGATCCTTGCAGAGGGGCAGTGAGCCACTTTTCTGCAAACTGGAGTCACATGTAAACCAGACCAGGCAAGGATGGTAGATTTCACTCCCGAAAGGACATTATTAAAGCAGATGGGTATTTTACAAAAATCATGGTCATCATTGTTGAGATTAGATTTCAGAGCGTGAACTCACTTTGGATAGCAATGGTTCAATAGTTTTGAAAGGGATATTCATAAAAATAAAACAAACGTACCAGACAAGGCTCCTCAAAGGAGCAACAAAACAGAATTCTGGAAATAAGCAGATAATGTTTAAGTAGAAAATTGGAACTGAAAGGCTCCCAGCCTCAGGCATTACAAGAAGGCAATCTTCCTCAAGAGAAATTGTGCAAAATAGTTGTCTGGACAGCCATCTTCTTTAAACGCTCTGATTAATGCAATTATTCATATTAATTTTTTAATGGAGCCCCAACAGTAAAAGTAAAAATTGTTTGGTAACAATTTCACTGTCAAGGGCTCAATCCTAAATTATGTTATTGGACAAAGAACAGAATTGTTTTGCCCAGGAGCTAGATTTTCCTGACAGTCACTTCTCCAGCAGTCTATTTAGCAGTAAATCTGCTAAGTGAGCACTTGTGTAAAGGTCTGCGCGGTGCTAATTCAACTTTCAACATTATTCAATCAGAACAAATACCCGAGAACAAACAGGCCATTCAGCCCAACTTGGTAATGTTGGAATTTTTCCTGTTCTCTACCCAACCTTCCTCATTCAACCCTATCAGCAGAACACTTATTTTTTTCCCTCACGTGCTTACCTAACTTCCTAATAAATCCTGTTCACATAAACCACTCCCTGTGGAAGCATATTCCAGGTTCTAACCTCTCTCTGGGTAAAGAGGTTTCTCCTGCATTCCCATTGATATTTTTGGTCAAATCCTATGTTGGCTCAGTTTACTTCATCTCAACTCATTTACACATGGGGTGGCTCGGTGGTTAGCACTGCTGCCTCACAGCAGCAGTGTCCCAGGTTCGAGTCCAGCCTTGGGTGACTGTCTGTGTGGCGTTTGCACATTCTCCTCGTGTCTGCGTGGGTTTCCTCTCGCACTCCAATGATGTGCAGCTCAGGTGAATTGGCCATGCTAAATTGCCCATAGTGCTAGGTGTATTAGTCAGAGGGAAATGGTTCTGGGTGGGTTACTCTTCAGAGGGTCAGTGTGGACTGTTTGGGCCGAAGGGCCTGTTTCCACATGGTAGGGAATCTAATCTAATCAGTTTTTGTTTCTCCCCGTAAGTAGAAACATTTCTGCTGTGTCCACTTTGTCAAAAGTTTGAACAAATGCTATATTTTGACCCTTCAGGCTTCTCATTTCAGGAAGTGAAAGAAACATGGTCTATTCATTTTCTCGCAAATCTGATGGGAAGAATTCACTGGAAACCGAACTCCACTCTTCCACAAATCATCACAAATGTGAAATGTTTAAATCTCTTAAATATTTGAATTTTAATATTTAATCTCTGGAATGTTTGACTGTGGCTACTGGCCATGATAGAAGAGATTCACACAATGTTCAATCACTGAACAAGAAAACATAAGTTTACTTGTAAAACATATTCTCGAAAATGTGCCAATCATGCCAATATGCAAATTTAAATTTAAATCCAAACACGCACATATTGATTCACATTCAAAATAGGCAAGATGAACAAGATGCAATCAGGAGTGGGAGAGTCAATATTTCGGGCATAAGCACTTTAGGCTGTCCTGCTCCTCGGATGCTGCCTGACCTGCTGTGCTTTTTCCATTGCCACATTTTTCACCTCTGACACCTCCTGCATCTGCAGTCCTCGCTTTCTCCAAGATGAACAAAATGCACAGTTTTGCAGGAATACTGTGGGGTGGAGAATACAGGTAAAATGGAACTAAGTCTGATGAACAAGACTCCAAACCAAGGGGTAATGAGGTTACTGCCCCTCACAGCTTTTTTGGCTTTTGGTGATTATATCCCATTGTTGTTGCCTGCAACAATTCTCAATTTGTTAGCTGGTCATCTGAACCAAGGGACAGAATCTTCTAGGGGTCTGACGGACATGGAATGAAGCAGATCGTTTGAGACAGAATTGAGTGACAGTGTAGTGAGGAGAAAGTTAGGACTGTAGATGCTGGAGATCAGAGCTGAAAATGTGTTGCTGGAAAAGCGCAGGAGGTCAGGCAGCATCCAAGGAGCAGGAGAATTGACGTTTCGGACATGAGCCCTTCATCATTCCTGAAGAAGGGCTCATGCCCGAAATGTCGAATCTCCTGCTCCTTGGATGCTGCCTGACCTGCTGCGCTTTTCCAGCAACACATTTTTAGCTTGACAGTGTAGTGAGGCCCATCTTGGCGATAACTCACTCCACCTTTTCTGGGTTCCACACGCAGGCTCAGTCAGATTCTCACAGATGCCAGTGGATGGGCCTTAACATTTGATAAATGCTCTGTTAATGAACAACTTGTCTCATTAATATTCTGTGTTTGATCTTTGCAAACCCGCCAAACATGCCAACATATTGGGAAAACTCACATGGAAATGAGAATGGATACCTGTGGTTTCAGTCTTGATAAAGGGCTTATGCCTGAAATGTCGACTCTCCTGCTCCTCAGATGCTGCCTGACATGCTGTGCTTTCCCAGCACCACACTCTCCACCTGTGGATTCAGCTCACTACTTGCTCTGAGCGACCTTCATGTTGGGCACCAACATCTCAGGGTATGCTTTATGCACACTCACTAAAATCCTTACCTTTGAGACAGGAGGCCTCAAGTCTCAGCTGCTGCAGGGGTGTGTAATAACATCTCAGAACAGGATGATTAGAAAATGGTTTCCTCAAAAGCATAAAGGTCGCAATGATTTTGCTTGAGCTTGGTGATCCCGCTGATTCACTAATCTACCCAGTGATGTAGGAGACAGTGAGGTCTGCAGATACTGGAGGTCAGAGTTAAGAGCGTGTTGCTGGAAAAGCACAGCAGGTCAGGCAGCATCCGAGGAGCAGGAAAATTGTCATTTTGGGCCAGAGCCCTTCATCAGAAATGAGTGATGAAGGGCTCCAGCCTCAAACGTCAATTTTCCTGCTCCTCGGATGCTGCTTACCCAGTGAACTACCCAAGTGGATCATTTTTCCACAGCTTAGCCTGTCTTGTTTTCTTGCTCAGATTGGGGTTGTTGACTGAGAAAGTAAATGTGATTTAAGACAAGTAATGTGGGAAAAAACACTTAAATATGTCCCTGCCCACTCTTCCTGAGTATGTAGCACAATTTTCTCATAAATGTTCACTTTCACTCCATTCTCCTACTGTACCCATGCCTCACCAAGTCTCATGCGCTACCGTTCTCATTAATCACTGTCACACATCCCCCACTCACTCTCACCTTCCTCAATCGCAAACCACTAACTCTGTGCTGTCGACTCACTCACTCGGGACGCCTGCACCAACATTACCAGCTGAGGCACCCACTTTTATGGATTACCATCTCTTGCCTCAGATCACAATTGAGCAGAAAACGTCAAGACGGGTGACATAGTCCCTCAGCAGACTCTATTCTGGTACCAGAAACTGACTTTGACTCACTGTAGCAGGACAGCTTGAGTAAAGGCTAGCCCCTTTGACCTGACTGAGATCTGCCACCAACTACAACAAGCTTCTTGGCTTTGTATCTGTGATAAATGGTGCAACAAAGATCGTAGTAAAAGAACCTGGTAAGTCTGACTGAGGGGACAGGGTGCAAAAAGGCAAGACAATGCAAGGTAGGGATGCAGTGGGTCAGTGAGCGTTGTGAAAGCAAGCGAAGAGCCTACAAATGACATCTGGTACAATTCATAGGCTGGGTGCATGTCTCTGAATACACAGTGTCCTTGCTGAGCATTAAAATGAGAGTTGCCAACGTAGCCAGCAGTGCAGCATTGAAGTGAAGAGGCATCCCTTGAGATATATTCCCAAAGGCACATGTCATTTTCTGTGGGTGATCCTCTACCCTGTGAGTCTGGGAGGATCAAATGGCAACAACCATTGTCCCCACCACAGGTCTGCTGAAGTTCTAGAAGCCAGTGAACACCAAAAATATGTTAGTATGTATTCTGTTAGTAAGGAATCAATATCATCCAGTTCCTTTCATAATCTGATTTTGTCTTTAGTCTAATTTGCAGGTCAGCAAAGTTAAGTGAAACGGCCCTGCATACAAATTGGCAGTAGCATTCCTCTGAACAGAAAACACTATTATTCATTAAAACATTCACAGCTGTTCAGTGCTTTTGTCTTGAATAGTAGTGTACTCTGTCCAAAATAGCAATTTTCTCTGCAGGGTTACATGATGAATTTGAAACTTTTGTATGTATCAGCATATGTTTGGTGTAATTTCCAGTGTAACATTGGCAATTCAGAAATTAAGACATTTAAACAGTCTCTATTTGATCCACTGCCTCTGTTTCTAGGAGGGTTATATTGAATTGAAAGAATGAGCATTGAACCCCAAAATTGATGTATCATGATATTTGGTGAATATACAATTTACAGAAAACAAATCCAAAGAACTGCAGATTCTAGAAATCAGAAACAAAATCAGAACTTGGTAGAAAAACTCTGTAGGTTGGCATGATCTGTGGAGTCAACGTTTCAGGTCGAGTGACCCTTTGGAACTGATTGTAGCTAGGAAATGGTTGGTATATATGTTGCAGGTGAGGTTGGGGGGAGTGGGGAGGAGTAAATGATAGGTGGAGATGAAGCCCAGAGAGAGAGAGAGCGAGAGGTAAGGTTTGGGAGAATGAGTCACCCATAGGACTATCACACTCTTTCAAGTTCTGAAACTGGTTGGTAGGGTGAACACAGCACAAACGTTTCCACTTTTAGCAAAGCACACAAAGCAAGACATCATAGGGGAAATTGTGGTGATGTGCTAGGTAGTGCAGACTTAAGTATTCAACAGCTCAGATTAATGGTCTAGGGATTTACAACTTTATAAAATGTTGGTTGGGCCACAGATGGAATATCATTTGCAGTTCTGGTTGCTGCATATCAGAAGGACATGATTACACTGGAGAGGATACAGAGGAAATTCACCTGGCTGTTGCCAGGGATGAAACTCTCAGTTATGAGGACAGACGGGACAGGCTGGATTTGTTTTACTTGATTTATTATTGCCATATGTACCTAGGTACAGTGAAAAGTTTTGATTTACATGAGTATAGGCAGATCATGCCATCCAAAATGCATTAGGGTAATAGAACAGAGCAAGGAAGTGTTACAGCTGCAAAAAAGGTGCACAAAGAGTGAGATCAGCATTAAATTTAAAATTTGAGCAATCCATTTCGAAGTCCAATAACAGCAGGAAAGAAACTGTTCTTGAATCTGTTGGTAGGTGTGTTTCAGCTTTTGTGTGTAATGCTCGACAGAAGAGGTTGGAAGAGATTATAACCGGGCTGGGAGGCGTGAGCAAAGATGATGTCAAATGTGTAGCCAAGGCAGCAGAGGCAGGAAGAGGAGCAGAGGAGGCTGAGGAGGTAGTTTGATTGAGGGATACAAAATAATGAGAGGTATAGACAGGGTAGATCATTAGAATCTCTTCCCCATGGCAGACATGTCTAAGATCGATTTGGAGATGCCGGTGTTGGACTGGGGTGTACAAAGTTAAAACTCACACAACACCAGGTTATAGTCCAACAGGTTTAATTGGAAGCACACTAGCTTTCGGAGCGACGCTCCTTCATAATGTATAATTTCAGTTACATCACACTGTAAATTTTTGCTATAAATTCTGTGTTACGATCGAGCCTTCCACAATCACCTGATGAAGGAGCGTCGCTCCAAAAGCTAGTGTGCTTCCAATTAAACCTGTTGGACTATAACCTGGTGTTGTGTGATTTTTAACTATGTCTAAGATCAGTCGGCATATATTTAAAGTGAGGAGTAAGTGGTTTAGAAGGCCTCTAAAAAAATAATTCACCCAATGAGTGGTGGTGAGAGGTTGGTGGTGGTGGTGGCAAGTACTTGCACAACATTTAAGAAGCATCAGGACTAGCACTTAAAATGTCGCTATGAACCAAGTGCAGATACATGGGATTGGTACAGTTTTGTGTATGTTGGTCAGCACAGGCATAATGGGTCGAAGGGCCTACTTCTATGCTGTATGACTCTCTGACTCTCTGCCACATGGATTCAATTCTCACCAAACAAATTCATGTTAACTGTGAAATTATCATCAATTATTATAAAAGTCCATTTTGATGTTCTTTCGGGAAGGACTTTGTCTTTTTTCTGTCTTAATCATGAATTCAATTTAAACAATACCCCTCCAAAATCTCAAATACACACACACAAACATTCATGATTAAGAAGGGTGAAAGACAAATGGTTGAACACAGATATTAGAGGTGGACAAAGCAAATAGACAGGCTACTCAAAACACAAAAGAACAAAAATCCACACCACAAGATGAAAAGTCACTCTCTTACAGCCCTTTTTATTATTTTAGAATTCTTTCTTTGAAACATTTTTTACTTTCTTTAGTCCTTCTCCTACTCACACAGCAAATGAGAAAGAGATGGGTGCTTTCTGCTTGCCAACTCTGAATGTTTTGTTCCCTCTGCTTCCGTGGCACTTACATCGTTTTAAAATTCTGAAACTCAACTAATCAGCGAACTGTCATCAGGCAGAATTTCCTTAACTCAGACAACTCAGCTCCACCTCATCTCAATTTTTCTCTCTCCTTGCTTCAAAAAACAACCTTGTATTGCATAGTTGAAACTGTATGCCGCACTTTGAATTGCAAAACTCTCCTGGCATTTCTGTTTTAGCAGCTGAACTTTCATTTTAATTTATGGAAAAAGGAAACATACATAGTTTCTTACAATACCCATCCATTTCTGTTCTGATCCTATATTGTACTTTCTCCAGTGCCCTATGTCTATTTTATAATTCAGTGGTATGCAGTCCTCTAAGAGTGGTCTCATCAATTGAATATAGCATTTCAAGGTTTCAATTCTATCTCTCTAGAAATGCGCATGTGTTTTTTTTCGTTCTTGTTAACCTTGTTAACCTTGTTAACCTGGTTTTGTTTGACTTTGGTTCCCAAGGTCAATTTCAGAAGCTGATGATTATACCTTCTGCTCCTGCCTCTCCACATTGCAATTCATGAACATTAGCTGTTTAACCATTTGTTTGTATTGGAATAGAAAAACTGTTATTGTCTGTGAGGAGTTTGTATGCTGTCCCAGTGTCTGTGTGGGTTTCCTCTGGATGCTCTCATTTTCTCCCACAGGCCAAAGTTGTTCAAGTTAGTTCGATTAGCTACGCAATGTTGTGCCCTGACCAACATCCTCTTTATTTGGCGTCAAAACTTTTCCAAGCTCCCTTCCCCAGGTTTTAGTTGTTGATTTGATTTATTATTGTTACTTGTACCTCGGTACAGTGAAACATTTTGTTTTTTCGTAGAGTACAGGCAGATCATACCACACAAAGTACACTGGGATAATAGAACACAGCGAGGAATATAATATTATGGCTGCAGAGAAGATGCACAAAGAGCGAGGTCAACATTAAATATAAAATTTGAGTGGTCGATTCAGAAGTCTAATAACTGGAAGAGAAAAAGCTGTTCTTGAACCTGTTGGTATACGTGTTTAAGACTTTGTATCTTCTGCCCGATGGAAGAGATTATAACCTGGGTCTGATGGATCTTTCATTATGTTGGCTGCCTTTCTGGGGAAGCAAGAAGTCTAGGTGGAATCAAAAGATGGAAATAGGAGATAGTGAGGACTGCAGGTGCTAGAGAGTCAAAATTGATAAAGTGTGGCACTGGAAAATGCACAGCAGATCATGCAGCATGGGAGGAGCAGAAAAGTCAATGGTTCGAACAGGACCCTTCATCAGGACTGGGGAGAGGGAGGGGAGGCTGAGAAATATATGAGGTTGGGTGGGGCTGGAGGAAAGGTAGGTGGGATGGCGAAGAGTGGATGCAGGTAGGAGGTGATTGTGATAGGTCAGTGGGAAGGGTGGAGCAGATGGAAGGTTGGATTGCATGATGGACTGGGCTGTGTTCCCAACTCTCTGTGATTTCTTATGGTCCTGGGCAGAGCAGTTTCCATACAAAGACGTGTTGCATCGGGATAGAATGCATTCTCAGGTATCACTATAAAAGTTGGTAAGAGCTTTTATGGATATGCCAAATTTCCTTAGCCTGTTGAGGAAGTAGAGGCAGGTTGCAAGACTTATTGGCATATGCTGGTTAGGAGCCCAATGTTCATAGCAGGATTTATCTTAGATATTAATTCACAAATGTGTCTGTTCCAGTAGTTGCCACCAAAGCTGCCCACCAGTAAGTAATGTTTTCAACGCAAGTCGTCCCAATGAAGACAAGGTGACTCGGTGGTTAGCACCGCTGCCTCACAACGCCAGGGACTAAAATTTGATTCCAGCCTTGGGTTATTGTCTGTGTGGAGTTTGTATGCTGTCCCAGTGTCTGTGTGGGTTTCCTCTGGGTGCTCTCATTTTCTCCCACAGGCCAAAGTTGTACAAGTTAGTTCGATTAGCTACGCAATACACCCATAGTGTTCAAGTATGTGTAGGTTAGGTACGTTAGCTATGGGAAGTATTTGGGAGGTAAGTCTAGGTGAAATACTCTTTGGAGGGTTGATGTGGACTTGTTGGGCTGAATGGCCTGGGTTTCTATAGGTCTATAGAACTCTCAACAGGTCTGGAACCTGAAAAGAAAAGAGCCCACGGAAATTTCCACAGCTTGAAAGAAAACAAAATTGAAATGCAAGCTGCTAATTTGATTTAAATCCTCATTTTTCATTGATTACTGCTAATTTTAATTGACAGGAGAGTTAAGGTAATGATGTACTTAGAACATGCAATCTGAATCCAAACAGCAAATTTGCAGCAAGAATATCATTCCAAGCACAGCCTTGTAATTTTGAAAAGATTGAAGTTTCATCTATAAAGGCATTAAACCCATGGAAGGCAATTCAAAATGCAAATCTATTCATATAATTCGGGAAAAACTTATGTTTGGTATATTCACTGGCTCTGTATGGACCTGTATTTCGGACATTGGAAAAATACATGCTCAGAAATGTTCCTTCTTATATTTTAGGAAAAGTGCCAAAACTTATGACTGCATTGTGACAGATAAAAGTTGATGTAAGAAAACAGAATTGGAAAAATAGAATGGGACAGTTGGTGCAGAAGACTAGACACCTCAGATCAAATATTCTGATAATTAATTCTTAAACATGGACCATCCGAATATTAATGCCTTTGATTTCGCATTTTCAAAAGCCTTCAATTCAATTTTTTCAAACAGATTAAATTAACAAACATTATTCAAATAAAATCTTTCTTGCTGTTACAAGTGTAAAGCTCCTAAATGAAAATAATTGAATGACATGGCAAGAGATTTGTCAATGTACTTTATCTACCAATTTTGCCCATTTAAAAATAAGAGCACTTATTGACAGATTCTAGTTTAGTTTTTATCCCCCAAAAAACTGTTAATCTTGTCAACAGATCATCACAAATTCCAGCAGCTGTAGTGCAATACATCTATTTAGCAGTTTGATTAGACTATGCATTTTAATTTAGAACATGTCTTGTTTAACTGAATCCTAAACCAATATTTTCAATTTTTTATAAGGATGGGATGAGACAGCTTGTAAAATATTTAGTTGTGCTTGTAATGATTAAATTGAATCATGTCCAACAGAATAGAAAATCAACATCTGGGGTATAATTTAATGAGACTGTGCCAAATATTGTAAAGTACGTTTTCAGTATGATTCTTAACCTCTTACCAATGATGTACAGTTTAAAATCAGTGCAAACTGTCACCCGTTAATCACTGAACATCAAGGTTCATCCTGTGTTGCTATTGAATGATTGGTTGGTTGTCAAAGGTTTCTGATGGAACGACATTGTAATGAGATGCTTTTTACTAGAGGAAAACAAATATTCCAATCAAAGTTGATCACTTTGATGGCATTGAGAAACAATTGTTCTTAAGTTGACTTGCTTCAAGTTAACTCAATGACTTGCCTTGTCCTTGATTCTCCTTTCAGTCCATGGGCTTGTCCAGTCCATTCAGAAAAGAATTTCAGGAGAATTTCCAACAGCAATGACTTTGAATCCAGGAAAGGCTGAAAGCTCATTATCAGAATCTCTGCAATTTCCACTAACTTCCTTTAATATCCTTGGGTGCATCTCATTTGGCCCAGTGCCTTTTCTATTTTACGTATATCAACTTAACTTTAAACATTTTCCCCTGACAAGAAAGAATAGAATGTTAGACCTAGATCTTGGGAATGGGATGAGCTAAGCTGTTCAAGTGGTAGTGAGGAATCATTTAGGGGCCAGTTATTACTGAATAGTAAAGTTTGCATTTATGGTAGGAAATGACATTGGTCAATCCAGAGTAAGAATAATCAAGTGGCAGAGGCCAACTTTAATGGGGCAAGAACAAAGCTGGACCAGGTAGGTTGGTAGCAGATTGGAAACAATAGTTTAAAAAGGCAATGGTTTGGGCATAGGCAAGGAATATTTCCTCAAACTGGGAAAGTAGAATAAACCAATCGAGAGCTCTTTGGATGATTAAGAAATAGATATTATGTTGAAGTAAAAGTGCTCTTGCAACAAGTCTCAGGTCAGAAATACAGTTGAGAACCAACCTGTACATTAAAGGTTCAGAAGGGAGGATTTTTGAAAAATTCATTCATGTTGTGGGATGTGGGCAGCATTTATTGCCCTTTCCTAGTTTCCCTTGAGAAGATGGTGGTGAGCTGCCTTCTTAAACTGCTGCAGTCCGTGTGCTATTGATATACCCACAATGCCTTTCAGGAAGAAATTCCACTATTTTGATCCAGTGACAGTGAAAGCATGGCAATATATTTCCAAGTCAGGATGGCAAATGGCTTGGAGAGGAACCTGAAGATGGTGGTGGTCCCATGTATCTTCTCTAACCTGTCAGTTGGCCAGTAGTCAAATGGCAGCCGGAGGGAAAGGTATAAGGACATGCCCAAGGTCACCCTAAAGCACAGAGATGTTGACTCCACTGATTAGGAGGAGAACTCTGCCAACCATTCAGTATGGTACCTCTTGATTCAAGAAGGTACAAGCTACCCACAGACTCAGTGAGTTAATTGTGAGGTGGAGTTATGGCATCAATTGAGGAACAAGAAGGAAGCAAACATGAAAATTCCAATTTACCTTGTACCCTCACTGTGGAATTAAAAACTTACCGATCTAAATTTGTCACCTGAAGACACATCTAGCCTGGCAAGCATCACTCTCAACTTTCAGGGACTGCCAATGTTAATGATGAGTTGATCTTCAACCTTAAGTCCATCTGCTTGCACTTAAATCCTTCATTCCCTCAATCTATCTATTTAAGGTAATGCTTCTGAAAGAATAACTGCTGGATACTGCATTGAGCTCCACAATCTGATGATGTCAGGTAGCATTGGGTGGGATAATCAGGAAGAATAGATCAGGATCTCGAAGGGGACAGATATGTCATTTATGTAGTCCAATATCTTAGTAACAATGTCTATCCAGCTAATGTAAGTTATGCTCAATTCTAGCCATTCAAAAGATTATATATTATTAAAGTAAAATCCTCTTATTGTTAAGACTGAATAATTATTGTTCCTCTACTACTGTGAACCAAATGGAGAGTTAGACCCAGTCAAGGAAAGGTGAATGGTGGAACTATCCATTACCCAAATAGCACAATATTGACCTCTGTCTTGAGTATAATCAATGACTGAGCACACAGCTCTCTGGGGTAGAGAGGTCATGAGCGAAGCAAATTCTCGTCATGTCAATTCTAAATAAATTATTCTTACTCTGAGACCAACACCACACGTTCTCAGTTCCTAAATCAGAAAGAAATATCTTTTCAGCATCTACCCTGTGAATCCCATGAAAAATTTCATATATGTCATTTTGATTATTTCTTATTCGACTGGTTTCCAGAGGATACGGATTTAGCCTTCCAAATTTCTCTTCGTTGGAGAATGTCCCCATTGCAGGAGCAAATGCTCTGAGCCATCATTTCACTCTCTGTAAGACTTGTATGGTTTTTCTTCAGTCAGCAGGTCAAACCTGGACACATTATTCTGGTCTCACCAATACCCTTTATAGTTATAAAAGGACACATTTACTCTTAGAACTTTTGTATATGAGTTCTGAAGAAGAGCAGACTCAGTGGGCTGAATAGCCTAATTTCTGCTCCAATGTTTTATGGTCTTATAGCCTTACCCCTCAGCCTCTGGTGCTCCAGGGAAAACAGCCTCAGCCTATTCAGCCTCTCCCTATAGCTCAAAACCTCCAACCCTGGCAACATCCCTGTTAATCTTTTCTGAATTCTTTCAAATTTTACAACACCCTTCCTATAGCAGGAAGACCAGAACTGCATGCAGTATTCCAAAAATGGCCTGTGCAACCACAACATGACCTCCCAATACTGACCATTAATGTCTAATCCTCGTTTGCTGCTGACACACTCACTTTAAAATAAATGCAACCATCTCAGTCAGAACCCCAGGAACTGGCTCTGCTTCCTTTAAAGAGGTGAATGCACTTTACAAAGATAGTACAAGGTCATAAGTTCTCCAAGGAACTCAGATCACAGCTGGGAAAATGGTGATAGCTTTCCTTTTCTCATGGCTACAAAATACTACTATCTTGGCACTCTGCCAGGAGCTATGACTGTAATTTGAAATGCAGTGCACTTATAAAGTAATTGTCAACATGCAGTCAGCATTTCAGTAGATGTGCACTAAGTGCTTTAATAATTGAAAGAGGATTCCGGGTCAGTGCTGGAAAGAATTATTGCTAAACCTATACCAGACTGATCACCCAGCATTGCTACTTTCAGCAACCACCTGATGAAGGAGCAGCGCTCCGAAAGCTCGTGATTTCAAATCAGTCTGTTGGACCATAACCTGGGTTGTGTGATTTTTAACTTTGTACACCCCAGTCCAACACTGGCGTCTCCAATTCAGCACACCCAACAGCTCAAAGCCAAACTTCTCAACATCCTCCTCCTTGTGCATCTGCTCCCATCCCAATCCTTCTGCTCATTTGATTCAGAACCTCAAGTCCAAGATCTGCGTTTCCCACCCTTCCACCACTTCACCCCAATAATTTCTCACTGTACAACTGCTCCCACATCATGTGATCCTCTCACCAATGTCAACAGACCATGGCTTTCCTCCCTTGCCCCCTCTTCTTAGAGGTCAGTACCTTGCTCACAAACCCTCCAATTGCAACTGGATCTCTGAAACACCGCTCTCGGTTTTCCCACGCTCGGTGGCGCCAAACAAATGGGAAACCCGCTGCCTTCACCTCTGTGTGACTCCAGGCCCGCTGTGCTCACCTGCCAACTAACCTCTGGAGTAAATGGTCAGCCAAATCCACCAGCAGTATGTTTTGGCTTCATTGAGGAGAATCTTATTGGACTCTGAGTGAGGGCGAAATTCTCACATCGGTAGCAACTCGCACCACCATTAACACTTTTCACAAGGAGCCTGACTAGATTCTTAGTCAGAAAGCCCGTTGTCAATTGACAGCCATTATAAATGTTAAACACCCTGTTAGCAGCCCAATTAATTTCATTAATATTCAGCCTTCCAACCTCCCAAGCTTACAAAACAATCTCAATATTGGGGAAACTTGACAAGGAAATCAGAGCAAGCACCTGGAGGAAGCAACTTGCTCCTTGTTGTGAACAATCACCATGTTGGAAGCTTGGTAGTATCTCAGGTCTCTGTGGGCACTGGCCATGTGCACTCAACAACCATGGACATTGACATCAGACATGTACCAGCCTCTGGGAACCCTCTCCAATCCATGAACAGGGTGTTTCTTCACTTCAGTGCTGTATCTTCAGTCTACACTGAAACACATCATTGTAATGCTGTAGGAAGGGTGCAGGACCCTCAGGGACATGCAACTAGCTCATGGACTAGACCAGGCTGCAGCTCCAAGCTCTTTACTCACTAGCGTAACACTCACTCAGTCTGAGCCTATCTAGATGTTCACAGCACCTCCCGCCTTGTATTGCTGTGCCTCGACTTTTGAATGTTGTGCCTTTGGCTGGAGGTTCTTATTATTGCTGTCTTGCTCTGCTGTTTCGAGCAGACACAAAACCAGGAAGCTTGTCGTGATTGTCAGCAAACCTCAACCGAGTCACGCCTTCGCTCAGGATGTCAGATTGGGCTGGCTGGCGCCATCTTGGTGAGCACAGCCGCCACGGGCTGAATGACTTCACTCCATGCAATGATTCCACATTATTGATATTTCTGCTTTGACAGCAACACTGAATATATATATCATAATAAGATGATTGTCAACTTTATAAAAATAAGAAGATAACATGAGTTTCACAATCAGGATATCTGTCCACAGCTCAAAGTGAAAAGTGCAGTTGTTACTCAGTAGAGAAAAATGGAAGGTGCAGATTACATTATGTGTGCCTCTCCATATTTTCTTTAACGTGTACTTTTTATTGCTAAATCATATGTCTCTCAAACCTGCATGGAATTGTCAATGAGGGAACTGTTATTTTTGTGAGTGGAAAGCTTCACAGAGGTATTGGAGCAGAATAAAACATGCTCAAAACCGGTAAGGTTTGCACAGTCAGTAAGGAGAGACCACACCCATTTTTAACCTCATCTGAGGCAGAGTGGCCATCTCTCTCTCCTTAATGACAGCAGCTTATGGTCCCTCTGGTGTCATGACGACTGTATCTTTGGGCCACCAGTTAATGGGTAGGATGTAGAATAATAAATCTTCAAAGAAATTAAAGGGAAGTACATCATAGAGGAGTTCAAAGTGGGAGTTGGGGGATTTTAATTACCCAAATATGGTAGTGCAAAGGGCAGTGAGGGAGCCAATGTTATTAAGTTATGATCAGGAGAATTTGCTTAAGTAGTCCATGTCCATTCCAACAAAAAATGAAAAGATGCTAGACCTGGTTCTTGGGGATGAGATGAGCCAGGAATATTGAACGTCAGAGGAGAAGCATTTAGGCAACAAAGTATCATAGCAGTAACATAATGTTTAGGATGATACTTTAAGAGGAAAGAAGACTATTCAGAGTAAGAATACTAACCAAAGGAGAACTGACTTCTACGGGGCAAGAATGGAGCTGAGCTGGATATACTGGACCTGAAGTTTGACAGGAGAAACTGTCACTGAACAATAGGCTACCTTCAAAGAGCAGACGGTTATGGCACAAAATGGGGAGGGCAAAGACAAACAAACCTAAAGCTCCTTGAATGAGACAGAAATTGTAATAACAAAGAAATAATGTGCTGATGATTGATACAAGGTAAAAAATACAATTGAGGGCCAAGAAGAATAAACATGATTCAGAAGAGAGGTGAAAAAGAAAGAGTAGCAAAGAGAGGTTATAAATGAAAAAGGCAGGAGCTAACATGAAGGGAAATACCAAAGTTTTCTAAGGACCAAACTGGATTATCATACTGGGACAAAGAGCATGGCTGAAGTGTTAAATGAATAAAAGCAAATTACTGCGGATGCTGGAATCTGAAACCAAAAGAGAAAATGTTGGAAAATCTCTGGCAGCATCTGTAAGGAGAGAAAAGAGCTAATGTTTCGAGTCTAACTAACCCTTTGTCAAAGCGTCTATTAGATTAGATTAGATTACAGTGTGGAAACAGGCCCTTCGGCCCAACAAGCCCACACCGACCCGCCGAAGCGCAACCCACCCATACACCTACATTTACCCTTTACCTAACACTACGGGCAATTTAGCATGGCCAATTCACCTGACCTGCACATTTTTGGACTGTGGGAGGAAACCGGAGCACCCGGAGGAAACCCACGCAGACACGGGGAGAATGTGCAAACTCCACACAGTCAGTCGCCTGAGGCGGGAATTGAACCCGGGTCTCTGGCGCTGTGAGGCAGCAGTGCTAACCACTGTGCCACCGTGCCGCCCTAGACTGTTAGACTTGAAACGTCAGCTCTTTTCTCTCCTTACACATGCTGCCAGACTTGCTGAGATTTTCCAGCATTTTCTCTTTTGGTGTTAAATTAATACTTGGTAACAAAAACAGAAATTGCTGGAGAAACTCAGCAGGTCTGGCGGCAGATGTGGAGAGAAAGCAGAGTTAACATTTTGAGTCTGTTGAACATTTGGGGATCAGTAGACTCATTATTACTATGTTTCTCCAGCAATTTCAGTTATTGTTTCACATCATCAGCATCCGAGGTCTTTGTTTTATACAATGAACACTTTGTCCCTGTCTTTACTATGGAAGGAGCTGGTGTCCAGGTCATGATGACAGGAAAAAAAATCAGGTGTTGGTTGGTTTTAAAATCGATAAGGAGGAGGTATTGGATGTGCTGTCAGCACTTAAAGTTGATAGGTCACTGGGAACCTGTGAAATGCATGCAAGGATATTGAAGGAAGTGGCAGAGACATCAATCAATCTTCCTTGGACTCAGGGATGGTGTCAGAGCACTGGAGAATTTCAATTTTAACACCCCTGTTTCAGGACTATCAGGACAAGCCCATCAAGTACAATCAAGTGGGGAAGCATTGAAACAATTATTCAGAATAGAAATAATAGAAATATGTGATTTAATTGGGAAGAGTCAGTACAAATTTCTTAAGAGAAAATTGGCATTCAACTGAGTTGTTGGAGTTTTTGAAGAGATAGCCATGAGAATTGATGTGATTTAGCTGGACTTCTAAAAGGCATTCAAAACTGTCACAACAGTCTTGTCACAAAAGTTATTATTCATGGGAAAGGGTTCAGAAAAGATTCACGAGGATATTGCCAGGGTTGTATGGTTTGATCTATAAGGAGAGGCTGAATAGGTTGGGGCTATTTTCCTGGTGCTTCGGAGGCTGAGGAGTAACTTTATAGAAGTTTTTAAAATCATAAGGGGCATAAATAGGGGGATTAGTCATGACCCTTTCTACCAGGGGAGTGGAGTCCAAAACTAGAGGGCATAGGTTTAATGAATGAGGGAAAAAGGGCAATTTTTTCAAGCAGAAGGTAGTGCATGTATGGAATGAGCTGGCAGAGGAAGTGGCGGAGGCTGGTACAATTAAAACATTTAAAAGACATCTGGATGGGTATATGAATAGAAAGGGTTTGGAGAGATATGGGCCAAATGTAGGCAAATGGGATTAGATTTATTCAGGATATCTGGTCGGCATGGACGAGGTGGACCGAAGGGTCTCTTTCCATGTTGTATATCTCAATGACTCTTTAACATTATGAATAAATAGGACTGTAATGTGGATATAAATTTGGCTGAGGGATAAGAAACAAAAAAATATGCATTCTCCAGTGATTGATAGCAATTTGGAACTCAGAAATGAAGTCTCCTCCTTGTCAAGCATGGCTGGAACTCTTAGACACCAGGTAGAGTTTGCACCAATAAATTGATCATTATTTTGGTCTATAAAGTATCCTGCAAATGTGGGAAATTACTCATATTATATCTCCCCAGCAACTCCAAAAGCTGTGAAAACTTACACTGCTGTCAATTCTCTTTTCTCTGGGACTTTAAATTATTGAGTAACCGATATGATGTAGTGCCTTTGTAAGCTCCTACAGCCCATTCCCATTAAAAAAGTGACGCTCTTTCAGATTCCATTTCAGCTGAATAATTTCTTAGCTTTTTAGCAGTTTCTTTCAAAGAAAATTGTGATCCATTTTGTCCCAATCTAAATAGCATTATAATTGGAATTCACATTGTTATCCAATTTCAGCCAAAATGTGACATTTTGCAGTGAACTGAGAGTACACAGTTGACCTGCTAAAATTTGATAAACATTTGATCGTGCTCAGTCACCTTGGGTGCATTCCTTTCAAAGGACCTGTCTTTATGTTTCACCTTGAACTTTTATTTGATTTCCTCCAATGAATAAGACCGGATCACTGGAGACAGAAGTATAATCCCCAACTCAAGACTATATAACAGCACCAATTTGCCCTACTGGAAGGAATGAATAAAAAAGAAACTTGCAATAATATGGCAACTTTCCCAACCGAAAATCTTGATGGGATTCAGTACCATTAAAATGCAATCACTTCTCCAACATGGGAAATGCAGCTTTTCAAAAATTCATTCTGAGGATGCGAGTGCCACTAGCAAGTTCAGAATACGTTATCTTTTCCCTCATTGTATTTGAGAAGTTGTTGGCAAACCACCTTCTTGCATGTGGATACAAAATTGGGCTGCTCCCCTCACCTGAGACATGGTGGCCCTTAGGTTAAGCTACCACCAACCATCTGTCTCTAATGACAGAGCAGCCCTATGGTCTGGCAAGACTATGGCACCTTTAGTGCAAACTGCTTTTGCGAAAGGAGTTCAAGTATTTTGACTTTGCAACAATGAAAGAATGGAAATTGATTTTTTGCATCAGAATAAGCAGTAATCTGAAGGTGTATTTGTAGGTGGGCTGTGTTCCCATATATCTACTATCCTTGTCCCTTGAGACAGTAGAGGTCGCAGGTTCAGAAGATACTGTCAGAGGATCCTTGGTGATTTGGTGCAATGCAACATTTAGATGATAAGTATTTGTGCCACTGTGGTAAAGGGAATCAATATCCAAAATGTTGTATGTGATATAGATCAAGCAGGATGTTGGCCTGAATTGTGTTGAGTTCCTTGGATATTTTTAATCCTGGCTAGTGAGGAGTATTCCATCACATTCCTGACTTTTACCATGTGGATATTGAATAAGCTTTGAGGAAGAGTTAGTAGATGAGTTACTCAGTGCAGCAGTCCCAGATTTTCACCTGTTCTTTCAGCCACAATAGTTTCTTCACTGGCGTGATTAAGTTCCTGATCAATGGGAGCCAGGATGTTTTTTGTTGATAAATTATGCACAGCAAAGTTCCCAAAGGTAATTAAATGTGTTTTTTTATTGTTAACTTTTTAAAAAAACATTGTTCATGGGATGTTATTGTCATTGGCTGGTCAGCATTTATCACACATTCTTAATTGTTTTGGATATTGTGGTGCTGAGCTGTCTTCTTTAGCTGCTGCAGTCCTTGGAGTGTAGGAACACTCACTCAGCTGTTCGGAAGGGAATTCCAAGATATGAAGGAACATCAATACAGTTTGATTTGATTAATTGTAGCCACTTGGACCTAACTACAGTGAAAAGTTCTGTTTTGCAAGCATCACAGGCAGATCATAGCAAACAAGGACATACAGATCACAGGGGGCTTAGACAGAGTGAGGTGCACAGGTTACACTGCACAGGAGGTGCGGAAAGCCAGATCAACGTTAACCTGATCAACATTATTTGAAGTTAGAGAGTCTATTCATCAGTCTAATAACAGCAGGGAAAAAGCTGTTGCTAAACCTGCTGGTGTGTGTGTGTGTGGGTGTGTGTGTGTGGGTGTGTGTGTTCAAGCTTCTGTACCTTCTGCCTGATGGAAGACGTAGTTCCAAATCAGGATGGTGAATGGCATGGTGGGAAACTAGCAAGTGGTGATAGTCCCATACATCCGCTACCCTTGTCCTTCTCAATGAAGATCACAGATTTGGAAGGGGCTGTCATTGGCTCCTTGATGAATTGGTACAGACAATTCCCCCCAAACCTCAAACTCAGCTTCACTGGCTGAGGAAAATTACACCAGTGGAACAATGGAAAGGCTATAGCACAGGAGCCATTAAGTCCATGCAAGGAATCTGGGGGAGAAAGTGAGGTCTGCAGATGCTGGAGATCAGAGCTGGAGAAAGTGAGGTCTGCAGATGCTGGAGATCAAAGTTGAAACTTTATTGCTGGAACAGCACAGCAGGTCAGGCAGCATCCAGGGAACAGGAGATTCGACGTTTCGGGCACAGGCCCTTCT
>NC_057724.1:70405288-70444052 GCF_004010195.1 Chiloscyllium plagiosum | reverse complement strand
GTAAATGTAGGGGGTGGGGTGGGTTTCGCTTCGGCGGGTCGGTGTGGACTTGTTGGGCCGAAGGGCCTGTTTCCACACTGTAATGTAATCTAATCTAATCTAATCTAATTTCCAGCAAGGAATCTGGGGGAGCAATTTAACTTATTCCACTCCCCCATCCATTCATTGTTGCCTGCAACTTTTTCTCTTCAGTTCAGATATTGTCCAATTCTCCTTTGGATCTGTCTTGAGCACACTTTCACATAGAGTATTCAGATTGTAATTACTTGCTGAATGAAAAGACCTTCTCCTCATTAGATTTGATTGTCGGCTATATCCAAGGATAAAGTCAGATGTGTGAAAGGAACAGGCTGATGTTTCTTTGTAGTCTTTGATGGGTTGTCTCTAGCGCACAGCTTCCAAGTATAGGAAAATGCTTGGCTCCTTATACTTAGCTCCTCATTGAGTCCTAAGACAGCCATGACAAAGTGGCATGTCAATTAGCTTCTTGCTAATGGATAGTTCCTCACTATGCAAAGGAACCAACTGTCAATTCAATGTTGTGACCTAACAGAGTGAAACAGCTACCTTAACTTCCTTGGATGTGATCGTTCATCTTCCCCACACCAAAACATGATAGTTTGACATTAACTAATACAATTATACTAAACTTTAATTCTTGCCACAGCAGTAGAGTCATCAAGTCATGGAGCCAGACAACGTGGAAACAGACCTTTCAGTCCAACCAGTCCATGTCAAACATAATCCCAAACTAAACTAGTCCCACCTGCCTGCTCCTGGCCCATATCCCTCGAAACTTTTTCTATTCATGAATCCATCCAAATGTCTTTTAAATGTTGTAATCAACCACTTCCTCAGAAAGTTCATTCCATGCATGAACCACCTTCTGTAAAAAACTTTATCTATACCTCTCATTATTTTACCAACTTCTATAAGGTTGTCTCTCAACCTCCTATGCTCCAGTGAAAATAGTCCCAGCTATCCAGTCTTTCTTCATAACTCAAGCCTTCCATACTTGGCAACATCCTGGTCAATCTCTTCTGAACCTTCTCCATCTTGACAATATCCTTTCTATTCACTATGCTGAACAGAAGAATAGAAACAACCTATTTCCCTGCCTTTCCTATTCTAAGGATGCCTTAAAATATTGTGCAGCCAACTAATGACTTTTTGAAGGTTAGTTATCATTGTAAATTTTTTATAGTCACCTTTACTCCGGTTCCTAATTACTCTTGAGGATATGATGTCATGTCATATCTTGAACCATTACAATCTGTGTGGTGCAAAGATGATATTAGTAGAGAGGGAGCTCCATAATTTTGAAACAAAGAGAACAACAATATAGTTCCATCTCAGGATGGTAAGGAAAACTTCCAAATGGTGGTGCTCTCATGCCCTTGGAGATAAGAAGACTGAGGAGATTTGAATGAGATTTTCAAAATCAAGAGGGGGTTTGATGGCATGGATAGGGAGAAACCATTCCATTCATAAGTGGTTCTGGAGTCTGATGTTAGTACAGTTAGGATGGTAGATTTCCTTCGTAATGGGGATTAATGAGCCAAATGTTTTTTCTTTAAACAAAAATATTGTTGATAATTTCTGAATTTAGCTTTCAAACAAACCCCACCACCTGCTGAACTAGGATTTGAATTCTTGTCCTTACAACATTAACCAGGGCGTCTAGATTGCCTTTTCCTGTCACATTACAACAACACCGACCATCTCCACAATGCTGCTGAAGTATGAGTTGTATAATATTATCTCATCAGTTCCCTGGAAGATGTCCCTTGCATCTTTCCAGTTAGTATTCTAGAACAAGTTGAGGTTTTGTGAAGCAAAATATTGAAGGAATGACATGTCAAAACAATTCTGGCTTGCTCAATATCTACATTTATAACAAGATCGATAGCTTGTGTTCCAGTTGATTAAGCAACAGAACCCATGCAATGAATGTCATAATGTGAAGGATCACAAGAATACGAATTCGTTTGATAACTGAACCTTTAATTATCATTTAAATGAGTAATCTTGAGCATATTTTGTCACCTTTTCCATTCCCATAGGCCCTTTGGTAGCCACTGGGCTTTAGGGAATTAAAATGAGCTTCAAACACTTAGGATTGAATTAGCGATTGCATATTTTACAGTACATTATTCAGAAAGGTAACTGAATCTAGATGCACTGTCCACTTATGCATGCCAACACAAGCACAATTTTGATTAATGCTTAATATTTATTGATATTATTCCCAGCTGCGTTTGGTTGCTGTTAAAAATGAATTCTGTGATTTCAAACTGCCAGCAATATATTTTTGAGTGTTTAATGCCATAGGCAACTAGCAACGACTGTATAGATTAGAATAATAGTTGCAGGATTTCTACTTCAAATGACAAGAAAATGTTTGATGATTGATATGCCTTCTCCAGCTTTGCTGCTTCGTGTAACCAAATTTTCCAGAAGTAACTGTAAAATACAAGTCAGGCTTGCTGTGAAATACTGAATACACCACAAGCATATATATTCCCTTTCTGTTTTAAAGCTTTCTGTTTGAGATTGAACAGGGGCTTCATCATAACCGCAT
Organism: Chiloscyllium plagiosum; assembly: GCF_004010195.1. Taxonomy (NCBI): domain Eukaryota; kingdom Metazoa; phylum Chordata; class Chondrichthyes; order Orectolobiformes; family Hemiscylliidae; genus Chiloscyllium; species Chiloscyllium plagiosum. Next base: position 70,441,471 of record NC_057724.1, on the reverse strand, counting down.
GCTCTGACTGAGCTCTTTATGCCCTTACTATCTCATTCAAACAGATGCCACATTACAATAAAAATGGAACCTGACACAAGCTATTAGGTTTTATGGATGTAAAACGGAAAGAAAAAAATGCCAATTTTAGAGGGCAATATTCTGGATGCAGAGGAGTCTTGCAAAATTTCTGATTTCGTATTGCATGTGGATTGCACTCAGATATTTTAAGCAGTCAGGGGCTCATCACCTTTTCTATATAAGGAAAGGATCTAATGCTGGTTTTTGGTCTCCTTGTAAAACTGGATATTGAGGAGTGAAACTGAACATTGAGCACAGAGCAGTACAGCACAGGAACAGATCCTTCGGCCCACAATGCTGTGCTTAAACTGATGCCAAATTAAACTAATCCCTTCTGCCTGCCCTTGGTCCATATCCCTCCAGACCTTGCATACTCATGTGCTAATCTATCATATCTGCTTTATTTACCAGAACTTATAGGTAAAGCCTGAGCTGGAGTTGGAACTTGACCTGCCTCATTTTGCCTGACTCTCCTAGGCAGCCAATTTCAAATAGTGAGCATTTATTGGAAACAAAAGCTGTTGACAACAGAACCTTATATTTATGTAGAACTTTTTAATGCCATGATATGTCCTGAGGTGTTTCACAGGAGTGTTATAAATATGAATCTTTATGAGATGTTAGGGCAGGTGAGTAAAAGTTTGAATAAAAAAAGTGAATATGAATGAGTGCCTTAAAGGGAGAGAAGCTTAGCGATGGAAATTAAGGGTTTAAAGCATGAGGAGCTGAAGACAGAACTGGCAATGTTGGTATGATGAAAATTGGAGACATGTGAAATGCTTCATTGGAAGATCACAGAGATCTCAGAGGGATTTAGGGATGGAGTTGGTCACAGAGATATGGGGAGTTGTGTGGCTGGAAAAGGTTACTGAGATAGGGAAGATTGTGCAGATGGAGAAGGCCACGCAAATAGAGAGGATTTTAGGTACCAAAGGAAGTTACAGATATAGTGAGGGTAAGAGGGCTGGAAGAAGTTCCAAAGGTAGAAAAGAATGTAGGGGTTATAAGAGGCTACTGAGATAAGGAGACTTGTCAAAGTTGAAGACAATACCAATGTAGGGAAGGTTTGGAGGAGATCTCAGAGATTAGGTGGAGTGTAGGATTGGAGGAGATTACAAACTAGGGAGGATTGTAGATTTGGTGGAAGTTACAGAGATAGTGACCATTGTAGAGTTGAAGGAGGTTACATCAATAGAGAAGGATGAGATTTGAAAATAGAGATGACCATTTTAAATTTGAGACATTACCTATTCAGGAACCACTGTGCATCAGAGTTAATGGAGGTGATCGACAGGCAGGACTTGGTATGTGTTAAGGTACAGACAGCAGACCTTTAGATCACTTCAGTGTACAAAAGGCTAGAACATAGGAAACAACTGAGAAAATATTGGTGTAGTCAAGTCTAGAGGCAACAAAATGGTTCAATAGCTGATGAGATAAGACACATTCCAGGAAGGAATAGACAGTCTTAATGTTGGCCTGAATACTTGCCCAGAAACTTATCAGACCATAGGGTAACACAGTGGTTAGCACTGATGCCTCAGAGCACCAGGGATCTGAGTTTAATTCAATATCTGTGTGGATATTCTTCTTGTGTATGTGTGAATTTCCTCCAGATACTCCAATTTCCTCCAACAGTTCTAAGATGTGCAGATTAGGTGGATTGGCCATGCTACATTGCTCATAGTGTCCAGGGATGTGCAGGCTAAGTGCATTATCCATGGGTTACAGGGATAGGGAGGGATGTTCTTCAGAGGGTCGATGGGCCAATTGACCTGCTTCCACATGTAGGGATTCTATAAGGTTCATCCGATCTAGGCTGATCCGATAGTCCTCAACTCCATTTTCCTGATAGTTTCCTCACAGATCTTGGATTCTCTTACTAATTAAAAATCTAGTTCAGCTTTAAATAACTCTAACGACTTATTCTCTCCAGCCTTCTGTGGTAAAGAATTGCACAGATTCACAACCCTCTGAGTGAAGAAATTCCTCCTCATCCCTGTCTTAAGCAGAAGATGCCTTTCTCTGAAATTATGCCCTCTCATTCTCACAAGGGGAAAGAACCTTTTCACGTCAACCCTACCAGGTTCCCTAAGAAATATCTTGCTTGTTTCAATAAGGTCACCTCTAATTCTTCTAAACTCTATTGAGTACAGGACCAACCTACTCAACCTTGCATCATAAAACAGTCCCTCCACCTGCAATCAACTTGGTGAACCACCAATGTGAGTATAACTATACTTAGATAAAACTATTCAGATAATTCTACATCTGGTCCAATTAGCAAGATTTACCTATTTCTACACTCAATTCCCTTTGAAATAGGGCCAACATTCCATTTTTCTTCCCTGTTACCCATTGAATTTGGAAGCTCGCTTTTGGCCGTTCTCATCTCAAGTCAACAATGACACCACGTTTTCATGATTTGGAGGTGCCAGTATTGGACTGGGGTGTACAAAGTTAAAAATTACACAACACCAGGTTATAGTCCAACAGGTTTAATTGGAAACACACTAGCTTTCGGGACGCCGCTCCTTCATCTATCACCTGATGAAGGAGTGGTGCTCCGAAAGCTAGTGTGCTTCCAATTAAACCTGTTGGACTATATCCTGGTGTTGTGTGATTTTTAACCAAGTTTTCAAACAGTGTCATTGGTTTTAGACTGTCACTGTGAAAAAAATGGAATGTATAGATAAGGAATAGAATTTGCAGCAGGGATTCAAAACAATGACTTCAGTTTCCTAATATTTAATTGGAAGAAAGTTCTATCCACTTAACAATGGATGTTGCTTCAGCAGTTGAATAATTTAACAACAGCGATGGAGGTGGTGGTGATAAACTAGTGTGAGTCATTAGTGAAAACTAACATTGTGCCTTCAGGTGATGGTGCCAACAAACAGTATATAGATGACAACTAGGAGGGAGAAGTGTTTCCAATGACATTTTTCCTCTGATTAGACAGATAGGAATGGAACTACATGTGAGCTGAGCAATCTAATTGGATGACAGTGAGAGTCAATGGAGAATGACGATATGGTTAGCCATGAAGAAAATGACGACTGCAGATGCTGGAGATCAGAGTCAAGAGTGTAGTGCTGGAAAAGCACAGCCAGTCAGGCAGCATCTGAAGAACAGGAGAATTGACATAAGCCCTTCATCAGGAATGAGGCTTGTGGGCCAAGGAGGCTGAAAGATAAATGAGAGGGGGTGGGGCTGGGGGTAAGGTGGCTGAGAAATGATACAGTCAAAACTTGCAGACAGATTCATATTTGCCTGGTCACTCAGGATATCATTAGTAACTTTGCTATGATCTATTTCGGTGCTGTGTCGAGGTAAATCAGAGGGTTAGAGGGCTCCTGAATAGTCAAGAGGAGCTGCAGGACTCCATTAAATCACAGAACTAAAGAATTGTTTACAGCAAAGAAGGAGGTCATTAAGCCCACATTTCTGTGCTGGCTTTCTGAATAAGAATTCACTTATTGCTATTCTCCAGATTTCTCCTGTTGCCCTGTATATTCTTCCTTTTCCTGTCGATTCCCTTTCGACTTTCTCAATTGAACCTGCCTACAGCACACACTGAGGCAATGCATTCCAGACCCGAAGAACAAAGTATGAAAACAGTTTTCCTCCTGTCATTTTTGTTCTTTTACCAATTACTGTAAATCTACAGCATCACAGTCTCAATGCTATCATGAGCTGGAATAGTTTCTCTGCATCTATTTGTCCAGACCCCTTATGTTTTTTTGACTCCACAGTGTCTCAATCACCTCACAGTCTACAGCTGATCTATCTTCACCTCTAGATGTCAAGTATACAAGAATTCAATGTCTTTTAGCAGGTCCCATTCTTATAGAATCTAATTTGAGGGAGGTATTAATAAAGATTAAAGGCCAATTTCAGCCTGAAACCAGTTTATTTCCATTAGAAATTGACTCAGAATTCTGTAGTGAGATACTCATCTTCTGACTCTCCAAAACATGTCTGCCATCCACAAAGCACAAGTCAGAAGTGTGATGGAAGACCGTCCACCTGCATAAAGCTTGACATCCAGGACAAAACAAATCATTTGTTTGGCATCCCATCCATCACTCTCAACATTCACACCCCTCACCCCATCAAACACAGTATGTACCACATATAAGATGCACTGATTCATCATGCCTCATCCAACAGCACGTTGTAAACTTTACAACCTCTACCACCTGGAAGGTCAAGGGCAGCAGATACCTGCAAGTACCACCAACTGAAGGTTCACATCCAAGCCACACACCATCCTGACTTGGAACTCCAACTGCACTTCCCAAGACCATAACAAACTACAGAGAGTGGTGAACACAGCCCAGTCTAGCACACAAACCAGCCTTCCATTACTGACTCCATTTATACTTCACGCTGCCTCAGGACAGCATCCAGCATAATGAAAAATCCCTCCCATCCCATTTATACACTCTTCTACCCTCTTCCATTGGGCAGAAGATATAAACTTTTGCACACATATAAGAATGGATTCAAGAACAGCTTCTTCCCCGCTATTATTAGACTTCTGAATGGACCTCTCAAATTTTAAATTGAATGTACATTTCTTACTCTGCAAATGTAACATTATATTGTTCATTATGTTCCACTAGCCTAATGCATTTTGTGTGGTATGATCTGCTTGTACTGCATGCAAAACAAAACTTTTCACTGTATCTAGGTACATGTGAAACTAATAATAAATCAAATCAAAATCAAATATCTAATCTTTCACAGTCAAAATTCTGGAACCTCCTTCTCAACAGCACTCTGGCTGCTCCTACATCACATGAACTGCAACAGTTCATAAAGGCAGCTTACCTCTACCTTCTCAAAGGAAGTTAGGAATAAGTAATGAGTCAAAAAGTGTGGCACCAGTAAAGCACAGCAGGTCAAGCAGCATCCGAGGAGCAGAAGAGACAACATTTTGGGTATTAGCCTTTCATCAGGTAATGAGTGCCAACCAAGCCAATGATGGTCACACACTGTGAAAAAATATTGTTTTTTACAATCTCCCATAAAAAGCAAAACAAAATGCAAATCAGTTTGAAAGATTTTGTTACTTAAGGCGATGACAGTGAATGTCAGTTAATGCCTTTCCTTCATGGAATTCAGTCTATGACAGCTCAAGCATAGGAGTCAACATCAATTTTTAGTTCATGTATTGCAAGTCATAAATGACAGAGATGCAAAGTGATATTTGTTCAGGCTTTATGGAAATTGTATCTCAGCACAAAATATCTACCTAACAATGCTGCCTTAGCAGTACCACTGAGAGCTGGTCTTTTTAAAAAAATATTTAATTCATAAGCTTAAAACTCAAGATATCTTTAAAATTATGAAGGATTTGGCCAAGAGTGGACAATGGGAAATTGTTTCCATTAGCAGAGGGCATAAGTTTTAAGGTAATGAGCAGAAGGAAAGGCAGGCTATTTTTTTCACTCAGTGAGTTGTTAAAGTCTGTAATCAACTTGCTGTAAAGGATGGTAAAAGCAGATTCGATAGTCACTGTGGAAAGTGAGCTGGATCAATACATGCAGAGAAACATGTGCAAGGGTAAGGGGGAAAGAGCAGGACCGTGGAACAACTGGATAATGCTGTGTGTGCTGCCCTTCTATGTGCCATATGTTTGGAGTTTTAGGGGCTGATGTACTCTGAGGATAGCCACTTTCTGGTCTGATGAGGAGGGTCTTATAGAGTCAATAAGATTTCATCTCTGGAACCATTTGTAGATTGAGAATAAGTTCGACATTACTGCAAAGACTGTTGGGAGGACGTAACCTTTGATCAGTCACTCACAATATCTGATTTGATTTGGTTTCGATTTTATTGTCGTGTGTACTCGAGTACAAAAGTGTAGGAGTACAGTGAAAAGTGCATAATGATGCCACACACTACCAGCTTAGGGACAAGTATCTAGGTACAGAATATTAAGAACAATGTAGAAAGAAAGAATAAAGTTAAAAGTTAAACATTGCAGTAATTATCATATTGCATAAAATCTACAAAATAAGGTTAAAAATTACACATTGCAGACTTTCTTAGTTTTAAGTAGAAAATAAAGAAATAAATCTGAAAGTTCAAACATTACAGCCTTAAGTGATCAGCCATGGTGGAACTCAACTTCGAGGAATCACCTCGAGACTGGAAGTTCATGCTGAGCCCACACCAGGTGAGAGACTGCCATGTACCAGCAAAAGGCCACCATGCCAGGCTGAGAGAACATCAGGTATTGCCGAAAGACCACCATGCCAGGCTGAGAGGTTGCCACACCAGGACGAGAGTTTGCGCGTACCATTGAAAGACCACCATACCGGGCCGAGAGACCACCACACCATGACGAGAGTCTGCATGTACCATTGAAAAACCACCGTGCCGGGCCGAGAGACCGCCACGCCAGGCTGAGTGACTACTGCACTGGGCTGAGAAGCCAACAATATCTTCTGCACTCTTCCACCAACTTCTCACAGCCTTGCCATAGTGGGAAGTGCCAATTGCGCTCAGTTCAGAGTTAACCCTTTCAAATCCTTCCAGACAGCGGAGAGTTCTTTGAAATAGCCATTTCAGACAAAATGGACTGAATGCTCACCTTTCTGTGCTCTGAGAATCTATGCTTACTCCCCTTTCTGTTTATTTAGAAAATCATTCCGAAGTATTGCACCAAAATAATAAGGAACTGGCTTGCAATACTCAACTATATTTCACAGTGTTACAAAGCTCCAGTCATGAATATGGTTGACAAAAAAAAATGACAGTAGAAGGCATTTTCCATTAACAGTTGCATCCACTGATTTTAACCTGGACTTTGGGCTCAGACAGTGCTCTCAGATGATCCTCTACTACACCACCCATGTTGTTTAAAGATCAGCCAAAAAATTTCCAACAATAGGGTAGACATATAAAAAGGAAGTTAACATTAATGACCACTGCTTTCAATGGTTTTGTTCCGAAAAGGGAAATGGATGCAAATACTGTTAATCTAAGCAGCTGGGATGGAAGGACAAAGATGAATCTGTCAGATAGAGCAGGTAGCATGCTTATTTCAGACATCTGTCCAATAAAGTAAGGTTGCCGGTAAAATGCAATGATTTTCTGATGCTGACTCACTCCTACATTCGACCTTAAGGTATCCAACACTTGTCTTGTACAGAATGCCTTGTTTTCATCCTGATGTTTGAAAATCTGCCTTTCCAAGATTTTGTACCCTTGTTTATTATGCCTTTGCCCTAAATGGATTAGAAATTGGTCTGTGTCTTTTTTTTGCTTCAGTAAAGAGATAGCAGTATGTGTGCTGCCACCAGTATGTGGGCGGCACGGTGGCACAGTGGTTAGCACTGCTGCCTCACAGCGCCAGAGACCCAGGTTCAATTCCCGCCTCAGGCGACTGACTGTGTGGAGTTTGTCCGTTCTCCCCGTGTCTGCGTGGGTTTCCTCCGGGTGCTCTGGTTTCCTCCCACAGTCCAAAGATGTGCAGGTCAGGTGAATTGGCCATGCTAAATTGCCCGTAGTGTTAGGTAAGGGGTAAATGTAGGGGTATGGGTGGGTTGCGCTTCGCCGGGGCGGTGTGGACTTGTTGGGCCGAAGGGCCTGTTTCCACACTGTAAGTAATCTAATCTATTTATGTGATTATGGTATTGATCTGAACAAGTCTACACTGCTATGTGCTGAGTGATCAGCAGGGGGACCAAGCAAATCTTGCTGCTGGAACCTGAAACCTGCTTTTCTTCAAGCTAATCTGTCTCTCTGAAAGAGGAAACTGCACTGAATAACAAGCAGAGTGACCAACCATCCTGGACTGTATGAGACAATCTCATATTTAATGCAGTTGTCCCATGTCCCAAGTTACTCAATGCAGGAATGCTGTTTGTCTTAGATTTCTTTCAATCCTTGATTTTTGCTTAGTGGATTATATGCTCTGACACAAGCACACTGTGTTACCTTGCTTACCGATCACTCTCAGGTCCACTTATCTTACATGTTCAGCAACTCAAACCCCTGCACCACTCCTCGGTCTCACCCTTTTGAGTTCGTCAACACCACTTCTCCAAAGTCCCCTACAGTCACAATTCCAAAATATACCTTAATGTGTTTCACTCATAGTCAATAGTGTAGAAATATAGAAATATGGAAAAATAGGGGCAGGATTAGATCATACAGCCCTGTGAGCCTCTTCTTCCAAATCAATATGATCGTGGTTTGATCTTCCCACTCAGTCCCCAGTTCCTGCTTTTCCCCAGTATCTTTGATCCCTTTTGCCAGGCACTATATCCACCTCCTTCTGGAAATCAAATAATGTATTGCCCTCAATGGCTTTCTGCAACAGCAAATTCCACAGGTTCATCACACTGCGGGTGAAGAAATTTCTCCTCATCTCAGTCTAAATGATTTACCCCATTTCCTTAGACTGACTCCACATCCCCCCAACCCACCCTCCCCCACCCCACCTCCATTCTGGACTCTCCTGCCATTGGGAACATCCTTCCTACATTTACCACATCCAGCCTGGTTAGAATATAATTCAATCCTACTTCTGCCCATATTTCAGTCCCACCATCCCAGGAATCAATCTGGTAAACCTTTACTGCACTCCCAATGTAATCAGAACATCCTTTCTCAGATAAGGAGACTGAAACTGCCCACAATATTCTAGGTATTGTCTCACCAAAGCACTGCATAATTTGCAGTGAGACATCCCATTTGGCGCTCATACATGCTTACCTTCAGCAACTGGTGTATGAGGACTTCCAGGTCTCATTGCACATTTCCCCTCTCTCAATTTATAGCCATTCAGATAATAAACTTTCTTCGTATTTTTGCTACCAAAGTGGATATCTCACATTTATCTGTATTATATTGCATCATCATGATCATAGGAGGCTGCTACTAAATGTAGTTGTTGCAATTTTGAAATAGGGGAATTGATCACACATGGGAAGGGAGGCTGCTTCCAAATTCACTGTGTGCTACTGTGGAGACACTAGTTATGAAGGTGGACAGGGGCAGAACAAATTGGACAGAGGTGGCCAGAGAGTTCAGTTCCAAGGTCTTTGCCTCAACGACATGGTAGAACTTCCAATAAATTACCAGTTATTCACAATCTTTATATTCTTGTGGAGTAAGTTTTATTTGTAATAAATTAACTATTTTTGTTCATTAAGCTAATCTGACTGACTCGTCCCTAATACTGAACCTAATACATTTTAAGAGTTATCCAATTGGCCTGATCACCATCCTGGTTAAATTAAAGCTTTGTTCTGACCTGTGCAGGAATGGGACTAAGAAAGGAATTATTTCATCTTTCCAACCCTCCGTCATAATAAAAAATTCCTGAGACTTTGCAATGGCAGCAGTTATTCCAAATTGCCTCAACTCTAAACCAGGTGCTTGTTTTGTTACACACCGCAAGTGTTGGGCCCCTCTAGAGCTGTTTGTTGAGCAGTGACATTGATTGGAACTGTGTCTGATCCAAGTTCAATAGCAGAGCCTCAGATCAGTTCCTTGGGCTGAATGAACAAAAGAACATAAGAACCAGGAGCAGGAGTAGGTAATTCAGCCCTTCGTGCCTGCTCCACCGTTTAAGACAATCATGGCTGATCCCATCTCGGCTTGAACTCCACTTTCCTGCCCGCTCCCTGTGACCCTGTAACATGTTACTAATTAAATACCTTTTTATCTCGTTCTTAAATTGGTTCAGGTTCCTGGCATTCCCCACACCTGATCCTAAGATGGCACCATGTGGCGACACTATATACTTTTCACTGTACTCCTGAACTTGACTACGTGACAACAAAAGATCACAAAATCCTCAGCCGTGACCGCAATAATTCACATAATTCCAGTACATGCTAAAGAGAACTGCATGGTAACCTTCCCAGCAAGGAGTGTTGATTGTCTAAGATCCACTGGAAGGAGCTGGGTGTGTTCTCTTAAGGAGAAAGTGAGGACTGCAGATGCTGGAGATCAGAGCTGAAAATGTGTTGCTGGAAAAGCGCAGCAACACATTTTCAGCTGTGTTCTCTTAAGGCCTCATCCTGAGGCCCAAAATGTGTCTTCAGGCTTTGCACATAACAACAAAGGCCATTGATTTTTGAGCTTGTATTGAAATTGCTTTGACTGCCTGGTTATGCTGGCAAACCCAGGATCAGTTTGCAAGAGAAGAAAAGCACATAACTGACGTGGCAACTTTAACAATAGAGAGAGGCTAGTAAAAGAGTTCCACTTGTGATTAGGGCTGCAAAGAAACCGCCACATCACTGAAACGAGGCTGTAAATAGAACGAACTGGAGAAACTGTAGACGTGTTTTGAGAAGATTTATAGCTCAGGTTGAGGTTCTGGATGTAGGCTTGCTCACTGAGCTGAAAGGTTCATTTTCAGGCGTTTCATCACTACACAACGACATGACCCTCTCTCACTAGTATCCTGACATACAGATGAGGAAGGACACCACTTCGACTGGGACAACACATCCATCCTAGGCTAAGCCAAACAGAGACATGCACAAGAATTCCTAGAAGCATAGCATTCTAATCAGAACTCTATCAATAAACACATTGACTTCAACCCGATCTACCTCGAGAAAAAGAATAGGAAATGACATCACCGTAGGAAATGATATCACCAACCCAATGAAACCCAAACATATAAATAGAAAGCAGGAATCATCAGCAGTGCTTCGTCTGGAGGCTCACTGAAACGGTGACAAAACGTCTGAAAATGAACCTTCCAGCTCTGCGAGCAAACCTACACCCAAAACTGTAGACAGTTGTAAACCAGTTTTGATTCATTCCAAAGGCAACATGGTGATTAACCAATTTCTACTGCTGATTATGTGGCATCCTAGGGAAATTTATAAACATAAGATCTGGGAACAGGAGGAGGCCATTCAGCCCTTTAAACTTCCTCCCTCATCCAATATCATCATGGCTGTTCTAACCCCAGCCTCAACTACCCACTCCCCATAAGACTTCTACCCATTACTAATTAAATATATGTCTCTATCTCCTCTTTAAATGCATTCCCTTCAAAAAGGAGTCAATGATCTAGTGGCATTATGCTAGAGTTTAAATCCAGAGAACCAGATAATATTCTGGGGACCACGGGTAAAATCCTTCAGAGGGTGAAATTTGAATTCAATTAAAATCCATAATTAGGAGTCTAATGATAGCCATGATACAATTGTCGGAGAAAAAAAAACAGTTTGTTCGCTAATGCCCTATCGTGAGGGAAACTACCATCTTTACCTGGTCTGGCCTACATGTGATTCCAGACCCATAGCAATGTGGTTGACTATTCACTGTCCTCTGGGCAATTAAGGGAAGGTGGGTGTAATAAATAGCTGGCCTAGCCAGGAACACCCGCGTCCTGTGAATGAGCAAAAAACCTTGGAGTAGTGAATTCCACAGATTCACAACACTTTGAGAAAAGTCATTTCTGCTTTAAATATGCTGTGTCTTACCCGAAAACTGTGATGTCTTGTTGCCCAACATGAGAAAACACCACTTTTACATTTACTTTGGAGATGTCATTTGGCATCTTACACATCTCAAACAGATAGAACATAGTTAAAAATCACACAACACCAGGTTATATCCAACAGGTTTAATTGGAAGCACTAGCTTTCAGAGCGCTGCTCCTTCATCAGGTGTTTGTGGAGATAAAACATACAAGAATTAACAATAGGTCTCAGACACGGGGGGGGGGTGGGGTGAATTTGTAGATTAATTTCTTACTGACCTTTATGAATTAGCAAGGTGCTGTGGATAGAAACTCTGAAAGCCAACCTCACCAGGGATTGGGCCCTGAGACACATCCACAATAAAAAGTTATCTAATTTTTCCAGGCAAAGGAGGAATGCATTTTGCAGCAAGCTGCCCAGAAGATAACAAATGCTGAAGTTAGGCCCAGAAATGGTCAATCATTCAAATCTTTCAGAAACTGAACTGCTATATAAATACAATGACTGCAAGAGCAAGTCAGAGGTTAGGAATACTGCTTCGAGTATCTCATCTCCATTTGTAAGGCACCAGCCAGGAATGTGATGGAATGCTCCCCACTTACCTGGATAGGTGCAGCTCCAACAATACTCAAGAAGCTTAACACCATCCAGAACAAAGTATCCTGCTTGATTGCCAAACATTGACAAGCATTCAGTCACTGGAGTGTAGGAGGTTGAGGAGCCTCTTTATTGAGATTTATAAAATCATAAGGAGCATAAATAAGGTGGAGAACAAGAGTTTTTTCTCTGGGTGGGGGAGTTCAAAACTAGTGGTCATAATTTTAAGGTGGGAGGTGAAAGATTTTAAAAAGGACATGGGGGCAATGCTCTACATAAAGAATGGTTCATTTTTGAAATGGACTGCCAGAGGAAGTTCATGAATGGGAGAGGTTTGAAGGGAAATGGGCTAAGTACAGGCAGGTGGGACTTATTCAGTTTGGGAACATGGTTGACGTGGACCGGTTTGATGGAAGGGTCTATTTACATACTGCATGATTGAATGTTTCTATGGCTGCACCATTGATGCTCAATAGCAGCAGTGTGGTGCATCTTCAAGATGCACTGTAGAAATTTACTAAGGCTCCTCAGACAGCACTTTGCAAACCTATGTCCACTTCTAGTTAGAAAGACTAGGGCAGCAGATTCATCGAAACACCATCATTCACGATTTCCCCTCCAGGCCACTATCCACCCTGACTCGGAAATATATCATTGTTCTTTCAGTGTCACTGGGTCAGAATTTTGGAATTTGCTTCTTAAGGACTTTGTGGTTTTACCTACAGCACATGATAGCAGTTCGAGAAGAAAACTAACCACCACCTTCTTAAACGGCAATTATGGATTAGGAATAAATACTGACCCAGCCATTATGTCCTTATGCCATAAGTGAACAAAAGAAATGTCGAAACTGAAATAGCTCCACAGATGCTGGTAGCCCATCACCAAGTCACCCTTTACTTAAAGGTGGAGAGTTCTTGGCACTGATCCAGCTCACTCAGAGCTAGTTCTCAGAGTGAACAGAACCTCTGACACTCCAGTTTATTTATTTTTTCCCCAAAGCACTGTAATCTACTCCAGGCTTGTGAACTCCAGATTTCTGCACTTCCCCTGTTGACACTCCTGTTTATATCTGTCAGCCAGGACTCCCTGATTGGACAGGTTAACAGCCCAAATCATGAAACTCATATTCTATGAAATCCACCTGGCTGACCTCATTATAATCACTACATCCCATCCCACCTTTGAGTCCAAGGTCACAAGCTGTTTTTATTTGTAGCTCCTCCCGGGATGTTTTAGCACCAGCTCAGGCTCCACCATTTCTGCCTCTCATACAGGCAGTGGGTAATGCACAGTAGCTCAATTCTTGCACCCGGAGTGTCTCAAAAGAAATTTCTTCTCCTCTTCAGGAAGCAAAGGCATCGAGGTGGCAACATCCAGCATGTCCGTCTTCAACGCTTGATAGAGAGGCAGAACCCAAAGGTTCCGGAACAGTCGGAAAGGCTGTCGAGGAGCTGGGCACATTTTGCTCCTGCCCCCTTTGTGAGTTTGAAGCTTTCATATGATCCATGTGCTTGTTCAGGGCTGTCACACCTACCTGAACTTTATATGTCACTGGACCTGACCTTGTGTTGACCATGCGTCTTACACATGCAGGGTGATTCCTTGATTTCTACACTAACTTCATCCCCTGAAGCAAGCTGTCTCTTTTGCTTAATGGAGCTTGGCATTTCTGATGCCATTTTACCTTTACCCAAAAGTCCTGGAACAACAGACTTAATCGGAGTCTGCGGAGTCTTCTCTTCATTAGCAACTCTGCTGGAGCTATGCCTATAGCTGCAAGAGGGTGGAACTATAATCAGATAGGAACTGGGACAGTTTGGTATCCAGTGAACCACAAGGCTGTTTGTTTAAGCAGGCCTTCAAAGTTTGGACTGCTCTATCTGCCAGACCATTGGATGATGGATGGTATGGAGCTGTCTTTATATGCCAAATGCCACTCAACGTTAGGAAATACTTAATCTCCCTACCTGTAAATAATGGCCCATTACTTGTGACCAATACTTCCCCGAGTCTAAATATTGCATAAGATGTGTGCAGATTTTCTATCGATTGTCCCTCTGTTAGGCAAATGAACACTATGCACATCCAGCCATTTTGAGTGGGCGTCCATAATGCTATTCGCACAAATGTGGTGGTGCTGCTCTTGCCAATATTTGACCTTGTTAGCACACTGGGTACTGCCCACTAATGCAGCTATGCCTGCATTCATTCCTGGCCACCAGATGTAACTTCTCACCAACATTTTCATTTTGGAAACCCCTGGATGGCCCTGGTGGAGTTCAGCCAGTATCTAGTAGTGACCTTTGCTCTGGACAATCACTCTTGCTCCCCATAATAAGATGCCTTCTTTTGCTGTGATCTAATCTCTCTCTGGACCCAAAAAGGTTTCAATTCTGGTTCATTCGGCCCTTTGGTTTCCCCATCACCACCGGCTGTTTCAGTTTTGCCAGGACCTGATCTTTCTGCATCCAAAGTCTGACGTTGTCAGCGTGGCTGGAAGAATGTCCAGAAAATGTAGAAACATTACGGACTCTTCCAGTAGCAGTACTAGAGTCATAGAGATGTACAGCGTGGAAACAGACACTTCGGTCCAACCGGTCCATGCCGACCAAATATCCCAATCCAATCTAGTCCCACCTGCCAGCACCCGGCCCATATCCCTCCAAACTCTTCCTATTCATATACCCATCCAAATGCCTCTTAAATTTTGCAATTGTACCAGCCTCCACCACATTCTCTGGCAGCTCATTCCATACATGTACCACCCTCTGCGTGAAAAAGTTGCCCCTTAGGTCTCTTTTATATCTTTCCCCTCTCACCCTAAACCTATGCCCTCTAGTTCTGGACTCCCCGACCCCAGGGAAAAGACTTTGTCTATTTATCCTATCCATGCCCCCCATAATTTTGTAAACCTCTATAAGGTCACCCCTCAGCCTCCGACGCTCCAGGGAAAAGCTGATAAAACCTTACCACTGATGTCATGCTCACTGGTCTATCATTCCTTGGTCTATCTCAACCACCATTTTTACAAAGTGAAACCACATTAGCTCTCCTTGTGTCTTTCGTTTTTGATTCACTTGAGGCAAGTGGGTGTCACAGGTTGAGCCAGCATTTATTCCCCGTCCTTAGTTACCCTTGGGAAGGTGGTAGTGAGCTGCCTTCTTGAAATGCTGCCATTACATGCTATGGGTTGACCCGCAATCCCATTGTGGGACGACTTCCAGGATTGTGATCCAGCAACAGTGGAGAAGCAGTGATATATTTCCAAGTCAGGATATGAGAGGATTAAACAGAAACTCGCAGATGGGAATGTATTCATGTATCTGCTGCTTTTAGCCTTCTAGATTGAAGTGGTCCTGGATTTGGAAGGCTGAAGAATCATTGATGAATTTCTGCAGGGTATCTTGTGGATAGAACGTACTGATGCAACTGAGCATTGGGGGGGACGGAGTGGATACATGTGGATGTGAAGCCTATCAAGTGATCTGCTTTGGTCTGAATGTCTACTATATCAGTGTCACGGCATTAATTCAGTGCTAAAATGCAATAAACTATATCTTAATTATCGGAACTTCTTTGCATTAGTCCATGAATCAGTTTGCATCTGCCACACTTGGGTTAACAAGCCTTTAGGATCTTATGTATAAGAACAATAGCAGCAATGATTTTCTTCATGAGCTGTAGCTCATATGGTTAGTGGATTATGGTTAATGCCAATTCAACATGGTGGCAGTATTGAAATCTGCAAATCTGCTCGTAGCTTATTTATTCAACATTGTAGGCTATGACATGGGTTTGATTTCCATGCTCATTGTGAGCAAAGGTGTGAAATTTGCAGTCTCAGCTTCACATCACCTACTCATATATCAGTCAGCAGCAATGAAGAGTTAAAGATTTAAGCATCCCACAGAAGAAACTCTCATTGCATTCTTCAACAAGGAAGGATACTCATTTCAAACCTGGTAACTGAGATGCTGCAATGGGAGAGTTGGCAATTCTCGGAGAAGGATGATTAGCAATTTGGAAGCAGATGATATAGGCTATATCGCAAGGTGGTGGTCTGTGGGAGTGGTCCGAAGGCAGAGTTCAGCAGTGACCGAACAGATATCACAGGTAAGTAATCTCAAAATCCCTGGTGGGCCAGAGGGAACTTTTTGATGGTGAGGTAATCCTGGCCGTGAAATCTTTAAAAAATTGCTTAGAGTTCGGTTCAAATATCCATGCTATAGGAGGTAGACACCTGAGGCAAACCAATGAAAATGGAAAGGCTCCAAAAGAAATATTAATCTGAGGTTGCAGAGCTGAGGACAATGCAAAGCCAGCTCTTAAAGTGATAATGCTGTGTAAATTAAAAGCCGAAACAGACTAGTTCCAATAGCCACGGAAAGTTGTAGGGACATTACCTCTCTGTCGCAAGACCTTAATAATGGGTGTTATTGAATTACAAATCTTGTTTTTACTCAGAAAATGGTTCCTTCTGCTTCTTGAATAAGCACAAATGTGTCTTTTTTCTCAATCTTCTAAAATGGGCTTTCTGTGTATGTGACTGCTATTCTTATCCCTAACCATATTCCACTTATAGCAACTTGTCCACATCAGAGGGTCTGAATGCACAGCACACTCTTTGACAGTTACTGTGAAAGGGCAAGGTAGTAATGTAAGTGAGGGGATGGGGTACAAGCAGGGTGGGGGTATGCATAGGAACCAGTGCACGAAGGTATAGGGTTTAGGCTGATGAGGGAAGCAATATGAGAAAATATGCATAACATTTCTTTATTTGGGATTTGGATTTTAAAATAGAGGCAGATGTATGTTTATCAGTTCAATGAAGTTTTCATTGACAGAAAGGTCAGAAGGTGATTTGGAAGAGTGACCTAAATACATCATTATTGTGGAAGAATGCGACTTCAGTCCAGTGCCTGGACTAGGCCTTGTGTTGTTAATGGATAAAATATTTATTGCTCTGAGTTTATAACAGGCAGAGAATACAGATATGGGCCACGAGATTTGTTTTGACTTCACTCCAAAAGGTTGATGGTGTCAGTACAGGGAAACCTGTACTGAGAGAGATAGAATCTTGATCAAGGGAAATCAAGGGTTGTGGGGAAAACACAGGAAAGTGAACGTGAGGAGCATCAGATCAATTATGATTTTACTGAATGGTGGGATGGACTCAAAGGGCCAAACAACCTGCTCTTTTCCTATTTCTTATGATGTTTTGGAACCAGCCACCCTGGCTGAAGTGTTATTAGTCTGTGAGTTATCCAGTTTGTAGGAGTGTGCAGAAAGTTTCAAACCATCTGAAATGAATAGGCCATCAGTATTAAAAAGGTCCATCTCAGTGGGCTGAGTAATAAATTACAAAGCTGTCTCCATAAATGATGACTGACAGTTGGACCCAAATGCTTGTGGCGTGCCGCTGGTCATAGCTTTCCACGTTAATGCTAGTCACTGTTCCACTGCATATGCTATTTGCTCCAGTAATGTGTGCTGAATCATTAGATGACAACAAATTTACAATGTAATTGCAAGTTTTGACATATATATTGTGGTTTTTGCACAACAGTCTGCTTGTGATAGCACAAAGTCTCATTAACAGTATTAAAATTAGGACACAAGGATCAACCATCTGATGTGAGGTGAAGTCTGAGGCAGCAAAATTGGGCATGCCCCGAAATCAGACACAGCATTGCGATGCCGGACTACCTGTGATAATATTGCTCCTTTAGCAAGGTTAGGTTGCCCTTGGCTTTTTTTTATTGAGGTCATAAAAGACACAGGCTCTGAAATGTCTAGGTTAGCAGGATTTTACGGCCTGTTTGATTATAACTAACAGATACTGTCTCAGGTAAAACGCTTTCAAGGTTTAAACCAAAAAAAACACTTATGCAATGAAAGGGGAATGGCCAGTTTTCCCAGCTCAGCTTTTCTCAGGTTTGATTTGTTTTTTGCAGTCTGGCTACTCACTGAAAGCAGTCAGGCAGTTGCAGCTGTTGGACTCAAGGGAAGCAGATCTATGCTGGTCTTCTCTATCTCTGACTTCTTTCTTGCAAGAACCTGTGTTCGGTTTTACCTTTTGTGCCAAGGCATGTTTGACGGGATTGTTGCAAGTATTTGGGACAGCATAATTAAGTTGGTGAAACCTGTTGGATTTTCGGATAGGTTAAGTTACTTGGTATTCTGTTCTCTTTTGTTTATGTTTCATTCGGTAATCTTGTAAATAAATCTGTTTTGTTTAAAACTAAGTGGTTTGACCAGCTGCAGCACTCCTGGAATACCCACCTTTACACCTGCTTAAAACAACTAGCAAATTTAGCATCTGGGGTACTTTCTTGAACTGTATTGAGGAAGTCTGGCCTGGTCCGTTATTGCTTGAGAGGTACTTGCAGAATTTTTTCTATAGTTCCGATTTGGAATTAAGGTGGTTGAATTCGAAGGCAGTGAGAGGTAGGTGTTAGTGTCTTTTGTTGCGGGTGTTGAATCTGGTTTGTTTACACAGTGCTTGGGATAGCAATGGATCTTTCAGTCATCAAGAGTTTTCTGGGGTGGAAGAATTATCTTTGGGGGTTTTGCAAAAGGCAATTAAGGCCAAGATGCTGGAATTAGCAGACAATTTGGAGTTGGAACTATCTCCTTCCGTGAGGAAAGGAGATTCAATTACTGCAACAGTTCAGCATTTAAATTTCCTGGACTCTTCGGAGAATACTAACATTCAATTGACAATGCAGCAGCTTGAGTTAGAGGCAAAACGACAAGGAAAGGGCAACAGAAATGAAACAAGTTGAATTATGATTAAAAACAGAGGAGACCAAAAAAGAGAGAGAAAGGGAGAGAGAGGAAAAGAAGAAAGAAAGAAAGGGAGTTTTAACTTGTTATGACATGGTGTTAACCCCCCTGCTAATTTAAACCTGCAACACAGAAAAGATTTACCCCGTGTGATAATCTGTGAAAATTCGAGAAGCAAATAACTATCCCAAAAATCACTATTGAAAATAAAAATTAACAACTTTAAGTTTTTAAAGTCAAACAGGGAATAATTAACTAACAACTATTTATAACTCATTTAACTAAACCTATCTTTTACCTTTGCCTTTACAATGCTGATCCGATAAATCCCCTGATTAAGATTTACAGAAAAATTCAAATTCCAAAACCAGCCAGCTGTTGAATCTTCTCTTTGTATCTTCCTCAGTCTTCTTTTCTTCTTCTTTGGGTTTCAGTTTCTCAGGTCGTTGACAGATAAAGGTATCTTTAAGAGAGCTATTCTCCAGGCAGTCTGCACATGTTGGTGCCTTGGCAGCTCTCCTCCAACTGTTCAATTTTGTTTTCAGTTTTATACTCCAAAGCATCGGATCGTTTCATTGGTTTTAATATTGTTAGAATACTAAAGTTGAACTTGATTTGAGTTTAGTATCTTGGGGCATAATTTAAACTGATTGGCTGAATTTGAATTTGTTTTTGTCTCATTGCAACCCATGTACTGCTGGCTGCGGGACCAAACGTTACATTGTAAATTCTCCAGCACTCTGTGTGCTTCCTAAGTCCTTCAACTCTCTTAAAGGTACAGTACCCCTTACACCTTCATAACACTTCCCCTTAAGAAAAAAAAATGAACCAACAAAATGAAAAGGTGGCTTTGTTTTGTTTTTATTCTCTAAATGCATCACCATAACATACAGATAGCTTTAATCTAAGTTCATTTTAACCTCTTCCCGTATACTTGTATATTATACCATTAAATCTAATCTAAACTTTATCAGTTCAATCTGCGATAATGCATCTGCGATTACATGCTGACACTGCATGCACGATTTTAAATTAAAACTCTGTAACATAAGATTCCAATGAAATAGTCTCATATTTTTGTCATTAAAGTATTCTAAGAATGTAGGAAGATTGTGATCCGTGTACATAACCATCTCCGACACATTGTTCGTGACATATACATTAAAATGCTGTAAGACCTGTATCAAACTCAATAGTTCTCTTTCGATCATGGAGTATTTCTCCTGTTGGATGTTAAGTTTCTTTGAAACGTACACAACTGGCAGTTCAATCCCATCCTCATCTTCTTGTAGCAGTACAGCTCCAATTCTGATGTCACCAGAATCAATGGGGGCTTGAAAAGGTTTTGAAAAGTTTGGTGTAGCTAAAACTGGTTTGGTGCTTAATATTGCTTTCAAATGGTCGAATGCCTCCTAGCATTGTTCTCTCCACCAAAACTTTATGTTCTTCTTCAGCAAATCAGCTAATAGTGTCACTAACTGCTGAAGTTTGCAACAAACTTCTGATAGAATGCACTGAATCCTAAAAATTGGAGCACCTCTTTATTTGAGGTTCGTCATAGAAATTCTTCGATGGCTTTCGCCTTTGCGTGCCTTGGGGTCAACCTTCCATGACCAATGTTATGCCCAAGAATGTCTGCTTTTGTGAATTCAGTTTTGTTTAATTTTATTACCAGTTCTGCTTCTCATGGTTATTCAAAGAGCTCTGCCAACTGCACTATGTGATCTTTCCAGGACTTACTAAAGATCATTGTATCATCCAAACAGACTGCACAGTTTGTTAACCCAGCCACAACTCTGTTCGTGAGTCTTTGGAATGTGCCGGGTGCATTCTTCAATCCAAAGGGTATCACTTTAAACTGATATAGCCCATTTGGGGTTACGAATGCAGAAATTTCTTTCGCCGTCTCTGATAAAGGTACCTGCCAGTAACCACGTAGTACATCCAACTTGGTGATGTGACTGACTTATCTGACTATCTCGATACAGTCTTCCGATCTAGGAATTGGATGTGAGTCTGATTTAGTAACTGCGTTAACCTTCAGATAATCCACGCAGAATCATTGCATCCCGTCTGTTTTGGGAACTAAGGCGATCAGCGAAGTCCACTAACTCTGGCTTGGCTCGATGATGTCTTCATCGAGCATGGCCTCTACCTCCATCTGGACCTGTCTGGCCTTGACAGGATTTAGCCGATATGGGTGTTGTTTTATTGGAGTAGTATTCCTTACATCTACTTCATGTACAATAGCATTAAGCATTCACATTTTACACTTACATATGTCCTTATACTGTAATTAGAAACCTTTCAACTGCATTCTATGCTCATGAGACAGATAGTTTACCAACCTATCCTACTCCTCAAGGACCTCTTCATTTTTAATCTATTTTGAGGCTCATCAAAATCCACATCATCTGGATTTGATTCCTCATTCTGTGGAGCAGTAACTAACACCTGTTTCTCCAGTTCTTTCTCTCTGGTATAATACGGTTTCAGCATGTTCACATGACATATCTGATACTTTTTTTCCTATCTGGCATCTTTACTAGATAGCTCACCTGACTGAACCTTTCCTCAATTTGATAGGGACCACTAAACCTGGCTTTGAAGGGATCTCCTATCACTGGTAACAGTACTAACATGTCATCCCCTCAGGAAAATGTCCAAGTCTCAGAGCTTTTATATGCCACCTGCTTCATTCTACACTATGCCCTCTTTTGGTGCTGTTGAGCTAACTCACCTACTCGATTTAGTCTCTCCCTCACCTCCAATACATAATCTAAGTGTGAGATCTCTGAC
Source organism: Chiloscyllium plagiosum (assembly GCF_004010195.1). Taxonomy (NCBI): domain Eukaryota; kingdom Metazoa; phylum Chordata; class Chondrichthyes; order Orectolobiformes; family Hemiscylliidae; genus Chiloscyllium; species Chiloscyllium plagiosum. The sequence continues at coordinate 70,419,755 of NC_057724.1, read as the reverse complement.
TTTGGCCCTGTCAATTTTACTTCAATTAATTTCAAAGGGCCTCTCACTTCATGACCAAACATTTATTGGGTGGCACGGTGGCACAGTGTTTAGCACTGTTGCCTCACAGCGCCAGAGACCCGGGTTCAATTCCCGCCTCAGGACATTCTCCCCGTGTCTGCGTGTGTTTCCTCCGGGTGCTCCGGTTTCCTCCCACAGTCCAAAAATGTGCAGGTTAGGTGAATTGGCCATGTTAAATTGCCCATAGTGGAGGAGAATTTGGCTGGGTGGGTTGCTCTTTGGCGAGTCGGTGTGGACTTGTTGGGCCGAAGGGCCTGTTTCCACACTGTAAGTAATCTAAATTAACTCAAAGGGAATAAATTGAGTAGATTTGTTTGAGGCACCTCTAATGGCAAACAATATGAATGGGATACCTTTATCCAATCATTTGGGTCATCCTGGCATTATGCTCGCAACATTATCCTCAAGGTGTGATGCCATCTTTCTAAAGCTCCCTGGGATTCAGGATGATACACACTGTATACCTAAGGTATCCATAACCTTCTTAAGCAACCTAGTCGTAAAATCTGAATCTTGGTCTGACTGAATCTCTCTGGGTAGCCCATAATGCGTGAAGAAAGCTACTAACTTTTGCCTTGATACTCCGGAATGGAATTGCCTCCGGAAATTGGTAGACACATCAATTATGTTTAACAACTACTGGTTCCCACTTTTAGTTCTCGGGTGGGAACCTACACAATCAACTATAACCCGTGTGACAGGATCTTCAAATGTGGGAATTGGCAACAAAGGTGCTGGCTTTATTACCGCCTGTGGCTTACCTACCATTTGGTATGTATGACATGTACATCCTTATGCATTCCAGGCTAATAAAAATGTTTTTGTACCTTAGCCTGAGTCTTTCATAACCCTAGGTGACCTCCTACAGGTAGTTCATGTGCTATCGGTAACACCTCCTGTCTGAATGCTACTGGCATCACAATCTGATGCACTTATGCCCATTTCCCCTCTGCACTAACCTGCCGTGGTCTCCATTTCCACCTTAGGATTCTATCTTTCAGGTAATGATCCTCCGGAATATTCTCTGCCTCCTTTTTGGAGTACACATCCACATATATATCTTTTATCGTCTTGTCTTGCTGTTGCAGGACTAAACACATCTGTCTGACCCTCTGCCTGTTCAGGTTTTTCCTGCACCATTATGTCAAACAGGGTGTTACTAACTGAACCTCAACTCCATCTTTCTCTCCACTTTTTGCTTTGTGCTGTGACTTATGATAGTGGGATCTGGTTACCATACAGTCTTGGAAAATACCAGAATATTTCGGTTTTAACTCCTCAGTTTCTTGGTCTTCCTTGGGCTTCTCCACAACATGGGGTGTCACTCCCACCTTGGATCCTGCCAAATCATTCCCAAGAACAAAGTGAATTCCTAGAACTGACACTCTGTCAATCACTCTCACTTCCCAGTCTTGAGTTGGTAAATATGTATGATCTTACATAGGGGAACGCTAAATTTCTGTCCATCTATCCCACAAATTACCACACTCTCAGGTAATAGATCAGAAAGAGTACATATTCGCTCATCCCTTATTATCAGTGACTAGTTAGATCCTACATCTCTCAAAAGTATAACTTTGTGTCCTTCACCCCCTGTTCTTTCTGAGGAAATTTTACCTAGAGAGGTGAATTCTTTATAGAGATCATGTATTAACTCCATACCCAGCCCCTGCCTCGGCTGCGCACTCTCCTGCAGCTCCCCGGTTCATTTTGGGGTCTCCTTTATTAACTTCACTAAGGCCACTGGCTTAGCTTCTTTGACCACATCTTTTCCCACAGTGCCTTTCTTTATCAACCAGCACTGTGACTTTATGTGCTCCACTTTACCACAGTGGAAACATCTGAGGCCTTTCACCTCCTTTCTACCCTCTTCAACAACATTTTTAACCTGTGGTAATCTCTTACCAGTGGTTTCTACTCTTGGTTTGTTAGTGTAGCATCTCCCCTTCTCCCAACTTTTATTCCTCACAGGACGAAATTTTGACCGGAAGCTTGTCTTATGCACCAACATGCATTCATCTGCTAATTCTGCTGTTATTCTCACTTCCTGAACTTTCTACTCCTCCACGTAAATTCTTATTATCTCTGGAAGTGAGTTTTTAAATTTGTCCAGCAGAATAATTTCTCCTAGAGCCTCAAAGGTCCTCTCTATTTTTAAAGCACACACCCATCTTTCAAAATGACCAAGTTTCATGCTTTTAAACTCAATGCAAGTCTTTGTGTTTCTGAACCGCTGTCTATATGCTTCTGGTACCAATTCATAAAAATTTAAAATAGCCTGTTTAACCTCTTCATAATCTCTTGATCCCTCATCTGACAGTACGGCAAATACCATACTAGCTCTGCCTACCAGTTTAATCCGAACTAGCATTGCCTATAAATTCTTAGACCACTCCATCTGCCTTGCCAATTTTTCAAATGAAATAAAGAGGGCTTCAACAACTTTCTCATCAAAATGTGGCAGAGTTTTGACGTATTTGTATATATCACTACCTTCCCTTTTAATCTCTATCCTGTTAACTTGACTTTGCTGACTAAGTTGCAACTTCTCAAGTTCACATTCTCTCTCTCTCTCCGTTTCTCCCTTTCTTCTCTTTCTCTCTTTGCTCAGCTGAGAACCTTCTATCTCTCTCTTTCCTCCATCTGTCTGTTTATCTTCGAACTCCATTTTTCTCAATTGTATTTTAAGTTTTTCTACTTCTCCTGCACTTGTCTGTTTCTCTGACTCACCTATGTATTTGAGGAACTCCCTTACATTTTCAGCTGTACTTTTGTCCTTGGTTAAACCCAAATCTAACTTATTGGCTAATTCTAAAAGTATGGCCTTTTCTTCCCTGATCAACTTTCTTGGCAAATTTGAGAATCATCTTCAAATCCCAGAACCTCTTTAACAATTTTAAGAGCCATTTCTCTCACTTTTAATCAACCACAAGTCACCGAAATTAAACAAATTGTCTCACCTACGTTTTATTTAAAGATATAAGACACTAACCTGCAGGCATTTAAATCCGCTGGGATTTTTCATGCCCCCAAATCTTTCAAATCTGTCTCAACCTATTCAAATCAAGGAAGAAACCCCAAACTGTTACGACACAGGGTAAAGCCCCCTACTAATTTAAACCAGCAACACAGAAAAGATTTACCCCGCGCGGTAATCTGTGAAAATTCAAGAGGCAAAGAATTATCCCAAAAGTCATTATTTAAACTAAAAATTAACGTTTTTTTTTAAAGTCTAAAAGAGAATAACACATTTATCTAAACCTATCTTTTACTTTCCCCTCTATAATACTGGTCTGATCAAACACCCGATTATGGTTTACTGAAAAATTCAAATTTCAAAACCAGCCAGCTGTCGAATCTTCTCTTTGTATCTTCCTCAGTCTTCTTTTCTTCTTCTTGGGTTTCTGTTTCACAGGTCATTGATAGATAAAGGTATCTCTAAAAGAGCTATTCTGCGGATAGTCTGCATGTGTTAGTGCCTTGGCAGCTTTCCTCCAACTGTTCATTTGTTTTGGTTTTATACCCCAAAGCATTGGATCATTTCATTGGACCAAATGTTACATTGCAAATTCTCCAGCATTCTGTGTGCTTGCTAAGTATTTCAACCCTCTTAAAGATACAGTACACCTCTATATCTTCATAACAAATTTCAGTAATTGGCACTTAGACAGGATTTCAAAAATTCAATTTCTGAAGTAGTGAGAACCGATGTGGAAGAGCAGAGGGTTAAAATGGCCATATTAGTAGCTGAAATGGCTGGTGATTATGAGTTGGTCCATAAGTTAAAGTTTGGCTTCCAAAATCAATTTCAATCTGTGAGGGATAGAAATTGGGGAAAAGAGAAATCCTCAGGTGGAAACGAAAAGGTAGATCACAGCAAAGATCACAAGGGTAACTTACCACAGGGTAAAAAGGAAACCCTCGAAGGGGAAAGAGAAGTTAAAAGCTCCAGTGTTTGCATTACAATAAAGTAGGCCACATGAAATCACAGTGTTGGTGGATTAGGAAAAGCACTGGGGGAAACGCATAGATATAGTAAAACAGGATAAACCTGTGAATTATGTTGGAGTGGTAATGGAAAGAACAGTAGAGGCTAGAAAGCTGCACCAGAATGTACAAGCTGGTGAGAGGTTGGTTAAGGAGGAGATGCCAGATCTTATTAAACCATATACCTGCAAAGGTAAAGTTTACTCGCATAGCTCAGGAGCAGCAGGTAAAGGGGTTACATTATTAAGACATACAGGATCCTCTCAATCTGTGATGCTGAAAGATGAGGAGGTCTGTACTTCTGAAGGACTATTGCCAGAAAAAGTACGAGTGACAGGAATTCACGTTGAGACAAGTGTGAGGTGTAAAGTGAGTTAAGAGTGTCCAGTGAAGAGTGGAGAAGTCATGGTAGGAGTACTGAACAAACTCTCAGCTCCAGGAATACAAATCATATAGCTAGTCCACAGGTAGGAGTGCTGCCTATTGTGGTTAAAAAGCCAATGGAAACTCAGTCAACTGAACTATGGCAGGACACGTATCCTGGGATTTTTCCTGACTGTGTGGTAACAAGATCACAAAGTCACGGATTGAAACGGGAGAGATCAAAGAGTACAGATAAGAAAGTTGAAGTGGTATTAGCAGAGACCCTGTTTGATAAGATGGTGGAGACAAACCAGGAGCCGATAGATGACACAGCAGACATCTTTAGCTCAGATAAATTAAAATGAAAATTAAAGCAATTGTCTCAAAAGGCATACATAGAAAAATAATCTGAATGCATCCCTGAATGTTATTATCTTAAAACTGATGTCTTAATGAGGAAATGGAGACCGTCACATATTCCGGCAGGTGAGAAATGGGCAGAAGTTCATCAAGGCGGCACGGTGGCACAGTGGTTAGCACTGCTGCCTCACAGCGCCAGAGACCCTGGGTTCAATTCCCGTCTCAGGCAACTGCCTGTGTGGGGTTTGCACGTTCTCCCTGTGTCTGCGTGGGTTTCCTCCGGGTGCCCCGGTTTCCTCCCACAGTCCAAAAAAAATGTGCAGGTTAGGTGAATTGGCCATGCTAAATTGCCCGTGGTGTTAAGTGAAGGGGTAAATGTAGGGGAATTGGTCTGAGTGCATTGCTCTTCAGAGGGTTGGTGTGGACTTGTTGGGCTGAAGGTCTTGTTTCCACATTGTAAGTAATCTAATCTAAGTTGTATTGCCAGTGGGTTATAGAAAGGAAGTGCTGCAAGTGGTGCATGAGTTACCACTTGGAGGTCATTTAGGAGTGAGGAAAACATAAGCTAAAATATAACAACATTTTTACTGGTCTGGACTACACAAGGATTACTTGAATTTTTCCAGATGTGCCATACGTGGGAAATCACAGGCAGTAATAAAACTCGCACCTTTAATACCTATTCCTGCTTTTGAGGAACATTTCACAAGTCCTAATTGATTGTGTAGGTCCTCTACCTCAAACAAAAAGTGGGAATCAGTATTTATTAACAATAATGGATGCATCCACTAAATTTCCAGATGCCATTCCAAAACACAATATCACAGTTAAAAGGATTGTAGAGAAATTCCTCAATTTTTTCACTAGATACGGACTACCCACAGAGATACAATCAGTACAAAGGTCAAACTTCACATTGAAATTATTCAAGGAAGTATTGGAGCTTAGGAATCAAATAATTCAAATCTACTGCATACCACCCAGAGTCGCAGGGAGTGCTAGAAAGGAGACATCAGACATTAAAGACCATGTTGAGGGCTTATAGTCAAGACTATCCAGATGACTGGGATAAAGGAAATCCATTTGTGCTTTTTGCAATTCGACATGTGCCAAATGGATCGACCCAATTCAGTCGATTTGAATTAGTTTTTGGGCATAAAGTGAAAGGACCACTAAACTTGATTAAGGAGAAATTACTAAGTCATAATTCAGAGACCACATATTTGGACTATGTGTCAAATTTTCGGGAATGAAGAAATAGAGCAGAGGAGCTGGCTAGACAGCACTTCTAACAGACAAGAGACTCAACAAACAATCAAGGTATTTTTCAGTGTATAATTTCAGTTACATCACACTGTAATCCTTTGCTATAAATTCTGTGTCTTATGATCCTGCTCCACAGCTACCTGATGAAGGAGCGGCCCTCCGAAAGCTCGTGTGCTTCCAATTAAGCCTATTGGACTATAACTGGGTGATGTGTGATCTTTAAACCCCAGTCCAACACCGGCATCTCCAAATCATAAAAATATCCCAGCATACAATGAAACAGGAAGCAGACAAGAAATCAAAAACTCACAATTTTGTTATCAGAGATAAGGTGTTTGTATTACTTCCAATGATAAGCGAACCTTTAAAAGTAAGGTTTAGTGGACCTTATCAAGTTGAAAGGAAATTGAGTGAGGTGAACTATTTGATAAGGAATCCAGACAGAAAGAAATCTCGCAGAGTGTGTCAGGTGAATATGTTCAAAAGGGAAGGAAAGCCAAAGGAGACTGGGTTATTGGTTACAACACAAAGGGAAGAACCGTGTTCAGAGGATTCTGAATTGGACATGCCTCAAATTAAATTGGACAATGAGCAAGTTGTCAAAAATTGAGATGAATCATTGACCTGAAAGAGTTGTTACTATTGATGTGGAAATAAGCTGGGAAATACTAACCTAATTATGCATGATGTAGTTATAGGAGATGCTGTCTGATTAAACAACATCCTTATAGGTGTAACCCTCTAAAGTTGGCACAGGTTCAAAAGGAGATTGAACACTACCTGTCTCAAATTGAAAGTGATCCAAGTACAAGTGGCATGGTGGCTCAGTGGTTAGCACTGCTGCTTCACAGCGCTAGGGACTCGGGTTTGATTCCAACCTCAGGAGACTGTGAGGGGTTTGCACATTCTCCCCGTGTCTATCTGGGTTTCCTCTGGGCGCACAATCCAAAGATGTACAGGTTAGATGGATTCACCGTGGGAAATACAGGGTTATGGGGAAAGGTTTGGGAGTGGGTTTGTGTGGGATGTTCTTCAACAATTCAGAGTGGGCTGAGTGGTCTGCTTCCACACTGTAGGAATTTGATGATTACAAGCCTCACACCTCCTACAAATTATAAAAAGAGTGGCATGTAGCCCAACACAGAAAATGCTGAAAAGTGTCAACTAAGGGTCCAGCACTATGTAAGGCTTCAAGCTTATCTGCACTAACAAAAATTCAACACCACCTGGAAAAAGTATGGCACAGTCTGGATACAGCTGTGGCTGCAGCTCATTTCAGGTGAGTGAAGTGCTAATTCAATTCCAACTATATTGTTGAAGTTTCAGAAGTGACACTGATACTTATCTTGATAATGAACATTACTTATGTCTGCTTCCTCTTGACTACCCACTTGTCCAAGCAGTCTTTTTTTATTTGTTCACCAGGTACTTAACTAAACAAGGCCCTGTACCTATGTATCTTCACAATATAATTGTAATACTGTTAACAAGGAAAACCAAGAGGAAGTTGCAGAAGGGGTAAAAGAGATCAGAAAGTAATTACAAACATGGTCCACGGCTATGCTCAGTGCCTTGGTGCAGGATGTTTTCGAAAGAGGGTGATTGCCTTTTGTAAGGGGTCCAGGCAGCTATGTAGACAGATACAGAGAGGGCAGTGAGGGAGCTGCCATGGGATATGGCTGGTTCAGCTCACCCGCTGAAAGCTACATGTTCACTCCTCAAAGCTCGTACATACCAACCATCCACCTACATCAACCAAACCGAAGGCACCATGTTCATTGACACTTCTCCCAGTTTCACAGAATAAGGTGACACACAGGCTCATGGCAGCAGAAACGAATCCTCCACAATTCACCTGAACTTACCGTCAAGGAGGAAAACATGCTGAGAACAAATTTATCAGCCATTACACAGTCAGTAGTCAGCAGCGGAGTTTAATCTCCCAGGGTTTCGATATATTTCTACTTAAAAGCACCTTGTCTAATCCCACTTTGTCCTCAACTCACAATGTGGTCAGACGTACAAGCTGCAGAGAGTGTCAGTGTGTTGCTGTTGGTGCCCCCCCTTTCCTCAATACTCCTCCCCCATTCGGACACTCACAAACTGTCACCTGGTCAGCCAGTGGTGTGGGAGGCTGAGGGTCTAGCAGAGAAGAGACTGTGCATTAACAATTAATCTGACTTAATCTGACAGTTAATCAAATACAGGAACTGCATGAAGTTTAGGAGATAGTAGAGAAGCAGATTCTGCACAAGCTGTGAATTAAACATGAATGGATAGGAGGCTGGCCAGGGGAAAATATCTGCCCAAGTGCCAGAGGCTGTGATCACACACACATTCCGCTCAGATGAGTTTGAGTGGAGGGGTTCAGGGAAAACGCTGATACTCAATGCATCAGAGTTCCCATCGTTCCAACCTTCTCCAGAAATACTTCTATTGAAATGGTGCAATCATGACTATGGCCTCTTATGTATCCCACCAGCCCCTCCAAACCCCACCACCAGCTTTTTAATTTGCACAATTAGTTGCACTATCTTCAGTTTGTCCGGACAATGCTCTCTGAAATATTTGTCCTTTCACTACTCTCCTGACCCACTTCTTACTCTTCCACTCTCAGAATCCAGCTTTTGGACCATCATCTCATGAACTCTCCCACCTTTACTCCTGCTTGTAGGGTTTGAGGCAGTGGCCACCACTATAACCCTTAGGCTGTAGTTTCTTCATGTGTAATTTCCAGAGGGCAGTTAAGAGTCAACCATATTGCTGTGGGTCTGGAGTCACAAGCAGGCCAGACAAGCTAAGGATGGCAGTTTCCTTTCTTAAAGGACATTAGTGAACCAGATAGGCTTTGCCAACAATTGACAATGGATTCATGGTCATCATTAGCCTCTTAATTTCAGATATTTTTGGCAGGATTTGAACCCAAGTTTCTGCAACACTACCAGGGTCTCTGGATTAACAGTCAAGCGATAATACCACTAGGCCATTGCCTCCCAAGTGAATGTCAACTTTCCTTTAGTGAGATACTGTGAGCACACACCATATTTTAGCAGGTGGCACCAGATATTCACACAATATCATTACATATGGCAGCTCTTGTGACTTCTGCCTACACACCATACTGTTTGCAATGATGTCTACTTCGATCATTGGTTGGTCTCTGGATGCTAAATGCATTAGATATCAACAGGTTGGATCTGCAGGCAATACGCGAGCAATTCAATTTCAAACCCCAGACTTTCCATGTAAACTGATCTTTGCAACAGTGTATCAATATTTTTACCTCATAATATTTCAGCACATTGTTTTAACATCTCAGCTTAACAGCAAAGCTGCTGTGCAATGTCCCATGAGGGAAAATTTTAAATTTAAAATAAATAGTTAACATGACGCTCCGCTCCAAAAGGATAAAAAAAATTATTGAAAAAATTAGCACTGGAAAACTTATGAAATTAATATATATCTTAAGATATTTTTTGTAACTTAAGTATATAAAATGTTACAAAAAATACAAAATACACACAAACTGTTCAAGAACCAGACATTAGACATAAATTGGAGAATTACAGTGAAGTAGGAACTTGCACCTTTCAATTTCCCTTTGAACATATCTGTTTCATCTAGTGGAAATCGAGGAATGAAAACAACTTTGAAGAACATAAGTTCCTTATCTTTCATTGAAACATCAGTCCTAGAGAATACTTAGTCCTGTTTGTCTTCTCTTCATTGAAGATCCTGGGACAAGAGGTTTTGTGATGCAAAGGGTAGTGTCTCAGCCTTTGAGCCAGAAGGTATGAGTTCAGTTTCCACTAAATGACCGTTGAAGGTGTATTCATCACATATGCCCATCAATTGGCTTATCCTGTAAATCATTCTAATATGTCTTTGGCAGGTGGTAAGAGTGTGATTAGTGTTAGTGTTAGTGTTAGGGTTAGGGTTAGGGTTAAGGTTTGGGTTAGGGAGCCTCATGTAGAGTGGTTCCCCTTCATAGACTTTGGCAACAAAATGGTGAGATGTTCCATGAAATACCAGCTCTCTTTGTATGATATCTTACTAGAAACTTGGAGGGTGATATAGCTATAACCACTGACTCTCATTGCTACAATTTGGCTTCAACTTTGTGGAGTTTTCTCCATAATATTTTCTGTCTCTGGGATAAAGTTGATGCATAGACATATGTGTATTCCAATTGTATTTGCTTAATGTGAAGTCTAAAATGGCAATCAAAATATAATCACTTTGCACATCATTAGGTTTTACAGGTTAATGATAAATAAAGACAATATGTAGTCCACATTGTATCTGCTTCCTTTAAAGTGGTTTTGGTAAATACAAAGAGATGGGTCAAGATGCTATTATAAGTCGAGCAGTAGTCCTTATACTTTTACAAAATATATTTTGTTGAAGAGTAATCTGAAAGATGTATTGTCGCGACTCAATGGGGAAGAGTGCAGAATACAAACCCCAATGTTCCCAGAGTAATAGCAAACATGAAACTTTTGAAATTTCTACCTAATTTCTCAATTTTACATAATTGTCTAATTCAAGTTAAAATAATTTGCACACCAGTTTATTTTTATTCTTTCATTGGCAAGAAAATAACTATTTTAACATTTTTAAACAATGACAATAAATTGCTTTCGGTCTGGAGTCACATGTGGGTCAGGCGAAAGTGGGTACTGCAGATGCTGGAGATTAGAGTCGAGATTAGAGTGGGGCTAGAAAAGCACAGCAGGTCAGGCGGCATCCAAGGAGCAGGAAAATCGACGTTTCGGGCAAAAGCCCATCATCATTCTTGATGAAGGGCTTTTGCCCGAAATATTGATTTTCCTGCTCCTCAGATGCTGCCTGACCTGTTGTGCTTTTCCAGCACCACTCTAATCTTGTCATATGTAGATCAGACCAGGTAAGGGATACAGATTTCCTTGCCTTTCCAATGATAGGATAGCAGTGAACCGTAGAATTTTAGAATTCCACAGACTGAAGAAGGCCATTCGACCCATCATGTCTGTACCAGGTAGAGTTTTTGTGACAATTGACAGTAGTTGCACGGTGGCCATTAATGGCATTCTGAGGAAGGGTCACCAGACCTGAAATGTTAACGCTGATTTCTCTTCACAGATGCTGCCAAACCTGCTGTACTTTTCCAGCAGCTTCTGTTTTTGTTTCTGATCTACAGCATCTGCAGCTCTTTTGGTTTTTATTTGGACATGACAATAGTTTCTTCATATTCCAGACTTTTATTTCACCATTTGAGATTCAAATCCATGCCCAAGAACACTAACTTGGGATTATTAGTTTAGTGACAAAATCACAATGTCACCACTTCCTCAATAGCTGCGCACTTTTTTCGCATTCAGGTAATTAGTTAGCAATCTTGCAGCTGCCCAGGACAAAATTAACATTGCATCCACACTTTAAGCATTCACTCCTCCCATCACTGACACAAGCTGCACTGCCAAGAGAAGTAAAGGCATCTTCAACAACGCCTTCCAAAAGCACAACCTCGATTGTCTCAAAGGACACAGACAGCCAATGCATGAGAGCATCAATATCTGTAAGTTCTTCTCCAAACCACACTATTCTGGTTTGGAATTACATTGCTCCATGTTCGCTGAAGCTGGGTCAGAAGCATGGAATGTTTTTCCTGACATCTATACATGTATGAGGAGAAAGTGAGGTCTGCAGATGCTGGAGATCAGAGCTGAAAATGTGTTGCTGGAAAAGCGCAGCAGGTCAGGCAGCATCCAGGGAACAGGATCAGGCTTATGCCCGAAACGTCAATTCTCCTGTTCCCTGGATGCTGCCTGACCTGCTGCGCTTTTCCAGCAACACATTTTCAGATCTATACATGTATACGTATGCCCAATGGGCAGTATGGTGGCTCAGTGGTTAGCACTGCTGCCTCACAGCACCAGGGTCCCTGGTTCGATTCCAGCCTCGGGCAACTGTCTGTGTGGAATTTGCATGTTCTCCCTGTGGTTTCCTCCGGGTGTTCCAGTTTCCTCCCACAGTCACAAAGATGTGCAGGTCAGGTGAATTGGCCATGCTAAACTGCCCATAGCGTTAGGTGCATTAGTCAGAGGGAAATGCGTCTGGGTGGGTTACTCTTCGGAGGGTCGGTGTGGACTTGTTGGGCCAAAGGGCCTGTTTCCACACTGTAGGGAATCTAATCTAAAATTGAGTCCAGTGGTTCAAGAAGTCGCATCACCATCACTGTTAAGAATGGATGATAAATGCCACTCTAGACCATGTTAAAAAAAAACTCTCTTCGCCCAACAAAATATTTGGCGTAGTTTTCTTTCCCTCAAAACTGATATAGCTTTGTCAGCCTCTCTCCTCACTCTTCTGTTCTCTTCTTCTCAATACTGTCTGTTCTCCATTCCTTTCTTGCCTTCTGTCTGTCACCTCTTCTTATCACTCTTGGTCTCCATCTTCTCCCTACCCATCTTCCCATCCATTCCCAATCCCCCTGCCTCTTCCTTCTTTCTCTCTTTCCTTTCTTTTGATGCACTTAATCTACCAATCTCTAATGTTGCTGTACCTGAAGACATCAAGATACCCCCACTCTGGGAGATCATTTCCAACAATTACAACCAAATTCAGCAAAACAAAAACTTGATTGCGGTTCATCAAAGATGGCAACTCATCCAAGTCTGTGTTGTCTCAACTCTTTCTGCCGGTGATTGGATTTGACAAAATTCAAAAAGACTGAATTAATTGCAAGAGAAAGATTGGCTTACTTTGAGCAGAAAAGCACCTTCAGATATTCCAATGTTCATCACATGTTGTGTCTTGCAGTCAGATTTGCAAACCAAAATATGTATTCAACTCAATAAATATCCATAAGTCATTCCCATCTGCACACATAACTGTTGCTTTGAAATTTTGTGAGGATTGCAATATTCGATACATTTACAAGATATTTCTATATCTTTGTAAAACATACTTGAAAGAGTCAATATTCCCTTGAGAGCAAATTACTACTATTTTAATACAGTTCTTGCGCTTCAATCCAATATAAATCTGAGTTTTAAATAGTAAAATTGATTGTCCTTTGTTATACAGAATGCAATATTTCTTCTCTCTTCAAATAAATCACAAAATCTCAAATCAGACATGATGATGACTGGACCCCAATAAGACGGTAGAAAAATTAATTTTAATCAAGAATTCACTCAGATATATCAGTTGATTCTCTGTGATGCTCAAAATATTGCATATCTTTCCTGTACACTTTGGCATTCTCTACTTTTTAAAGTGTGATTGTATTACTTCATCTATTTCATTTTGAAGGAAGTTGCTAATTGGTATTTCAGGACTTGAACCCAAGATAATTCTTGAGATCACGGAAGTTACTGGGTGACTGTCTGTGTGGAATTTGCACATTCGCCCCATATCTGCATGGGTTTGCTCTGGTTTCCTCCTACAAAGATGTGCAGGTTAGGTGAATTGGCAATGTTAAATTGTCCATTGTGTTCAGGGATGTGTAGGTTAGGTGTATTAGTCAGGGAAAATGTAGAGTCACAGGGGAATGGATCTGGGTGGGTTACGCTATGGAGGGTCGGTGTGGACTTATTGGGCCAAATGGCCTGTTTCCGCACTATAGGGATTGTATTCAATCTACTCAAACCATATCAATAAATACACAAAGTTTAAGTCAATGATATTGACAGTGATCATCCATTAATTACAACTTCATTTATCACAACTTCAGTCTGCACTTTGAGCATTGAATCCAGTTTTGATTGTAATCCTCACAAAATTTCAAAGCAACAATTAAAAGAGAAAAGTCGTAACTATGCCAGTTTTAAATTTAAAAGTTGTCAAAACAACTCGCGTTTAAAGAGCGTCTTTAACTGTAAATGGTCCACAAGAGTTATCATCAAACCTGTTTAAGATTTTAGGAAATGCTATCATACTCTTGGTCAATGTAAGTTTCAAGAATTTTCTGAGAGGAAGAAAGAGAAACAGGGGAATATTGGATATGAAAGTTTAAATTGGTGAAGCAGGAGAATAAGGGGGAAAAGCTTCGATATTTCAAAGTCAACAGCGATTTTTGACAATTGAAATTACTTCAGCATGAAACAAACGAGAAATAAAAAGTAATCATGGATTAGAAAATTTAAAAATTCAAAAAAACTCACAAGGTTCTTTTTCCATTTCAATATGAATGCAATCCTACCTCAATCATTCGTGATTTGTGCTGAAAAATGTGTTGCTGGAAAAGCGCAGCAGGTCGGGCAGCATCCAAGGAGCAGGAGAATCGACATTTCGGGCATAAGCCCTTCTTCAGGAATGAGGAAGGTGTGCCAAGCAGGCTAAGATAAAAGATAGGGAGGAGGGACTTGGGGGAGGGGTGTTGGGAAGGCGATAGGTGGAAGGAGGTTAAGGTGAGGGTGATAGGCCGGACAGGGGTTGGGGGCGGAGA
>NC_057724.1:70389094-70404725 GCF_004010195.1 Chiloscyllium plagiosum | reverse complement strand
AACCTCCTTCCACCTATCGCATTCCCAACACCCCTCCCCCAAGTCCCTCCTCCCTACCTTTTATCTTGGCCTGCTTGGCACACCTTCCACATTCCTGAAGAAGGGCTTATGCCCGAAACGTCGATTCTCCTGCTCCTTGGATGCTGCCTGACCTACTGCGCTTTTCCAGCAACACATTTTTCAGCTCTGATCTCCAGCATCTGCAGTCCTCACTTTCTCCATTCGTGATTTGTGACTGACAACTGGACAGCTAACAGGAGGAGCAAGTTCCACAATATCCAATCCTCAATGATGAGAGAATCCAGCACATCAGTACAAAAGACAAGGCTGAAACATTTGCAACCATCATCATACAGAAGTGCCAAATGGATGATCTCCCTTGGCCTCCTTCTCAGGTACCCAGCATCCAAGATTCCTTTCTTCAGCCAATTTGATTTATTCCATCTAACATTAAGACATATCTGAAGACATTGGATACTGCAAAGACTTGGGGTCCAACAAGATTCCAGCAATAGTCAAGAAACATTTGCTCCAAATTTGACTGTGACCCCCACCTAAGCTGTTCCAGGACAGCTACAATACTGACATTTATCCGACAATGTGGATCTTTGGAGTCGAAAAGTGTGGCGCTGATAAAGCACAGCAGATCAGGCAGCATCCGAGGAGCAGGGGAGTCGCCATTTCAACCATAAGCCCTTCATCAGGACGGACTTATGCCCAAAATATCGACTCTCCTGCTTCTCAGCTGCTGTCTGACCTGCTGTGCTTTTCGACTCTGACTCTCCAGCATTTACAGTCCTCACTTTCTCCAATGTTGAAATTTGCCCAGGCATATTGATCTCAAGAAAGGGAGGATACATCCAACCCAACTAATAACTACCCCAACTGTCTACTTTTGATCAGGGCAGCATGGTGGCTCAGGGGTTAGCACTGCTGCCTCACTGCACCAAGGATTCAGGTTCAATTCCACCCTCAAGTGACTGTTGCATGGAGTTTGCTCAATCCCTCCAGGTCTGTGTGGGTTTCCTCCAAGTGCTCTGATTTCCTTCTGCAGTCTAAAAATGTGCAGGTTAGGTGGATTAGCCATGGGAAATGTAGCGTTACAGGGTTAGGGTGTTCTGGGCGGGAGTCTGTTCAGAAGGTCAGTGTGGACTCAATAGGCTGAATGGCCCGTTTCCACACTGTAAGGGATTTTATGATCATGAGAAAAGTAATAGGCGTGGTTGTCAGCAGTGCTATCAAGCAGCATTTGAAAAAGTATTACCTGCTCACTGAAGCTCAGTCAGGGAACCACCAAGGCCACTCAGTTCTTGACATCATTGCAAACATGGTCAAAAACACTGAACTCTGGAAGTGAGGTGATAGTGACTGCCACTGATATCAAAGTTATATTTCACTGAGAGTGACATCAAAGGGCTAAAGCAAAACAGGAATTAATGGTAATCTGGAGGAAAAATCTCCTAGTTGGAGTCATACCTAGTGCAAAGGGAAATGGTTGTGGTTATTGTAGGTTAATTGTCTCAGTTTCAGGGCATCTCAGCAAGAGTTCCTCAGGGTAGTGCCCTCGGCCTAACTATCTTCAATTGCTTCAATCCTGACCTTCTCTCTATCATAAGGTGAGAAGTGGGGATGTTCATCAATGATTGCACAATTCACAACTGCTCAGGTACTGAAGTAGTACATATGCAGCAAGGCCTGGATAACATCGTAAGTGGCTAGTAACATTCACACCATTCAGTGGCAGGCAATTACTATCTTCAAAGAGGGAGAATCCAACCATCATCTTTTCAGTTCAATAGGAGTGCCATCGCAGAACCCCCACCATCAATATGGTAGTGTCGTACAGGCCCTTCGGCCCTCGATGTTGCGCCACCCTGTCATACTAATGTGAAGCCCATCCCTCCTACACTATTCCATGTACGTCCATATGCTTGTCCAATGATGATTTAAATGCACTTAAACTTGGCGAATCTACTACTGTTGCAGGCAAAGCATTCCATACCCTTACTACTCTCTGAGTAAAGAAACTACCTCTTATACCTATCTCCCCTCAATTTAAAGTTGTGTCCCCTTGAGTTTGCCGATCCCATACTTGGAAAAAGGCTCTCCCTGTCCACCCTATCTAACCCTCTGACGATCTTGTATGTCTCTATTGACCAGAACCTGAAGTGGGCTTGCCATATAAATTCTGTGGCTTTAAGAACAGATCAGAGGCTTGGAAATCTGTGGTAAGTAACACAACTCCTGTCTCCACAACGCACAAGTCAAGCGTGTGATTAAATTATGAATTGTCTGATTGAATACAGATTCTTTAGCACTCAATAAGCCTGACAAAACATCCCACTTGGTTGGTACTCCATCCACCATCCTTAACATTCACTTTCTTCACTATTGACTTAGATTGGCAGCAATGCATGCCATATATAAATCACACTGAGGGAACTCAGTAAGGCTCCTTTGACAGCACCTTCCAAATCTATCAGGCACACACCTACAAGGACAAAGGTAGTGGATCCATGGGAACATGACAACTTACAAGTTCCCCTCCAAGCCGGACAGCATCCTGATTGGAATTATATTACTGTTCATCTCCTTTGCTGGGTCAACATCCTAGACTTCCCTTCCTCAATGCATTGTGGGTATCTCTTCACCTCAAGTTCTGTAGTGGTCCAAGAAGGCAGCTCACAGCCATCTTCAATTAGGAATGAACAATAAAATTAAATTAGCTCGTGACGCTTCATCCCATGACCAAAAAGAAAGGAGATTTAATGGTTCTATTTTTATAGCTGGTACTAATTGTCAAGGTAAATTATTACTGACAGTAGGTTTATCTTGACTGATTTCATGTAACTTATTTTGCTCGTGGGAATAATAGAGAACCAGCCACATAAGAAGTCTCCTAAGCATTGGGAGAGTCTGAAAAAAATAACTTTAGCAATATCGTGTAATAGAGTATCGAGGGTAAAAGTTGTATGCAAATAAAGAGCTTTTAGGGATTTGATTGACTGATTAATAATTATGTGAGGAATTCTTTTTATTAACACAGCAAAATAAGAGATTTGAACCTGTCTGAATACCAAGACCTGATAACAAGTGGCAGTGGGAAGTTTTTCTCTTTCACTTCATTTCCCAAGACCAGGAATATTCTATCATCAATCTCATTAACACAGTCAAGATTACCGCAAACAAGAAACTGGATTTCTGTTCCTCATGGTTTAGCTACATGCTGGGCAATTCACGTCTGAAAGGACCCAGTTGGGAACTGTTGGAGCAACCAATGGTTAAAGATTGAATAACATGGCACAATGTTGGCATAAATATAGCAAAGACATTTGGCTGCAATAACAGAATGAGCTTCGTCCAGCATTGGAGTGAGGGCATAAGTTGGCACAATTCTAACTTTGACTAGGAGATAAATCCAAGATAACAGTGGCTATTACAAACCACAGCTGCAGATGTCTGTAAGGGACAGTCTCATAAGAGGTATCTGGGAATAGATGGCCCAAAGTTTGAAATTTAGTATGAATTAGAAAAAAAGAATAATCCCACAATAATAAAGACTCTTTAGGTAATTGAGTACTGAGATATTAAGAAATGCAATTTATACCTAACGTTAAGAAATTTGGCTGAATTCCCTTAAACAAAGGGCTATAGATCGTGGAGGAGAGTACCCATCCTGTCAGCGAAGGGGACTGAACAATAAATAAGGAAAACAGAGAATGTCTAACGGGCTCCAGCTTGACTTTGAAAAAATAATCAATGGCAGCTTCATAACCTAAACAAGCGAACCTAAATAATAATGATGGAGACATCTCAAAAGAATTCATAAATCTAACGATCAAGGGAGGAAGGATAAACACAAATGATAAGGCAAAAGGTTATATTTTGTAAAACCTTAGGAGTTCAGACAAGCTGATTGAGTTGCAAAATTGATTGAGTTTCAGACTTATTCATGGAATTTAAATAAATATAATGTTAAAAATCACACAACACCAGGTTATTGTCCATCAGGTTGAACTGAAAGCACTAGCTTTCGGAGTGCTGCTCCTTCATCAGATGGTTGTGAAGTATAAGATTGTAAGACACAGAATTTATAGCAAAAGTTTACAGTGTGATGTAACTAAAGTTATATATTGAAAAAGATCTGGATTGTTTGTTAAATCTCTCATCTCTTAGAATGACCATGTTGGTTTCAGTTCTTTCGTGTGTAAATTGCAAAACTTTTTTAAAAGTTACATTCTCAAGTGAACTTTATCAATTGATGTCATGTTAGCCCAGATAATGTATTCAAGGTGTTACCTTCCCTGTGTGAGACTGTCTGTACTACAATGGTTAGACTGATTCTAATCGAAAAGACAGATTTACAGAATCTTACATGGATTCACGCTGTTTTTGAGCAAAATAAAATGTAATTCTGCAAGTACAGATTCACCCCACAAACGTATATGTGTATGTGTGCATGTGGGTGTGTATATGGGTATGGTGGGGTTATGAGTGCCTATGAGAGGGTGTGTGTATTAGTAACTTTTGAGAAGATTTGCAGCTCAGGTTGATGTTCTGGATGTAGGTTTGCTCACTGAGTTGGAAGGTTCATTTCCAGGCGTTTTGTCACCCTACTAGGTAACATCTTCAGTGGGCCCCCGGGTGAATCACTGCTGATAATTCCTGCTTTCTATGTATATGTTTGGGTTTCTTTGGGCTGGTGATGTCATTTCCTGTGGTGATGTCATTTCCTGTTCTTTTTCTTAGGGCATAGTAGGTGGGGATCTAACTTGATGTGTTTTTTGATAGAGATCCGGTTGGAATGCCATGCTTCTCGAAATTCTTGTGTATTTTTCTGATTGGCTTACCATGGGATGGATGTGTTGTCCCAGTTGAAGTGTTGTCCTTCCTTATCTGAATGTAAGGATACTAGTGAGAGAGGGTCATGTCGTTTTGTGGCTAGCTCATATTCATGTATTCCAGTGGCTAGTTTTATGCCTGTTTGTCCAATGTTGTGTTTGTTACAGTTCTTGCATGGTACTTTGTAAATGACATTCGTTTTGCTTGTTGTCTGTATAGGGTCTTTCAAGTTCATTAGCTGCTGTTTTAGCGTATTAGTGGGTTTGTGGGCTACCATGATGCCAAGGAGTCTGAGTAGTCTGGCAGTCAGTTCTGAGATGTCTTTGATATAGGAGAGAGTGGCTCAGGTTTCTGGATGTGTTTTGTCTGCTTGTTTGGGTTTGTTGCTGAGAAACAGGCGGATTGTGTTCATTGGGTACCCATTCTTTTTGAATACACGGTATAGGTGATTTTCCTCTAAAAACTATGCCATGTTCTTACAACCTGCAACACATTATCAATGAGGATGAGCATGTCGCCAAGACCTTCCACACACCTCTACTTCTTGTCTTTAAATAACCACCAAACCTCAAACAGACCATTGTTCATAGCAAACTGCCCAGCTTTCAGAACAATACCATACAACCTTGTCGCAGTAGATGCTGCAAAGCATGTCAGAGTGTTGACATGGATACCACCATTACACATGTGGACATGGTCCACTATGTACGTGGCAGGTACTCATGCGACTCAGGCAACATTGTCTATCTCATACGCTTCAGGCAAGGATGCCCTGAGGCATGGTATATTGGGGAAACCGAGCAGAGGCTACGGCAACGGATGAACAGACACCGCACAACAATCAACAGACAAAAGTGTTCCCTCCTATTCGGAGAACACTTCAGTGGTCCAGGACATTCGACCTCAGACCTTCAGGTGACTGTTCACCAAGGCTGACTTTGGGACAGGCAACAAGAAAAGTGGCCAAACAGAGGCTGATAGCCAAGTTCGGCACCCATGAAGATGGCCTCAACCGGGACTTGGGTTCATGTCACACTACAGGTGATCCTATACACACACACAGACAGACGCGCGCACACGCACACACACAGACACACATAGACACACACACAGACACTCCTACACACGCAGACACACATGCACACAGACACTCCTAACATACACACACACACACATATACATATAAGTTTGTGGGGTGAATCTGGACTTGCAGAATTACCTTTTACTTTGCTCTAAAACAGCATGAATTCATGTAAGATTCTATAAATCTGTCTTTTAGATTAGAATTAGTCTGACCATTGTGGCACAGGCAGTCTCACATAGGGAAGCTCACACCTTCAATACATTATCTGGGCCAACATGACACCAATTGTTAAAGTTCACTTGCGAATGTAACTTTTAAAAAAGTTTTGCGATTTACATATGAAAGAACTGAAACCAAGGGTCTGTTTCTATGCTGTACATCTCTATGACTCTATGACTCGAAGTGGAGGCGTGGGGAAGGCATGAAGTGCTCATCCTCATCGTTAATGTGTTGCAGGCTGCAAAGAGCATGGCGTAGTTTTTCTGCCCCCAGCATGTACTGGACAACAAAGGGTACCCTATTGGTTTTATCCTGTGTCTGTCTCCTGAGGAGGTCACTAAGGTTTCTCGGTGTGGCATCTCGGAACTAACGATCTCTGAGTTGAACACCATATCCTGTTCTTACGGAGGCATCCTTCAGCAACTTCAAGTGTCTGTCACATTCCTCCTCATCTGAACAGATCCTGTGTATGCGTAGGGCTCGTCCATAAGGGATGGCTGTTTTAATATGTTTAAGGTGGAAGCTAGAGAAGTGAAGCATCATGAGGTTGTCCATGGACTTGCAGTAGAGTGAGGTACTGAGGTGTCCGTCCTTGATGGAGATGTGTGTATCAAAGAATGAGACTGATTCTAAAGAGTAGCCCATGGTCAGTCTGATGGTGGGAGGAAACTTGTTGATATCATTGTGTAGCTGTTTCAGTGATTCCTCACCATGAGTCCAGAGGAAGAAAATGTCATCAATGTATCTATGTACAATGTTGGTTGGAAGTCCTGTGCAGCAAAGCATTTTTGCTCGAACTTGTGCGTGAAAATTTGGTCCTCATGACTGTTCCATGTGTCTGGATGAAGAACTGGTTGTCAAAGGTGAAAATGTTGTGGTTGAGGGTGAAACAGATGAGGTGTAGCATGGTGCTTAGAGATTGGCAGTTGCTGGTGTTGAGTTCTGAGGCTGTTGCCGCGATGCAGCATCATGGGGGATGCTGGTGTAAAGTACTGAAACATCTATTGTGACGAGGAATGTTCCTGGTTTGACTGTCCATGGGTGCTGAGTTTCTGTAAGAAATTTGTAGTGTCACAATAGAAGCTGGGGGAGGGCGGGGGGGTCCCATGTACACTGGATTTCAAGATGCCCTTGACATAGGCAGAGAGGGTCTCACACAGGGTCCTATTGCCTGATGCAATGGGATGTCCAGATGTCTTGGTTTTGTGTGTCTTTGGAAGGCAGTAGAAGTCCCCTCTGCTGTACGTGGGATGACAGCGTATAGGGAACTCTGAAGGACTGAATCAAAAGTCTTGATCAATCTGTTTAGGTCATGGGTGTGTTCTTTGGTTAGATCGGTTGGTAATTGTTTGTCGTGTTCCTGGTTGTTCAGTTGTCGGTATGCTTCCTTACAGTGGTCTGTTCTATTCTGAATCACAATGGCTCCTCCTTTGCCTACACCAGCATCCCCCACAACAATGGTATCACTGCAACAGTCTCAGGACTCAATACCAACAACTGCCCATCTCCAGGCATCATCATACAACTCATCCACGTCATCCTCAACCACAACGTCTTAATCTTTGACAACCAGTTCTTTATCCAGACACATGCAACAGCCATGGGGACCAAATTTGGACCCCAATATGCCAACATTTTCATGCACAAGTTCAAACAAGAGTTCTTTACTGCACAGGACCTCTGACCAACACTGTACAACAGATACATTGATAACATTTTCTTCCTCTGGACCTATGGAGAAGAGTCACTGTAACAACTGCACAGTGTTACCAACAAGTTTCCTCCCACCATCAGACTTACCATGGGCTATTCTTTAGAATCAGTCTCATTTTTGAACACACGCATCTCCATCCAGGATGGACACCTCAGTACCTCACTCTACTACAAGTCCATGGATAACCTCATGATGCTGCACTTCTCTAGCTTCCACCCTAAACATATTAAAACAGCCAACCCGACGGACAAGCCCTACGCATACACAGGGTTTGTTCAGATGTGGAGAAACGTGATGGACACCTAAAGGTGCTGAAGAACACCCTCATAAGAACAGGATATGATGCTCAACTCATCAATTGCCAGTTCCAACGTGCCACAGTGAGAAACCTAATGACCTCCACAGAAGACAGATGCAGGATGTGACCGAAAGGGTACCCCTTGTTGTCCAGTACTTCCGGGGAGCAGAGAAATTACGCCATGTTCTTCGCGGCCTGCAACACATTATCGATGAGGATAAGCATCTTGCCAAGATCTTCCCTACGCCTAGACTCCCTTGCCATGAAACAACCACCAAACCTTAAACAGATCATTGTTCACAGTAAACTGCTTAGCCTTCAGGACAACATTAACCACAACACCGTACAACTCTTCCTTGGTGAGCACTGCAAGACATGTCAGAGTGTCGACACAGATACCATTATTACACATGGGGAAACCACCCACCATGTACGCAGCAGGTACTCATGTGACTTGGACAATATTGTCTATCTCATACACTGCAGGCAAGGATGCCCAGAGGTATGGTATGTTGTTGAGACCAAGCAGACGCTATGACAGTGGATGAATGGGCACCAAGCAACAAACACCAGACAGGGGTGTTCCCTTCCAGTCAGGGAACACTTCAGTGGTCAAGGACATTTGGCCTTGGATCTTCGGGTGACTGTCCTGCAAGGCGGACTTTGGGATATGCAACAAAACAGAGTGGCCGAGTAGAGGCTGATAACCAATTTCATTACTCATGAGGATGGCCTCAACTGGGATTTTGGGATCATGCCACACTATAAGTGACCCTACTACACTGTATATTCTTACACACACATTGTCACACAAGTACATATATGCACACACTCATACACACTCACGCACTCACACAAGCCCTGTCTCATACACGCTGTCACACACACATACATACTCATACACGCTCTCCTGCATACATACTCTGTCTCTCTCTCTCTCTCTCCCTCCCCCTCACACACACACACACGTCTGTGGGGATAATTTTAATTGGCAGACTTGTATTTGTAGATACATCCTATTTTGTTCAAAAAACATACAATCTGTAGGCAGTCTGTCCATGTGACATTTTATGAATTCCTACTTTGGAAATAAAACCAGTCGGATTCAAGTTTGGGATACAGACAGATTCTAACCTCACACCTTTGATGCATTGTCTGCGCTGAGAGGTCACCTTTTTTTATAAAACCTAAAGTTATCCTGGACTGTGATTTCAAAAAAAGTTCTGGGATTTACATAAAATCAATCAAAACTTGCATCACCATTAAAGACTGAACAGCAATCTAGGTTTGTTCAATATGTCACATCAGTTGTATGATATTTTACTATAAATTCTGTGCCCTATGAGCCTGTCCCACTAGCTACCAGACGAAAGAGCAACACTCTGAAAGCTAGTGCTTCCAAATAAACCTGTTGGACTATAACCTGATGTTGTGTGATTTTTAACTTTGACTGGAAGGACAGTGTGTTCGGTGGATACCAGGTCCCTGTGCTGCCAAACACAGAACACAAGAATCCTCATTGACATTCCTCCACAGCAGGAATCAAATAATAGCATAGAGATTTGGATGTGTTTTGCTCATTATTACCTTTCTAAACCCAGTTTTACAAAAGTGTGATTCTTCAAGAAGATGCACCACAATTAAAGCATATGCTATTCTTAGGTGTTTAAAATTTATCTTGACATGTATTCCAAGAGACATAAATGCAATAACTGTTGCAATAAATACTAAACTTACTCAACTATGCAAGGCCTCTATTGTCTTTTCAATATTCCAATAAAACAGCAGTCAGAATAGAGAATTTATTACGATAAGAAAAAAAAAGCAAAGATCAGATCCAAAGTACTCAGCAGGCAGCTTTATGTAACCCATGTATTTATGATTTGACACTTGGTATGTGAGAAAATGGATGAGTGGTAAAAGTGATCTGGTCCCACTGGTGCAGCTAGAGAAATATGAATCAGGAACCTAATATTACTGAAATGTGTGGTAAGTGGCTCAACTTGTTGAGGTTAAAGCCATATCATTTTCTTTTACAGCACTCCAAGGTGTTGACTCTATAAATAGCAAACCTGCCAGTCATAAGCTGGAAGAATTTGGTCAAACTCTTGTATGGAATTTATTTAAAACAAAACCAGAACAGAAATTGGTCAGGAATGGTATGCTAAAATAATTTTTTTAAAAACTGTTAAGAAGGAAATGTCTAGACTGGAAACTGTTTTGTATGCTTTGAATAGCACTCTCCTGTACTTTAATCCCACTTCTGCAAAGTCTGCATGAGAGATCAACTTTGATATAGGGATAGACCAATAAAATGGTGCTGATGGAGATGATCAGTTCTGCTCTGGCTGAATGGTAAAGCAGAGTTGGTGGGCTGAATGGCTTATGGCTGCTCTTTTTCCTTTGCTCATATACCAACATCTGCTGTCCATTCAACAAACCAGTAAATTGGCAAGGAAACGGTCCAGTGAGTCAGGAAAGACTGATGATTGTGATTGTCTCAAAAGAACTGTAATGGTGGATACAGTTTTGGTCTCCTTGCTTCTTGAGGGATTTGCCCACCTTGAAGCAATGCAACAAAGTTTATTCAGAATGATTCCTGAGATGAGAGGATTGCCAAAAGAAGAATGTGATTAAGATGTACAAAGTTCTGGCATGCATAGACAGGATAGGAAGAAACTTTTCCACTTATTAGAAGGGTCAATAGCCAAGGGGTATAGTTTTAAGGTAAGGGGCTGGAGGTTTGGAGGAGATTTGAGGAAATGCTTTTCACACAGTGGTTGTGGGCATCTGTACCTCACTGTCTATAAGTAGGGATAGTTGAGAACCTCAAGACATTTAATAACTACCCCACAGGATGATCAGTCATTGGAGTCTATCCAAAACAGACACTGACAGATTATTAGATACTAAGGGATTTAAAGGTTAAGGGAAGAGTGTGAGAAGGCAGATAATGGGATATGACAGCACATACTCAAGAGATAAATGGGCTACTTCTGCTCCTGTTTCTCATTTTCTGACATCAATATGAATTGGCAAAATGTATCTATTTTGCCAGTCAATCTCAAAATTGAAAATATGCAGGAGCTATAGAAAGGACACCAAGTTTTAAATTAACTTTCATTTGGACTAATACAGCATCTAATCATAAATAATCTTTGTTGTTGTTTGGGGAAGTGTTTGGTTAGCTGTTGTGTATATAATCATGTTGTCCAGACTGAGACAGTAAAGTTTCATGCATAGGTGATCAAGTGCTAAAATTTTGTTTGATAGGCCAAACCCAACAATTTCTTAGGCTGTTGAAGGCTGATCAGTTTCCTGATGAAGGGCTTTTGTCCGAACCGTCGATTTTTCTGCTCCTCGGATGCTGTCTGACCTGCTGTGCTTTCCAGCACCACACTCTTGACTCTAATCTCCAGCATCTGCAGTCCTCACTCTCGCCTAATTTCTTAGGCTGTTTATGCCTTATCAAGGCATTCTTAGATATATACGATCTGAACCTGACTCGTTATGAGGGGAAACTTTTTAACTCATTTCAGAGTAGTTTGAACATAAAAACTTATTGGGAAAGTAAGCCATGAGTATGATATGGAAAGGTACAAAAGAACAGACCAGTTAAATGGGCAAATAGACTGAAAGATGGAGTATAATGTGAAGAAGGGTGAAATTAGTCGGAAGAACAGAAAATCAGAAAACTTTTTCAAAGGTGAGAAAATTGTAACTTGATATTCAGAGCAATTTAGGGATCTGTACACATGATTTTCAAAAAAAAATAATCAAGTGGATCAGCCATTAGAAAGATGAATGTTATATTGGCCTTTATAATGTGGAGTGCACGAATAAGGTTGTTTTGCAGAAATTACATAGTGCTTTCGTGAGACCACATCTGGAGTACCACAAGGAACTTTTGTCTTAGAACGAGTGCATTAAAGCTTGACTATACAGAATCCTGGGATGAGATAGACACCCTATGGGAAGGGACTGAGCAGTGAGGGCCTAAATTTTCTGTCTCTTAGGTGAATGAAAGGAAAGATCATACAAATGTTGGAAGGATTTGACAAGGTTGATGCTAAGGTTTTCTTCCTACTGGCTGGACAGTCTAGAGTCATGGGTCAGCATGCCAATATAAGTGATCTTCGAGAACTGAAATGAGTAAAACATGCTTCATTTGAAGGATTGTGAATCTTTACAAAGTTAAAAATCACACAACACCAGGTTTATTTGGATGCACTAGCTTTCGGAGCAATTTATGAAGGAACAGCACTCCGAAAGCTAGTGCTTCCAAATAAATCTGTTGGACTATGACCTGGTGTTGTAACTTTGTACATCCCAGTCCAACACCAGCACCCCCACATCATAAATCTTCACAGTTCTCTGTCTTAGAAAGTTGTGAAAGTTCCATCATTGAACATATTTAAAAAGGAGATTGATTTTTTTTGTCACAATGAGAATCAAATTATGAATTTTTAGATTATAAAGGCATCATGGGGTATGGAAGATGACATTGAGGTAGAGGATCAGACATGATCATACTGAATGGAGAACAGTGAAAGGGCCAACTCCTGTTCCTACTTTCGATAGTTTTATGTTATGGTAATTGATCTCTAAGTTTAACCACCTCCTTGGAAAAGGCTCATTTCTGCCATTGCTGCTTCTATGCTTTATGCTCAGTCAAGGAAACTGCAAAATGGGATCCCAGTGCTCATCTAATTGATTACATTTACAAGCTGAATTCAAAATAATGGAATGTCATTTATTTCACAAGCCTGAGATTAAAAGAGGCTGATGATAATTGCTAAAACTCTGGAAATTTTGTTCAGAAACAAATGGTTTAAAATAATGAAAAGTATCATGCATGCTTATAGACTGAATACATTATGGAGTTAAATATAGGGGGCATGATGAGAAAGCGAGTGGATAACATGAAAATTGGGTAGTAAACAGTGAGAAGAATAGCTATAAACTGCAGGAGGATATCAACAGAATGATCAGGTGGACAGACCAGTGGCAAATGGAATTTAACCCGGAAAAGTGTGAGGCAACGGAAATGGAGTGGGCTAACAAGGCATTAAAATTACTTTATGAATGGCATGACATGGATCATATTAAAGATCAGCAGAAACCTGATGCACATATCCACAGATGCCTGAAGGTAACAGGGAAGGTAGGTAAGGTGGTTAAGAAGGCATATGTGGTAATTACATTCATTAGCTGAGCCCTAGAATATAGAAGCAGGGACATTATTCTGTATAAAATTCTGGTTAGACCATAACTGGAGTACAACATGCAAATATGATCACTACATTATGGGAACTATGTGATTGCACTTCTCATGAGAGGGGGTGCAAAGGACAGTTACCTGGGCTGGAAGTTCTGATCTATGAGGAAAAATTGGATAGGCTGGGGGTGTTTTCCCTGGAGCAGCGAACTTTGAGAAAGCAGCTCATAAAGATTGATGAGGGCAGAGCAGTAGATATGATCTATATGGACTTCAGTAAGGCGTTCGACAAGGTTCCCCATGGGAGACTGATTAGCAAGATTAGATCTCATGGAATACAGGGAGAACTAGCCATTTGGATACAGAACTGGCTCAAAGGTAGAAGACAGAGGGTGGTGGTGGAGGGATGTTTTTCAGACTGGAGGCCTGTGACCAGTGGAGTGCCACAAGGATTGGTGCTGGGCCTTCTATTTTTTGTCAATTACATAAATGATTTGGATGCGAGCACAAGAGGTACAGTTAGTAAATTTGCAGATAACACCAGGAGTTGGGAGATCATGTTGCAGTCGTACAGGACACTGGTTAGGCCACTGTTAGAATATTGCATAAGATCTGGTCTCCTTCCTATCGGAAAGATATTGTGAAACTTGAAAGGGTTCAGAAAAGATTTACAAGGATGTTGCCAGGGCTGGAGGATATGAGCTACAGAGAGAGGCTGAACAGGCTGGGGCTGGTTTCCCTGGAGCGTCGAAGGGGTGACCTTATAGATTTTACAAAATTATGAGGGGCATGGATAGGATAAATGGACAAAGTCTTTTCCCTGGGGTTAGGGAGTGCAGAACTAAAGGGCATAGGTTTAGGGTGAGAGAGGAAAGATATAAAGGAGACCTAACGGACAACGTTTTCACGCAGCGGGTGCTGCGTGTATGTAATGAGCTGCCAGAGGATGTGGTGGAGTCTGGTACAAATGCAACATTTGAGAGGCATTTGGATGGGTATATAAATAGGAAGGGTTTGGAGGCATATAGGCCGGGTGCTGGCAGGTGGGACTAGATTGGGTTGGGATATCTGGTGGGCATAGACGGGTTTGACCGAATGGTCTGTTTCCATGCTGTACATCTTTATGACTATGACTATGATAGGCATCGATAAAGTGGATAGGAGCGCACATTTTTCATTAGTAGAGGGGTCAATAATCTTGTGGGGGGGGGGGGGGTTGAAGAGGCATATAATTAAGGTAAGAGGTAAAAGAATAAGAGGAGAATTGAGAACATTTTTAACATCCAAAGGATGGTGGAAGGCTGGAACTTACTGCCTGAGAAGGTTCTTGAATCAGAAACCATTGTAACATTCCCATTGCCTCCAGGACCATCGGTCAAGAAATGGAAAGTGGGATTAGTGTGGAGAGGTCTTTGCTGACTAGTGCAGTGATATTGGGCTATATGATCTTATTCTATTCTGTAAACAGTCTGTGATATTATTTGTTATTTTATTTGGCTTTCTGCATAATAACCATGTATCAGTAGCTTTGGATCTGAGCAACATGCTCTGGCACTGTGATACATACGACTGCTTCAGGGAGATGTGCAACAAATGATGTGTGATCCGTATCATTCCTGCTGCATGCCCAATAGTTCACCAAACAGCCTATAACAATAGTCTTCTGAATATAAACTGCGTAGAGTGAGATCCAATTCAGATGATGGGTGTCCTTGCCGACCTATACCTGTGGAATATAGAATGTATATGGAACATATGAATTGTGTTCTAGATGGGATCAGAGAAGATTTTTTTTTAATGTAAGCTTCCCTTATTTGCCTTAGGTTTTTCTGTTGTGTTACCTCTCCTAAGAAATTTGTAGAATAGTACAAACTGTCCAGATGTGATGTTCAAAGCATTGTGAATGTGTACTGTGCTTGATAAGCTATCTGGTCTTTCCTTGGCCCACTGATTTTATTTACTCAGAGAGTAGTAAGGGTATGGAGTGCTTTGCCTGCAACAGTAGTAGATTCGCCAAGTTTAAGTGCACTTAAGTCGTCATTGGGCAGGCATATGGACGTACATGGATCAGTGGTGCTGGAAGAGCACAGCAATTCAGGCAGCATCCGAGGAGCTTCAAAATCAACGTTTCGGGCAAAAGCCCTTCATCAGGAATAAAGGCAGAGAGCCTGAAGCGTGGAGAGATAAGCTAGAGGAGGGTGGGGATAGAGTAGCATAGAGTACAATAGGTCAGTGGGGGAGGAGATGAAGGTGATA
>NC_057724.1:70362874-70385037 GCF_004010195.1 Chiloscyllium plagiosum | reverse complement strand
CTATCCCCACCCCCACCCTCCTCTAGCTTATCTCTCCACGCTTCAGGCTCTCTGCCTTTATTCCTGATGAAGGGCTTTTGCCCGAAACGTCGATTTCGAAGCTCCTTGGATGCTGCCTGAACTGCTGTGCTCTTCCAGCACCACTGATCCAGAATCTGGTTTCCAGCATCTGCAGTCATTGTTTTTACCATATGGACGTACATGGAATAGTGTAGGTGGGATGGGCTTCAGATTGGTATGATAGGGCAGTGCAACATCGAGGGCCAAAGGGCCTGTACTGCGCTGTAATGTTCTATGTTCTATGTATGTGCATAATAGATTAGTCAAAGCCAGTAGCTTATTTTACAAAATGGAGAGTGACTAAAAATCCCAAAATTTCAATCAACAAAAAAAATTGAAATACACAGGTTCCAAATTGAAAACAGAAACTTTCTTTTAATGATAATCAAGCAAAGCAAATACTTTGTACTATTTTAGCTAACCATCAATAATCTAAAACCAAGAATCAGAATCAGTTAGATATGGATTCATGGTCAAATTGTGGTTGATTATGTTACAATTCATCGAATGTCTGATTCCAGACTGAAGCCTGGCTTGATTGATCGTAATTTATTTGTTTTCATTTTAATGAAGTGGTTTCTCACTGAACATAAGCATGCATGCTGTGGATTTTGCTCTCACGATGAAAGATACTTATTAATAAAAGAAATGAGCATAAAATAGAACGAACCGAGCTACCTACTTGTATCACAAACTAGAGTCACAGAGATGTACAGCACGGAAACAGACCCTTCGGTCCAACTCGTCCATGCCGACCAAATATCTTAACCTAATCTAGTCCCATTTGCCAGCATTTGGCCCTTATCCCTCCTGTTCATGTACCCAGTCAGATGGATTTTAAATGTTGCAATTGTACCAGCTTCCACCACTTCCTCTGGCAGCTCATTCTATACACACATGGATCCCTTTTAAATCTATCCCTTCTCATGTGCCCTCTAGTTTTGGATATCCCACCCATGGAAAATACCTTGACTGTTTACCCTATCCATGCCCATCATGATTTTATAAACCTCTATAAGGCCAACGCTTAGCCTCCAACACTCCAGGGAAAATAGCCTCAGCCTATTCAGCCTCTCCCCATAGCTCAAACTTTTCAACCTTGCAAACCTTTTTGTAAATCTTTTCTAAACCCTTTCAAGTTTCACAACATCCTTCCTATAGCAGGTAGACCAGAACTGCACACGGCATTCCAAAAATGACATAACCAATGTCCTGTACAGCTGCAACGTGAGCTCCCAACTCCTATACTCATTGCACTGACCAATAAAGGAAAGCACACCAAATGCCTTCTTCACTATCCTATCTACCTGTTATTCCACTTTCAAGGAATGATGAACCTGATCTCCAAGATCTCTTTGTTCAGCAACACTCCCCTGAACCTTTCATAGATAGTTATACACACAGTAAAAATATTATATAATATATAACATAAAAAATGCCATTAATCGCAATTTAAAAATAAAGCAACAGCTTCTATACAGTAGGAAAATACACCCCTGGTGCAGTACTCTATCACAGACTTGTATCATCCCCCAAAACACCACTAGTACAGTACTCACAGCAGAGGCTCTACTTCTAACACCTCGATAGCTTTAAGTCACTTGTGGTTTATAGACTGGCACTGCGGATAGCTTTTTCTTTATCATACACTTGAGCTGAAACATATTCAGCTTCATGTAGTCTCTTCAGGGTTTTATCCCAGCATTTCTGGTCTGGGACTAACATTAACTCTGTCAGATAATTTAGTTTCACTTCCTTCCATTCTAAGGAGTAATGATCTGTGCAAATACCTTTATTCAAATAACTTATGGAACTGCCCAAAACACAAAGATAAAAAAAACTCAAGTTATACTTATGTCCTTAAAGCTGAAAATAAACTCACATGTGCTTCTGAACTGATTCTTGTTTAACTTGATCAGTCATAAAATCTTACATTATGTCTAATATTAGGCCTCCAAAACTGTTTTCAAATAAATTGTTTTCAAGTTAATTATTGATTTCAGACACAAAGAAAGCCAACTATTTACTAATTCAAAAACAGACATCTAAACTTACAATAAATGATGTTGAAAACATATATAATTCACAGAGTCTACATCACAAACCAACTATAAATTACATGTAAAATAGCAGATATACAGAATACAGATCTTGCAAACAAGCTCATCAGGCCATCACTCTTATCACAAAACTCCAGAAAACTCACAAGATATGTCAGCACCTTTCCTTCTAGGGAGAGTGGGGGGTGGGGGGTGGGGGGAAGGGAGATGGAGTTTGGTATATGATTGAGGGGCGTTAATAAAGTAGACAGGAAGAAACATTTCCCGATTGTGGAGGGATCAATGACCAGGGGCTTAGTTTTAAAATAAGGGGCAGAGGGTTTAGACTAAATTCAAGAACAACCTTTTTCACTCTCAGGATGATGGGAATCTGGAACTCACTGCAAGGTTGCTAGAGGCAGAAACTCTCATAACATTTAAGAAGTATTTAAATTTATGACGCTGAGGCATACATAGCTCTGGCAGAAAGTGGGGACTGCAGATGCTGGAGATCAGAGTCAAAGCTATGGGTCAAGTGCTAGAAAATGGGATTAGAATTATGAGGTGCTTGCTCTTGACTGGTACAGGCATGATGGGCTGAAGAGCCTATTTCAGTGCTCTAGATCTTTATGATTATGACACTATAACCAGCTGAAGATTTCTCTCCAAGCAACATACCATCCAGTCTTATTAATAACCAGCATTTCTTTATTGTTTCACCATGTGTGTACCTTTGTCACATGGACAGATGCTATCTATCACCTTTTCAGAAGGTATTAAAAATCTGAATAAATACTAGCCTGTGATGTCCACATGTCATGAATTTCTTTTCTAATAAAGTCAATCTTTGCAGACAAGCTAGAACTGAAACTCTGTGAGACCAATATTACAAAAGTACTATTGATGCCTTATTATTTGCTGACAACGGCTACAAAGATTTTGGACTCCGTCCCTCCATGAATTTAGTAGGACAAATTCACATATTGTGCCTGTTCCATTATTGTAGCATATTAATAATTTACCCTGAATTTGATTCCTTATAATATTTTATTTGCAAATAAATCTCAACACATAGGTTTAACCTGAATATGTTTCCTGCCTGTTATATTCCTGCTATCGAGGTGTTAGAAGTAGAGCCTCTGCTGTGAGTACTGTACTAGTGGTGTTTTGGGGTATGATACAAGTCTGTGATAGAGTACTGCACCAGGGGTGTATTTTCCTACTGTATAGAAGCTGTTGCTTTATTTTTAAATTGCGATTAATGGCATTTTTTATGTTATATATTATATAATATTTTTACTGTGTGTATAACTATCTATGAAAGGTTCAGGGGAGTGTTGCTGAACAAAGAGATCTTGGAGATCAGGTTCATCATTCCTTGAAAAGGAGCAAACTGCAGGAAACAATTGTTTCTTAATAAGCCTCTTTACCATGATTCAAGAAAAAAAAAACTTGGTGCAAAACCTTCCTGTGACAGAAAATAAACCTTTCAGTTCGTAAGGGACTCAGCCTGATACCTTTCAGCTGTGAACATAGGACCATACTTGGAATAAAAGTCCAAAGGCAGATTAGAGAGATCTTTAATTTCCTTGGTTGTGGAATACCTGACCTGATTTCAACTTCATTCACAGATAGCTTTTAATTAAACTATTCAGAGATGTTATTACACGTCTTTGGATCAGCTGGGACTTGAACCCAGGCTTTTTGGATCAGAGGTAAGGGCACTACCACTGTTCACAAGCACTCTCACAACTCCTGCAAAGGTAACTTCTAATTAACCTGTTTAGAGATATTATCACATATCT
The DNA here is from genome assembly GCF_004010195.1 of Chiloscyllium plagiosum. Classification (NCBI taxonomy): domain Eukaryota; kingdom Metazoa; phylum Chordata; class Chondrichthyes; order Orectolobiformes; family Hemiscylliidae; genus Chiloscyllium; species Chiloscyllium plagiosum. The sequence continues at coordinate 70,381,133 of NC_057724.1, read as the reverse complement.
CTGGAGAAGGTGAGACTTTGAAACCAGGAAGGGACACGGCCACTGTGACATCAGAAGTCCTCCAAATTTCTTATTTACATACTTTAACCAAATTATTCAAACATTTTATGACACATATCTGGGAGAAGCGGAACTTAAACCTAAGTGTGGAGGTTGAGATATTGCCATTGTAGTCACGATAGTATGTCACAGTAAATAGATATTTTCCATATCAACCTGTTCAGAGATTTATTACACAGGTCAAGAACAGGTGGAACTTGAACTCACATCTCCTGGGTCAGAGGTAGGAACTGCTGATATTGAGTTCAAATTAACACGTGAATTTTAAAACTTTCATGAGAAGACAAAGCGCACACGCACTGTTTGAATAAAAAAAGGACACTGCCAATATATGCCTTATTCATTATTTAATAGTCAAGTTTCAAGTGTGCAGAAAATAGGATTAAGAGAATCAATAACACAAGTTTTCAATTTTTGTACTTTATTGCAATAAAAATGAAATAATTATGGATGCAGTTATAACTTGCGATTAGCAATAAACAGAGTTAAAATTAAAATGTTTTATTGAAATTTGGTACAGATGTGCTGGGCAGTGACTGAATTCACTTAAATGCATTTGTACTGGTATGACAACTGACAATAATATGCCAAAGTAGAAGATTGGGGGAATGGGATGAAAGTAGTTGGGTTTGTACTTGTTGTGGTTCTAAGACAATAAGACTGTAAGAAATTGGAGTAGGAGGAGGCAATTCCGCACTTCAAGGGCCTGTTTCCAGCCTGTTTTTAAAAAAGTATTCTCTTGTGGTTCATAAGTTGTGAGCTGGCTGTGCCAGCATTTGTTCCCTGCCCATTTAGAAGTTGGGGGGTTGGGGGGAGGGGGGGAGATGCCTATTTGAACTCCTGCAGTCCACATGCTGCAGTTTGACCCTCAATGCCTTTAGGTAGGGAACTCCAGGATTTTGATCTGACAGCGAACGAACAATGCTATATTTCCAAGTCAGGATGGTGAGTGACTTGGAGGGGAACTTGAAGGTGGTGTTCCCATGGACCTATTGCCCTTATTCTTCTAGATAGAAGTGGTCATGAATTTGGAAGGTGCTGTCTGAAAATCTTTGGTGAAATCCTGAAGTGCATCTTGTAGATAGTACGCATCGCTGCTACTGGGCATAGATGGTGGAGGAAGTGGATGCTTTTGGATGTGATGCCAATTAAACAGGCTGCTTTGTCCTGGGTGATGTCAAGCTCCTTTAGTCTTGTTGAAGCTGCACCCATCCAGGCAAGTGGGGAGTACTCCACCACACTCCTGACTTGTGCCTTGGATATGATGGAAATGTTTTGCGGAGTCAGAAGGTGAATTATTCACTGCAGTATTCTTGATCTCTGACCTGCTAGTGCAGCCTCTGTGTTTACATGGCGAGTCCTGTTGAGTCTGTGGTAATCCCCATGACATTGATAGGCAGGGATTCAGTGATGGTAACACCATTGAATGTCAAGGGATTGTGGTTAGATTGCCTCTTATTAGAGATAGTCACTTCTTGGCAGTTGTAAGATGTGAATGTTAGTTGTTCCGCCACTCAATAAGATCATGACTGATCCGATATTCCTCATGCCCACTTTGCTGCGCTACATGGATCCTTATTTAAAATTACTTTTGGTGAGGATGAGTTTAATTCAACTGTGATGCACCTGATCCTCCAGTCAGCTCCCAAAGCTCTATCACCTCTTACACCTGTATTGGAGGATAAGGGACACAGTTCCCACTTGATTGCTGCAAGATGGCATTGGAGTAGAAGGCTCCAGCTCTCTTTTTCTCCTTTCTCTTCTCTTTTTCTTCTGCTGAGTGCATTTCATCCCTCTTATTCTTTCTTATTTTCCTTCTGCTTCCAGCCTCCAGCGACCAATTGGCAAGGATCAACAATCCCTTGCCTCCATTGATGATTCCGAGCCTTCAGCAACAATTCCCAGCCTCCATCAATGATACCCAACATCTGGCGATGATTCCCAGCCTCCAGCAATGATACCCAACATCTGGCGATGATTCCCAGCCTCCATCAATGATACCCAACATCTGGCGATGATTCCCAGCCTCCATCAATGATTCCCAGTCTCTGGTGATGATTTCCAGCCTCCGGCAATGATTCTTGGCCTCCAGCAATGATTCCCAACCTCCAGCAATGATTCTACACTTCTAGCAATGATCCTCGGCCTCTATCAGTAATTTCTGGCCTCCAGCGATGATTCCCGGCCTCTGATGACAATCCCTGGCCTCCATCAATGATTCTTGGCATCCGGCGGTGATTCCCAGTCTTCATTAACGATCCCCGGGCTCTGGCAATGATTCCCAGGCTTGTGCAAACATTCCCCACCTTCAGCAATGCTTCCCAGCCTCCAGCGACAATCCCGACCTCTGGCAATAATCCCCTATCTCTGGTGATGATCTCTGGCCTCCATCAATGATTCCCAGGCTCGTGCAATGATTCCCGGCATCCAGTAACAATCCCTGGCCTCTATCAACAATTCCCAGTCTGCATTGATGATTATCAGCCTCAGGCGATGACCCCCAGCCTCCAGCGATCATTCCCAGCCTCCTGCAATGATCCCTCGCCTTTGACGATGATTCCCAGCCTGGTGCAGCAGCCTTCCATAGCAACCTCCTGACCTGATGCAGTGACCTCCCAGTGTTGACATGGTGACCTTCTGGTGTGGCATTTCATTGGCGTGGTGTGGAGCCAGGGCTTGGTGTGGACAGGAAGCTATGTGCCAGCATGTACTGAACTCTTTCCTGCAATGCTGGACATTTTATTTCTGTATTGTCTCGGATCTTGTAATTAAAGTAGCTGTGCCTTGGTACTTTTGTAACTGGCTCGGCGCTGTAATGGGCGGCATTTAAAATTTTCTTGATACTCATTGAGTGTATGTAACAATAAAGGCTAATCTGTTCTGTTCTATTCTGCTTGAGCACAAAATCTTGGTTGACACTTCAGTTGAAGCCCAGTTGGAGGAGCCATCTTTCAAATGAGGTGTTATTTGCTATTGCCTGGATAATATTTCTGTACCTAATCTATTTTAGTACTAAGATTTGTAACTGGATACTTTGTACCGAAGATGGCGCTCTGTGGTGATATTGTACACTTTTTACTGTACTCATGTACTTTAGTACTTAAGTGCATGTGGCAATAAAACCTAATTATAATTCTAAAACATAATTCTAATATTTTTCCTCCAATCAACATCACTCAGAATTGTCACAACCTGTAGTTGGGAGCTTGCTGTGTGCAAATTGGCTGTCACCTCTCTATGGCAAAAGTGAGGACTGCAGATGCTGGAACCCAGAGTTTAGATCAGAGTAGTGCTGGAAAAGCACAGCAGGCCAGGCAGCATCCGAAGAGCAGGAAAATTGATGTATCGGACAAAAGCTCTTTGTCAGCCCTTCATCATTCTGTCACCTCTCTGTACTTTCTATAGTGATCACAAACACTACATTGTGAGCTCATGGAGCAATGGTTCTGTACCTACCGGAGAGCCTGGGTTCAAGACCCATCTGCTTGAAGAGGTGTCCAAAGAGGTGCAGGTTATGTGCAGATGTGGATTGGCCATGCTAAATCGCTGATGGTATCCAGGGATGTGTAGGTTGGGTGAATTAGCCATGGGAAATGCAGGGTTATGGGGATAGGGTTAGGGGGTGCGTCTGGGTTAGATACTTTTCAGAAGGTCGATGCGAACTCAATGGGCCAAATGCCCTGCTTCCATGCTGTAGAAGGAAAGATCTTATGAGGAAAGGCTGAGGGATGTTCAGCTGTTTTCATTAGAGAGAAGAAGGTTAAGTGGTGACTTAATAGAGACGTACAAGATGATCAGAGGATTAGATAGGATAGACAGTGAGAGCCTTTTTCCTTAGACTGTGATGGCTAGCATGAGGGGACATAGCTTTTAATTGAGGGGTGATAGATACAGGACAGATGTCAGAGTTAGTTTCTTCACTCAGAAAGTAGTAGGGGCGTGGAACAGCCTGCAACAGTAGTAGACTCGCCAACTTTAATGGATTTAAATGGTCATTGAATAAACATATGGATGATAATGGAATAGTGTAGGCTAGATGGGCTTCAGATTGGTTCCACAGGTCAGTCCAACATTGAGGGCCAAAGGGCCTGTACCATGCTGTAATGTTCTATGTAGGGATTCTATGATGTTCTATAACAGGTCTGGGTAGGTGTTTGTTTTAATATCTACAATTACTTCATTGACTATAACAGGTTCTGGGGATACAAACAGTCGCCTGAGTCGGGAATTGAACCCGGGTCTCTGGCGCTGCGAGGCAGCAGTGCTAACCACTGTGCCACCGTGCCGCCCACTACAATTACTTCATTGACTATAACAGGTTCTGGGGATACAAAGCTGCAACATGAAAAAATGCAAGTCATTATTTGAATAATCTTCTCTGCTGGCTGCCAGTAGATTGAGGACATCTGATAAAAGCTGATGTGAGCCTTCAGGTGATGTTAAAAATAGCCATAAACTGCTTCTTTCAAATGAGAGTGTTAAGTGCCAGTGTCTCTTCCAACATGTTTATATTTAATCTTTAGTCCCATAAGGTCATGGGTGGCACAGTGGCTCAGTGGTTAGCACTGCAGCCTCACAGCACCAGAGTCCAAGGTTTGATTCCAGCCTTGGGTGACTGTGTGTGGAGTTTGCACATTCTCCCTGTGTCTGTGTGGATTTCCTCCCGCAGTCCAAGGATGTGCAGGTCAGGTGAATTGGCCATGCTAAGCTGCCCATAGTGTTAGGTGCATTAGTCAGAGGGAAATGGTTCTGGGTGGGTTCCACTTCAGAGGGTCGGTGTGGACTGGTTGGGCCGAAGGGAATCTAGTCTAACTCCAAATGGTCTGATTGCCTGAAAATTTTGGCTGAGTGCTTTTGGGGGGACATCTGCAATATCAATTGGAATAAACTGCCCAAAAATCCCAAGGATTGTACTCGGAGATGGCATTTTATCATTTTCACCTGGTGACCCTGAATAGTTTTGACACAAAAATATGTGCATCGTTCATTCAATGCTGTGTGAAGACTCTCGCATTCCAATAATGAACACAAACAGATGTGTGAGGGAGAGAACATGACAAACGAATAAAGGGTGAGAGAGATAAAGTTAAGGAGAAAAAGATTCTAATCTTTACGTCAATAGCGTTTATTTGCCAGAATTGTGAGGGATCTGTGCATAATTGGCTGAGGGATGTCTGTCAGGGCATCCCTGATAGTAATGACATGTGCACTGAAGAGATATCACACTTCAGAAAGATAAACACTGAAAGGTACTGGTGTAAACTGTTTCCTCTATGTCTTGCAAGGAGATGGATGCGATATTGCAGAGATGCTTTCAACGTGAGCCTGTCCCCACACCGAATAAAAGCTGTGCAGAGGAGTGGTTAGTCTGTCGTTCGTCATGATATAGTCAATCACAAGAAGCTGGATATAAAATAAGGATAGTTGGTCATATCGTATCTACGCATTTTTGTTTTACGAACAAGCCAGCTATACACAGAGATATCCTGTAACCACTTAGCAAAATCTTCTTCCAACGACAAAAATCCCACACAGTATAACACAACCACGTTTTTCATGCTGTTATATTTTTTTCTGATCTCTAATCTCTGAGCGATGACGTTCCCATTAATCCCTAACAAATAAGGGGAGCCTGATCGGGTTGAAAGGGTTAAATCGAGGGTGAAAGGGGTTAAATTGAAACTGAAACGGCAATCCGGCAAGTTTATCCTGATCACCGTGACCAGTTGATTTCTGCTGTACGGTTACACTCACAGCTTCTAAGTTTGGATCATTTTTTAAAATTAAAAAAAACTTAATCGCGTGTAGTAGTTCCGTACCGTTTCCGAAACCCCCTAACGCCACCTCAAAAAGTATCAATGACCCCAATATGACATTTAATTCCACACAGCGTTTGTTAATATGCTTGCTTTTTGAGACTTGCACGTGTATGCCTGAATTAAAGCACTCATTCGTAATTTTGCGATTAAAATAAGGCGGGAGAGAAATGAGGAGTGCCCGATGCATCGTGGGGGGGGAGTGAACTCATTCCCATGCATGTACCTTTCCAAAAATATCACTTTAATGATGACTGCTTCCAGGATGAAGAGAAGTGAGCACTGCAACTTGACCCTGGTGCAGAGTGTGTGCAGCAAGTACCCAGTAGGCGGCGGTGATGGTGTGGCTGAATGTTAACGGGGTAGACAAATTACTGCTTAAACAGGTACGCGTGCTTTTTCTCTCTCTCTCGTGGCTGTGGGTTAGTTACGCCTTTCCTGAATCTGAGGCAAGAGGGAGGGAATTTTTTTTTGTTTTAAAGTGTGTGATTGAACAAGGAGTGTGCCTGTGACTAGTCGGCGAGCAGCAACTGCTGTAGCAGTAGCTTTGAGTCGTTTTGTCTTCTGCATCTTTTTTGGAGCTCGGCTCGTGGAGAAATAGGGGGGGAGACTGTGTGTGCGCGCTTTAGACACTTGAGTCCTTTCAGAGAGAGAGAGAGAGAGAGGACCCGGGTAAACTAAAAGATTGGATTTTGAAAGGTGCAGTTCAGAAATTCACCATGTGGGAGAAGCTGGCGAGAGTTGACAGAAACGAGAACAGAGGGAAACTGTCGGCAACCCAGCAGTTTGGTCGTTGCAATATAGCTGATGCTTAGGGGACAGGAAAGATTTGTCAGATCAGAGGAAAAACCAAATAGCGGTCCGCTGAGCAGCTCTTGCAAAACTCCCCAGGAATTTATTTATTTATTTTTTAAAGAATGGATATTATGGTGAGGGGCAGGATGTTGGGGCGCGAAGTGGGCAATCCAAGGGTTGTCCCAGCCACTGCTCAGACCTTTTGAGTGAGTGGAACTCTTCCCCTCCTCCGATTCTCTCCCTATCCCCTTTGGTTGCTAGCCGCAAATGGAGCGCCCGAACGGCCGACAATGAAGTGACAGGCAGAAGCTGGAATAAAACCAAGAGCTGCAAGGTTGGGGGTGGGGGGAGTGCTGCAAGTCTGGAAGAAACCCTCCTTCGCTTCGCTTCCCCCACCCCAAAAATTACTGGAGATAACTCCGCAGCATCAGTGTGTGTGTGTGTGCAGAGAGAGGACAGAGTTGAACGCTTGCAGCTGGGAATGAAGAGGAGGCGAATTCGCCGTGAAATGTGCGGACAGACGCGTTCGCCCATCGCCCAAGGTCGCAGCCTGTTTGGAAAACCGTGCGCTGGAGCCCAGGGATCCAGCACCGGCTGGTGAAACACCGACTGGAGGGCACTCCGTTCCTAATCTTCGCAAACCCACAGCAACGCCTCCGCGCTCGAAATTCCCAGGAAATTGGTAAGACGCCCACGTGTTTCGAGCCCACCGTCGGCGTAACTAATGGCGTGATTATCGAACTAAACCCATGTTCCGTAAACCGAGCACTGCCGCCGCGTTTCTTTTTCAGGAAAGAAATCACTTCGCTCTTTACTTTCCTCGGGGGGAGAGAGAGAGAGGAAAATGACCCAACTTTGTGCAGTTCAGTGGAGTTGCTAAAACAATGCATTTTCACCCTCAGCTTTTTAGAGCTCGGGAAATGCAGCAATTTCCACCTTTTTTAAAAAAAAAAATTTCTGGGGCCTCTCCAACTTCACCTTGTTTGACAGCGAGTCATAATTATTTTCCCTAAGGTTTACAGCAATTCTAATCACCATGCAGGGCAACTCGGCTACAGCCCTGATTTGGAGATGTCGGTAATGGAGACTTGTGTTTCCCTTATATTTTAAAGCCCGTAGATAGCTCCAACAGGATTTCACAGGAATCAGTGCCTTTGTCCATCAGCGAGAGCCTGATCAATCCGTGAGACTGAACTCGACCAGGGGACCGCACTTAGCCAACTCTCAGTTGCTTTATACAGTGGAGCCGCTGTCTACATCAATGTTGGGAACCCGACCGACTGCAGCCAGGTTCTCTCTCTCTCTCTCTCACTCACTTTTCTGAACTCGGGATCATCTGTGATTTCGAGACAGCGAGATCTGAGCCACGTCTAAGCGAGTGATTTTAAACACAGCAGGGAGGCATTAGGGCTTATCGCTCAATATAATCACCTCCCAAACTCTTTCCCCCACGCCCCCCCAATCTTGACATAACTTGCACATTTCGTTTTTTCTCTCTCGCAATAACACTACGGACGGTTTTCAGGGAAAGTTTAAGCGGCAAGGGTTGATTGATCTACATGCCAAACTGACTCGCTGTCGCTCTCCACACACTGAGATCTAACGTTGTGCTTTGCACAATGCACTTTACGGTGACCGTGGGCAGATAGGAATTCCTTGGGGAAATGATTTTTTTTTTAAAAAAGCTTCACCAGGCTGCGAAAAAAAAATCCAGGAATCCAGCCCTCTTCCCAGCTCCGCCTCAGACCAGATGCACTGCTTGGTTCGGAGCTTCATGTCAAGTTCAGGATGCTGTGCTATCGGTCAAAGAGTGGGACGCTGGAAAAGCACAGCAGGTCAGGCAGCATCCGAGGAGCAGGAGAATCGAGGTTTCCGGCAAAAGCCCTTAATCAGGAATGAGGATGGGAACCTCGGGGGTGGGGAGATAAATGGGAAGAGGGTGGGGTTGGGAGAGAGGTGGGTGAAGGTGATAGGTGTGAGGGGAGGGTGGAGCAGATAGCCGTCTCTCTGCAAAGACCTAGATGACTCTCCGTCCTCATGATCTGTCCTATCTGCTAATCTTCCTTCCCACCTATCTGCTCCACCCTCCTCTCCGACCTCCACTTCCCTCCAACTATCTAATGCATCTCAGCTACCTCCCCACCCAGCCCCACCCCATTCCCATTTATCTCTCCACCCCTGAGGCTCCCAGCCTCATTCCTGATGAAGGGCTTTTGCATGAAACATTGATTCTCCTGCTACTCTGATATTGCCTGACCTGCTGTGCTTTTCCAGCACCACAACTCGCCACTTTAATCCCCAGCATCTGCAGTCCTATCGGGTCTGCTGTGCCACTTCAGGTGTGTCAGTACTACATTGAGATTCATCGACACCTACAACATGCAAAACGTCCTCTACGCCCGTGCAGGTCAAAAATAAACAGCTGAAATATTCTAATTCCCCTTCACTCCAAATGTTCAGTTTAAAACTCGAACATTAAAATTCCCCACTCAGTCCTGGGCATCACCTGAAGGTCTGATCCACAAATCGCTGTTAGCTGCATTTTTGTATACGTCACACTCGCTAATTCAAATCTGTTCCTTTACTGGCTTCTTTTGATCAGCTATGGCCAACATTTAGACCCCAGTAGACTGCGTTCCCACTGACTTCAGTAAAATTTATTAAAACTCCCAATGTATATATCTATATATTCTCTTCATATCAACTTTAAAACACCAGTTCAGTACATCTACAAGATGCACCGCAGAGATTCACCAAGGCTCCTCAGATAGCACCTTCCAAATTCATGACCATTTCCAGCTAGAAGAACCAGGGGCAGCAGATACATGGGAACACTGCCACCTTCAAGGTCCCTCCCCACCCCTCCTCTGTCCCAAGTCACTCACCGTCCTGACTTGGAAATATATCACCTTTCTTCATTGTTTCTGGGTCAAAACCCTGGGAACTCCTCCCTTTTAACAATACCACAGAGAATACAACAATTCAAGAAGGCAGTTCATCACCTTCTCAAGGGAAACAAGAGATGGATGATTAATGATGGCCCAGTTAGTGAATTCCACACTATTCAATGAATAAAATTTTTTGATCTGGCCCCAATAAATAATGCAATTTTTTTTTTGGTTCAGAGCTGTGGACATGAGGATCTCTCCAAGGCATACAATGTGTGATTGTCACTGACAGAGTCCAGTGTCTCTGTCAACATTGAATTCCTGCGATCAGCTCCTTATTATTCATGGGAGACATGAATGTGAATGAGGACTCTTGCGCTATATAAGGGCAATGTCATTGCAGGATGTTTGAAGAGAATAGTGGAATGGACCACCAGAAAGGAAGGATGGAGCAATATTTTGCTGCCAGCTTTATTTACTTTCTTGATTTGGTTCGGCAACTTAATTCTGAAAGTAGGTTTGACATTGAGCACAAATGAGCAGCCTGCACCATTTTATGATTTCTCGGCTCTGTATGGAAAGCTGAACCCAGCTAGTTGGTGGTCGTCATCTTTGGCCACAATGCTTGTGTCCTTTGACAACTCGGGTGTCCTGGAGTTCTCCCTCAGTCTCTCAAACTCACTACAGCTCACTATAGTGCATTTATGTGGCTGTGCGCAGAAAAGTTTGTCCACATTTCCAAATTATACAATTATTTATTATGGGACATGGGCATTGCTGGCTGACCAGCATTTGTTGTCTTTGACAGTAACATTTGACTGCAGCAGTTCAAGAAGGCAGCATATTGTGTTGTAGGTTGACCCACAATGCTGTTAGGGAAGGAATTCCAGGATTTTGACCCATCAACTGTGAAGGAATGGTGACAGGAGTGGCTTGGAGGGCAATTGGAAGTAGTGGTGTTCTCATGTATCTACTGCTCTTGTCCTTCTAGATGGAATTGGTTGTGGGTTTGGAAGGTACTGCCCAATGAGCTTTAGTGAATTCCTGCAGTGCAACTTGAAGATAGTATCAGCAATATGTACTGAGCATCAACAGTGGAGGGAGTAAATGTTTGTGGATGTGGTGTCAATCAAATGTGCTGCTTTGTTCAGGATGGTGTCATGCTTCTTGACTGCTGTTGAAGATCCACCCATCTAGACAAGTGGGGAGTATCCCTGTTGACTTGTGCCTTAGATGATAACCTCTAGGGTGTCAGGTGGTGAGTTAGATACTGCAGTATTCCTAGCCTCTGATCTTCTCTTATAACCAGTGTGTTAATGTGGCAAGTCCAGTTGAGGTTCTGGTCAATGGTAACCCCGAGGATGTTGATAATGCTTCACTGACATGAAGGTTTCATCAAAATGGACTAAGTATTTATCAACTCCAAAAGATTGTATTCTTTTTACAACAACAGAGTAATGAGTACAGGAGTTTGGAGGTCATGTTGCGGCTGTACAGGACATTGGTTAGGCCACTATTGGAATATAGTGTGCAATTCTGGTCTCCTTCTTCCTATCGGAAAGATGTTGTGAAACTTGAAAGGGTTCAGAAAAGATTTCCAAGGATGTTGCCAGGGTTGGAGGATTTGATCTATAGGGAGAAGCTGAACAGGCTGGGGCTGTTTTCCCTGGAGCGTTGGAGGCTGAGGGGTGACCTTATAGAGGTTTACAAAATTGAGGGGCATGGATAGGATAAATAGGCAAAGTCTTTTCCCTGGCATGTGGGAGTCCAGAACTAGAGGGCATAGGTTTAGGGTGAGAGGGGAAAGATATAAAAGAGACCTACGGGGTGACTTTTTCACACCAAGCGTGGTACGTGTATGAATGAGCTGCCAGAGGAAGTGGTGGAGGCTGGTACAATTGCAACATTTAAGAGGCATTTGTATGGGTATATGAATAGGAAGAGTTTGGAGGGATATGGGCCGGGTGCTGGCAAGTGGGACTAGATTGGTTTGGGATATCTGGTCGGCATGGACGGGTTGGACCGAAGGGTCTGTTTCCATGCTGTACATCTCTATGACTATGAACTTTTATTTTCATTAGTTGTATGTAACTAATGTCATTCTTGACCTCAATGTCTCAGTGCTTTTCATCAAATGTGTCTTTTGTTGTAGTGCCGCCATCATTGCAGGGAGCATTGCATCTGACTTATGCACAGCAAGGGATAATGTATAGTTTCATAGTGATTGAATGAATGAATTTGTTTGTGATCCCACTTCTGCTGATTGGGGTGGCACGGTGGCTCACGTGGTTAGTGCTGCTGCCTCACAGCGCTAGGGACGTGGGTTCTATTCCAGCCTCGGGTGACTGTGTCTGGGTGGAGTTTGCGCATTCACCCCGTATCTGTGTGGCTTTCCTCTGGGTGCTCTGGTTTCCTCCCACAATCCAAGTAAAAAGTGCAGGTTAGGGTGGATTGGCCATATTAAATTGTCCATAGTGTTCAGGAATATGTACATTAATCTGGGGTAAATGTAGAGTGATAGGGTAGGGGAATGGGTCTGGGTGGGTTACTCTTTGGAGGGTCAGTGTGGATTTGTTGGGCCAAAGGGCCTGTTTCCACACTGTAGGGATTCTATGGAGATAATCCATTTCATTGACGGTGATTGAAGTGTTCCGATTCATTTAGGACATCAGGGAACGAACTCACTCCCATGCAATATTTTACAGGAAGACAGCTCCATCAAAAGGAGATGCTAGAGACGACTACAACTTGCATTTATATAGCCCTTTCAATATAGTAATATGTCCTTTCACAGGGGACTTGTCAAACAAAATTTCTCATCAATCTAATAAAGGTATTAGGAGACCAATTAAAATGTTTGGCAGTGGATAATTAGAGATATTTTCCAGTTCAGAGTTGCAAATACACACCTCTGAGCAGTAGAGCTTGAACTCAGCCCTCTTAATGTGTTACACGAACACTTACTGGGCAGTCTTAAAGGAGGGAATGGGAAGGAAAGTGCTGTGGAATTTCAGCTTCTAGGCATGGCACTTAATAATGGAGCAATTAAAATCATCGAGGAAAGAAGTGGGAGAAATGCTTCAAACTTATAATTTACGTTCAAATATGAGGCTTAAGCACACAACCTTCTGATGCTAACATCGTGTCTTTGACTGAGTCGTAGCTGATACTAGTGCTAAACGTGGACAAAGACAAAAGAAGACTGCAATATATGTCAGATTTCCAATGGAATTATCAGTAAATGTTTTTCAGATTGACTGTGAGCAATTTTTATGAAAAGTGTCTGTGAATGTTCAAATGTAAATTTAATTTCCCTCACCACTCACCCTTCTGCAGCAAAAACAAAACTGCATCACTGTTAATGAATGGGTTATTTATGTGGTGTCTGAATGAACACACCATTTCTTCTGTAAAATGCAGATCTTGATCTCTGGCTTCACTTCCATCTCTGAATACTGGAAGGCAGTTCAGACATTTGAGTGCACTGCAGGTGACTCTCCAGCAGGTGTACATAGTGCCCTTCTCCTGCGTTCAATAGTAAAATGGCCTCTAGGGGATGCCAAAGTATTGATACAGAACAGGAAGTCCAACATGCTAATATTACAGGCAGTGAAATACCTTTACCACCACAGGTTACTGTTCTCGACATTTTTACTTGTTTTTATGTGGGTGTCATGTTTTTTGATTTGTCCATGAGCAAACAGAATCATGTTGCCTATTAAAAATAACTTGTTGGAATTATTTCTACAAATTCCAGGAGAGTTTCATTAACAAACTCAACTGAATACCTGAAGCTATATCGTATACTGAAAACCAAAAGGTTTTCAGTCACATGTACATATATATCAGTAGCACTGAATGGCTGTCAGTGCTTCAATGCAAGTTTATTTCCCTGCTGTGGCTGCCTCTTTTTATTGTAATGTCACCAATTGTGAAGAACCAGTGAACTGAAGTTTGTAAACAGACTGATGCATCAAATTACCTTGGGGGAGGGGGGAGCCGGGGTTAGTGGCGGTGGTCGGAGTGGGGGGTGGGAAATGGTTTCGCACCAGAAATAATCACTGTTGATTTTACTATGAAAGGATTTAAAATTAAACTAAACTTTGATCTGCAGTATTATAATTTGCCATTAACATCCCCACAGGCAATGGGGGATACTTTGTAAGGATACGTTCATGTGCTTGCACTTAGGAACTGTAACAATACAAATATCCAAAATATACTGCAATTTGCATTACGATGAAGAACTCTGGAGTTCTCACTCAAAAAGTCTCAGTTCCTTTACTTCTCTTTTCTTTAATTTTCTGTAAAACTCACTGCTTTCGATTTAGCATTAGTGCTTCATAGCACTCCAGGCAAAGTGTTTCATTACATTAAAGAGTCTATAAATACTAGTTTGGATCACAGAATTCAGCTGAATATTTTTATATGCATGAGATTAGGTTGTCTTGTATCGTAGGACATCATATTTGAAACTTAATATGTGTCTCTGCACAATGGGAAATAGACCCTGCTATAATATGGGACTGTAATCTGTCAGACGTGAGTGCAGTAGATAGCAATCTTCTGCATCGGGGATCTGAAAATAGTGGATTTTGCTCAGCCAGGTATAACCTTGCAGTACCTTAGAGCTGAAGCTGATGAGGATCTCCATTTTGTTAGATTTATTAAAGTTTTATTTATGATTACTCTGCTCTAACAACAGAAAAATATTGTCTTGTGGTACATAAATACTTTCTAAGTGTGTGTACTGCAATCTATTTTGAAATGCTATGCTTATTTACTAAGATACTCTGATACGTTATCTGTATATATATTAAAATTTGGATGAACCCAGCTGTCAGCTTTGAGAGGGAGGGAATGGTATCCTCACTAGACTAGTATTGAGAAGCTCAAATTAATGTTCTGAGAATTGCTCAAATTCCACAATGATTCACTGACATTTGAATTCAGCGAGTGAAATAAAATCAGGAATTGAAAGCTCATCTGAGTAATGCTGTCTATGAAATTATCATTGTTTAAAAATTCATCTCGTTCACTAATGTCAATTCTTATATGGGGGGGAAAATATCTGCCATCCTTAACCTGGTCTGGCCTACATGTGATTTGCAGTTTCGCAGCAAAGTGGTTGACTTAACTGTCTTCTGTTGAAAAATGTGATGCTGGAAAAACACAGCAGGCCAGGCAGCATCCGAGGAGCAGGAGAATTGACGTTTCGGGCATAAGCCCTTCTTCAGAAATGGCTTAACTGTCTTCTGAAATGGCAAGGTAAACCAATAGATATAAAGATTGCTAAAAATGGACAATAAATACAGTTGTTGCCAGTAATGCTCACATCCGTGAAGTTTGTTTTTCAGAAGCTTGCTTGCACAAGTATGGAAATAATGGGAATTGTTTAAAAAATGTGGGGCGGGAATGGTACTTAAGTGAAGGATGAGTACTAATATTGACTAGTTAGACAAATTTGCCAGGCAATGTCCATCTGCAATAAGAGACGATCTAACCACTGCCTCTTGAGATTCAATGGTGCTACTATCACTGAATCCTCCACTAACAATATTCTGGAAGTTACCTTGACCAGAAACTCATTGGACTTGCCATAGAAATACAATGGCTGCAAGACCAAGGCTGGGAATACTCTGGTGAGTAACTCCTCTTCCTCCTGACTCCCCAAAGCTGTTGAACATCAACAAGGCACACATCAGGAGTGTGATGGAACACTCTCTTTTTCTAACCCCCCTCCCTCCCCCACTTGCTTGCTTGGATGGAGCTCCAAAACATGCTCAAGAAGCTTGACTCCATCCAGGAAAAGCTGAAAATGTGTTGCTGGAAAAACGCAGCAGGTGAGGGAGCATCCAGGGAACAGGAGAATCGACGTTTCGGGCATAAGCCTTTCTTCAGGAATGCCCGAAACGTCGATTCTCCTGTTCCCTGGATGCTGCTTGACCTGCTGCGCTTTTCCAGCAACACATTTTCAGCTCTGATCTCCAGCATCTGCAGTCCTTACTTTCTCCTCCATCCAGGAAAAAGCAGCTTTCACTTGACTTGCATCACATCCAGAAAATATCCTCTCGCTCTCTCGACCAGCGTGCTCAGAATACACTGCTGCTACTATCTCCAAGTTGCAGAAACTGACCAAAGATCCTCAGACAGCACCTTCTGAACACACGATCACTTCCATTCAGAAGGACGATGGAAG
The DNA here is from genome assembly GCF_004010195.1 of Chiloscyllium plagiosum. Taxonomy (NCBI): domain Eukaryota; kingdom Metazoa; phylum Chordata; class Chondrichthyes; order Orectolobiformes; family Hemiscylliidae; genus Chiloscyllium; species Chiloscyllium plagiosum. The sequence goes on along the minus strand of NC_057724.1, from coordinate 70,365,375 downwards.
CAGATAAATGGGAACACCAACACCTGCAAGTTCCCTTCTAAGCCACTTACCATCCTGACTTGAAATATATCACTATCCCTTCAGTGTCACTGGGTCAAAATCATGGCGTTCCTTCTTTAAAGGCATTGTGGGTCTGTCTATAGCACATGGACCAGTGTGGGTCTAGGATGCAGATCTTCTTGAGGGCAACTAGGGATGGGCCAGCCAGTCATTGCCATAAGTTTTTTTTTTTAAGAAAGTGCTCCCTATTTTCTAATGCTATGGGAAGTATTCCAAACAAAAGCATCCCTCTGCTTGACTCATAACTGTCCTCTTAAATCATAGTCATAGAGTCGTACAGCATGGAAACACGCCCTTTGGCCCAAACTGGTCCATGTCGGCCAAAATATCCACTGATGCTAACCCCATTTCCCTGCACTTAGTCCATATCCTTCTAAACCTTTCCTATACGTGTATTTGTCCAAATGCCTTTTAAACGTTGTTACTGTACCCTCCTCAACCACTTCTGCTGGCAGCCCATTCCATATGCGTACCACACTGTGTTTTAAAAAAAAAGGTTGCCCCTCAGATTCCCTTTTTTATCTTTCCCCTTCTAACTTTAAACTGATGCCCTCCAGTCCTTGATTTCCCCAACCCTGGGAAAAAGACTGAGTGCATTCACCCTAACCTTGATTTTATACACTTCTACAAGATTCCCCCTTTAAAGAAAAATGTCCTAGCTTGTCCAACCTCTCCCTATAACTCAGACTCTTAAGTCCTGGCAACATCCTTGTAAATTTCTTCTGCATTCTCTCTCTTTCCAGTTTTAATAACATTCTTCCTATAGCAAGGTGACCAAAACTGAACACAATACTCCAACTGTGGCCTCACCAATGTTCTGTACAACGCACATAACTTCCCAACATCTATACTCAGTGCCCGGACTGATGAAGATCAGTGTGCCAAAATCCTCCTTCACTGCCCTGTCTACCTGTGGCTCCATTTTCAGAGAGCCATGCACCTGAACTCCAAGGTCCCTCTGTTCCACTGCACTCCTTAAGGCCCTACGATTCACCATGAAACTCCCACCTTGATTTGACTTTCCAAAACTTAAGACATCACAGTTATCTAGATTAAACTCCAAATAGCTTAGTAAATCGTTAAATACAAGGGTTGCTAGGAATAGATATTTGATGATCATTGTCATTATCTCTTCTTTTGGAGTGCAGTACGTCTTATGACTCTGTCTAAGTATTGTTATTGTTCTTCATCCCATAATCAGAATGCAAACTCCAGACTGTAAATTGGCATGTCAGAGTTTTTTTGCCCCTCTTAATCCCTTCATGAGAGATATATGATTTCAAGCAAAATTATATTAATGGTTCTTGGCCTGTCCAAGATGAGTACTGGTCCTAACAAAAAAAACAAAGTTCGGAGAAACTGGGCAGGTCTAGCAGAGCTTGTGAAGAGAGAAACTGAATTAATGTTTCAATGCCGATATATGTTTCTGTTTTGTGTACCATCTTCCTCCAAAAAGCCAACAGCAAACCAACGTGCTACGGTTTGATGAGCACTCTCCACTCATGACATGCTTGCTGCTGATTGAACATCAGCGGGTCTGGGCTGAGAACCAGAATGAACCACTGAGCACCTGATTTCCTAACATACCCTAATGAATAGGAGGGCTGCCCATTAGCTTCCGCTTTTGGACTTAATTGCATGGTGACAAGAAGGTGGTGGGCTTTCTACCCCACAGGCTCTCCGGTCTATGTAATGGCCCAGGAGACAGCATTTAAGCTCTAAACAATTCCAGCTGCCACATTTCACAAAAGATGTTAAGTGCTTGGCACTGGTGGAAGAAATGTAGCAAAATTGCACCAGCTACGCAAATTATGTACCGAAGAAACCAGAGGTTGAGATCTTTCAGTTTAAAATTAATAAGGTTCAGAAGAGATATAACAGTCTTATTAAAAATCATAACATGTTACAATAGAATAATTGAGGGGAACCTGTTCTTGGAGGAAGAAAGCACAGATTTCAGGTGATTGGCAAAACTGAAACATGGCCATGAATCTACATTTTTGTTTAAATTGGGATTTTGTTTGTGATCTTGAATACCTTAAGGGATAATAGGCATAGATTCAGAAATAACATTGCAAAGAGAATTGGACTCATGCTTAAAGGGAAATGATTCACATGGCTATGGGGAAAGAACAGGGATGTGGGATTAATCATTAAAATGTTGCAGCACAATTAGGGCCATCGTGTCTGCACCAGCTCATTAAATGACAATCATTATCTGATTGGTGAAAGTGAGGACTGCAGATGCTGGAGATCAGAGCTGAAAATGTGTTGCTGGAAAAGCGCAGCAGGTCAGGCAGCATCCAAGGAGCAGGAGAATCGGCGTTTTGGGCGTAAGCCCTTCTTCAAGAATGAGGCAAGTGGGCTAAGATAAAAGGTAGGGAGGAGGGACTTGGGGGAGGGGTGTTGGAAATGTGATAGGTGGAAGGAGGTTAAGGTGA
>NC_057724.1:70342013-70362779 GCF_004010195.1 Chiloscyllium plagiosum | reverse complement strand
GATGAAGTAAATGATGTGTGTGGAGGTGCAGGTGAATTTGTGGTGGATATGGAAGGATCCCTTGGGGCCTTGGAGGGAAGTAAGGTGGGGGGGGAAAAGTGTGGGTGCAAGTTTCGCATTTTTTGCGCTTGCAGTGGAAGGTGTTGGGAGTGGAGGTTGGGTTGGTAGGGGGCGTGGACCTGACGCGGGAGTCACGGAGGGAGTGGTCTTTTCGGAACACTGATAGGGGAGGGAAATATATCCCTGGTGGTGGGGTCCGTTTGGAAGTGGTGGAAATGATGACGGATGATACGATGTATATGGAGGTTGGTGGGGTGGTAGGTCAGGACCAGTGGAGCTCTGTCCTGGTAGCGATTGGAGGGGCGTGGCTCAAGGGCAGAGGAGCGGGAAGTGGAGGAAATGCAGTGGAGAGCATCTTTGATCACATCTGGGAGCGGTCTTTGAAGAAGGCGGCCATCTGGGTTGTACGGTATTGGAACTGGTCCTCCTGGGAGCAGATGCGGCGGAGATGAAGGAATTGGGAATATGGTATGGCGTTTTTACAGGGGGCAGGGTGGGAGGAGGTGTAGTCAAGATAGCTGTGGGAATCGGTCGGTTTATAATAAATGTCCGTGTTGATTTGGTCGCCCGAGATAGAAATGGAAAGGTCTAGGAAGGGGAGGGAGGTCCAGGTAAGTTTGAGGTCGGGGTGGAAGGTGTTGGTAAAGTGGATGAACAGTTCAACCTCCTCGTGGGAGCATGTGGTAGCGCCGATACATTCATCGATGTAGCAGAGGAAAAGGTGGGGGTGGTGCCAGTGTATCTGCGGAAGATGGACTAGGAACCCTCCAACCACAATGGATGAACTCAGACTTCTCCAGTTTCCTCATTTCCCTTCCCCCCACCTTGTCTCAGTCCCAACCCTCGAACTCAGCACCACCTTCCTAATCTGTAATCTTCTTCCTTACCTCTCTGGCCTATCACCCTCACCTTAACCTCCTTCCACCTATCGCATTTCCAACGCCCCTCCCCCAAGTCCCTCCTCCCTACCTTTTTATCTTATCCCGCTTGGCACACTTTCCTCATTCCTGAAGAAGGGCTCATGCCGGATTCGTCGATTCTCCTGCTCCTTGGATGCTGCCTGACCTGCGCTTTTCCAGCAACACATTTTCAGCAGCAATCGTTATCTGAAGCCGATCTCCTGCTTTTCCACATAGCCTTGCATACTCTTTCTATCCAAAAATCATGCAATGCCCTCTTGAATGCTTCAATTGAATCTACCATGTGTCAAGAGATTGTAGACCCTCACTACTTGCTGAGAGCAAAGGGTTTTCCTCTCTTTATCTTTGCTTATCTTACAGATCATTTCAAATCTATGCTTTCTTGTTCCTTTTACGAACAGAAACAATTTCTCCTTATCTACTCTATCCAGAACACTCATGATTTTGAAAACCTTTGAGATCTTCTCTTATCCTTTTATTTTCTTTAAGGAGAACAGACCCAACTTCTTCAACTTATCATCATAACTGATGTTCTTTGTTCATGACATTCTTGTAAATCACTTTTACAGACTCTCTAATGTGTTCACATCTTTCCTGTAATGTGGTGCCAAAACCTGTGCACCATACTCCCAGCTGAGTTCGAACAAGTGTCTTTTATAAGTTCAACATGATCACCTTGTTCTTGTACTCAATATTCCTAATTATAAAGTCAAGAACACTAAGCGCTTGTACCCCCTTTTCATAATTTCTTACAATTTTTGAAAAGAAAATTAATATTTTCTTCCTGTTCTTCTGACCAAAATGCATCATGTCCAACTTGTTTGCAATGCATCTCATCCGCTACCACTTTGCTCACTTCAACTATTGCAACATATGCAACACTTGAATTTGTCTCTCTGCACACCCAGATCTTGATTATTTATATGTATCAAGCAAAGCAAGGATCTCAATACTGACCATTGGGGAACTCCATTACAAACTTGCCTCCAGCCTGAAACAAAATACTATATCTATTGACTAATATTCTTTATTTCCCATCACTCAGTCAATTTTTTTATCCATGGTGCTATTGACCCTTTTATTCCATGATCCGTAACTTTTCCTCTTTTCTGTGGTATTGTATGAAATGCCTTGTGAAAGTCCATATACACGACATCCACAGTGATGCCTTCATCAAACCTTTTTTGCTACTTAGTACATATATTCAAATAATAGATAACTAACGAAGGGCCAGGGGTAATCCCTGGTACACAAATGGCTCATCTGTACTGGACCATTCTATGATGTAAAGTTCCTTTACACATGGAATGAGTTTCTGAATTGAAGCTGGCTCTATTCAGTTTTCCGATATAATATATAAAGAATGATCATCAACCATAATGCAGCACAGAATATATTTTAATATCTGTATTTATTGTGAATCACTTACTTTTAGTAAGAAAGGGTTCAGAAAAGATATACAAGGATGTTGTCAGGGTTGGAGGTTTGAGGTATAGGGAAAGGCTGAATAGGTTCAGGCTGTTTTCCCTGGAGTGTTGGAGACTGAGGGGTGAGGTTAAAGAGGGTTATAAAATCATGAGGGGCATGGATAAGGTAAATAGACAAGGTCTTTTCCCTGGGGTGGGGGAGTCCAGAACTAGAGGTCATAGGTTTAAGGTGACAGAGGAAAGATTTTTTTTAGATTACTTCGTGTGGAAACAGGCCCTTCGGCCCAACACAGAGCCGCTGCAGCACAACCCACCCAGACCCATTTCCCTTCATGTACCCCTTCACCTAACACTACAGGCAATTTAGCATGGCTAATTCACCTGACCTGCACATTTTTGGACTGTGGGAGGAAACCAGAGCACCCGGAGGAAACCCACACAGACACAGGGAGAATGTGCAAACTCCACACTGACAGTCGCCTGAGGCAGGAATTGAACCTGGGTCTCTAGCACTGAGGCAGCAGTGCTTACCACTATGCCACTGTGCCACCCACTAAAAAGGGACCCATTTAAAAGGGACCAAAGGGACTTTTACACACAGAGGGTGATGCGTGTGTGGAATGAGCTGCCACATGAAGTGGTGGAGGCTGGTACAATTACAAAAGGAAGGGTTTACAGGAATATGGGCCAAGTGCTGACACATGGGACGAGATTAGTTTAGGATAGCTGGTCAGCATGGACAAGTTGGTTTGAAGAGTCTGTTTTAGTGCTGTACATCTCTATGACTTGATTCTTAGAAATAAAGCGTCAATAATTTGATCTAAGCAGGTTTGGGCAATGAATCATCTTGAATGCTTCCTTTTCCTGACTCCTACAATTTTGTTGTCTTTCAAACTTTTATATTTTGCTTAGATTTCGAGCAATTAACCTGGTGAATCACATTAACTCGCATTCATTTAACTTTTCAAAGTTGCATCCGTGCTGGAGAGTTGTTAATGGTTTTATCTGTGCATTGAATTAAACAGTGTTTTGTGACTATGCTAACTTGTTCAATGTGAGATTTCATAAGAATCAATCGTGTAATTGCTATGAAAGGAACTGGGCAAGTCCACAATACAGACCTATTCAGATGTAATTTTATACTAGTAACAGAAGACAAGGCTTCAAAACCACAGGCCTGGAAATGGCAGATTAATTGCACCATATTTGCAATGCAGAGACATGCCATTTGGACAAATAGGTTCAGGCTGGTGTTTATGATGTGTATATAAACCACCTCCCACTCCTCTACATCTAATCACTTGAATATCAATGTTTCTTTCTGTCTCATTTATTTTATGTTGATGGTTTCCTCTTGAATGCATCCATAATGTATCTTGGGAACACAAATATGTCTTTTCTTTGAGGTACCTTTGCTGAACAAAGTCCAAAAGCTTGGAATTAAATGAGTCACTTGGACTGCCAAATTGGTGGTGTTTAACTGATTTGGAAGACACCGTGAGAAGCAATTTACAACAAAGGTGAACTCCTGAAATATGTCACTCAGATTGGTATTAAGTCTGTTAGGGGAAAAAAGATTCCTCTGGAAATTGAGAGTTTGCAGGGGAGCATTTTTGAAACTGAAGTTAAGGTTGTGTATGTTTTTCCATCTTTTGATTCTTAATTTTGTTCTAATTTAGTTTTTGGTCAAACTTTGGGCACTCTGCAAAAGTGTCATTTAAGAAAGAGACAAGTTTGCTGGAGTAAAGATTCTTTTGCATTATCTGCTAAAGTTAAATAGATGAATAGGTACACCATTTATATCATGACCTAACTAGGAAGCGTGTACTGGTAGTTGTGCCTCAATTTTTCTCTGGCTTTCATGAAATGTATAATGTGTAAAATCCCAATGAGATTACCAAAGTGACCAATTTGCCTGAATGAGGCAAAAGCAATTCACACCAGGTTTCATCAATAACTGAGGGGAAAAAAAACTCTCTTCCTTGTAACAAGCTCCCCTTTTATCTGATTTGTTAAAGCTATGGTTTCCAATCTATCGTTGTGCATCCTGAACTATATTTCTTCAAAAATCCCAAATATGCACATACTTAATTGCAATAAAACATGAAGACAAGCAGTTTAACACATATATTACAGCTGGAAAAATGAAGTAAACAGAGCAAACAAATTCTTGATCAGAAGTGCACACTACGAGGTGGCAATTTTTTTTTTCTTTGTTGTGTTGATTTTAGCAATGACAACATGCTGGTTTCAGTTGGATAATGGTCATTCCTCAATGCAATAGTTAATCAGCTGGACTTAGTTCCAAAGCAAGACAAAAACCTGTTTCATTTTGACTTTCTTGGTTTCCAGATTTTCCCACTATTGACATCGTGGGGAAGAGTGTCATGGACACAGAGAGGAGGAGATGGATGCTTTCTGACTGTAGGCACTGGAAATTTCTCTCCCCTGCTGTCCTGGCACTAAGAGCTTTTTCTCACTCTCTCGCTCTCGCCCTCAACCTCGCTCTCCCTCACGCGCTCTCTCTCTCTCTCTCTCGCTGTCTCTCTGGTTGAGCTGCAATCCGAGTGCTGTTGTCGGGCAGAATTTCTTTAACTCCAGACTATTAAGCTCAAATTTTCTCTCACTGCTCCAAAAAGCAGTATTGGGTTACACAGCTCACAAAAGAACTGTACCATTTGATTTTCAGTTACAAAACTCTCCTGTTATTTCATTTACAGCTGTCCAACATCCATTTTACTTAAACTCTAGGTATAGTTCATCATCTTGGTCTAGACAATGGGGCAGATGTACTGTTCCCTTGAGATTTAAAGAGTGAGATTCAATAAATTAGTTTTTGAAACCAGTCCAATTGTGAAAGGCAAATTTGTCCTGAAACAGAAAAGACTCTTCTTTTTCACATTTCAGAAAGCTAATAACACCATTCCAGAGGGAGGCCAGTTCATCTGTATGACTGTGATGTGAGTGTGTGATCTATATGCATTTTAATATCATTTATTTTAGTTTTGATATTGAAAATGTGGCATGTGTGTTTGGTCTGTGTCTTTTGAAGGAGTTTAATGATTCATTTCAAAATGTTTTTGTAGTTATGGTTATTAACTTGAAAACCCACTATTGCAGAGTGACCTTTTAGTGTGTAATGGAATCTTACTTTTAATTGGCTGTATTTTAACAAGCAAATAAAGAAAATAGTTATGTGTTCGGTTTTATTTGTCAAGTTCTGGAAATTTGTCTTATTTAGCTCATGCAGAATTCCGATAGCTTGGAAAGCCTTCTAGTCTGTTTGGCAAATTTGCAGAAGCCTTGGCTGAAGTTGTACATGTGAATCATTTGCTTCTAGCGCAAGAGGATCGTTTTAGAACTGTTAAAAAATAAGCTACGTAACTGTTACTAGTTTAGATTAAAAGTTCTAGAAGTGCTTGCTTAAAACATTGAGGTAATGTAAAGCTGAGAAAGCCAAAGCAATTGTACAAAGGCCCAAGGAAGAGGCGATCAGATCATCTGAATCAGGAATTAAAACAACAGACAAGAATTCTCTGTGCTTGTGTATTGTGCTTTTGAGACTAATGGGATTATAGTTTATTATGCATTTTGAAAAGTCTTATGGTCCAGACTAGACCCCCTCAAAATATTTTAAGAAAGTAGCCTCGATCCTAACTTTTTCTTATTTTCAAGGCAGATGTGAAGTGTCTGTTCCAGATGTGATGCAACTGGTTGAAGTATTCGAAGTTAAACAAAATGCAATTTATTTAAACAAAGTTAGAATAACTGAACTATTGGATAACTTAACTGAATAAAAGGTACAGTAACAATTATTAATGAATTGTTCCGATATAATAACATCCCATAAACACACCCCTTGTGAGAAAAAGGCAAATTTGACACCGATTCTTGCATGTAGTTCCCAAATCCTGGAGGGGGAAAAAAAATCACTAGAAATTCCAATAGGAAGTAGCAGCTAAGAATCATTCACTGAAGCTCCAGTTCTTCTGAGACCCCAACAGCTTCTACTGCTAAAACGAAAACTAGCAAGCCTGGTCTGTGAGAGCTGATCACACCTATTCATGCCATTTTAAAAAAAAACTCAAGGCCTCCTAAGCTGTTTGCTTAAGCTGTCGTCAATAGCTAGTTCATTACCTCTGCCTTTATGGCCTCATCAAAAGCACCCAGAGCAAAATAACCTTTTTAAAATGACAGTATTGTCACAAAATGTAAACTTGTTAAATTTAATTATTTGGTTTATCATTTCTTTTGCATAAATAAGCTTCTGTTTTACTGATAAAACCAAACCTGCAGCATTGTATGCTTGTGTTTTAGTGAAAGACCACCTTGAACAAAACACAAGAAAAGATTAAACGTCTGTCACACCAGCTTTCAGACTAGAATCTGACTTATCCAGTAATAATATCAGCTGGGATCCTAAAAAAGCCTCCTCTTCATAAACATCACTGCAACATGGCTAACTACAGTCAGGTGGATAATGATGTTTGCCTAATGCTATTAACCTGTCAGAAATCTAGTCCTAAATTAATTACTCTATCAATCTTGGGCAGTAATCTAAACTATAAATTTATAATCAATGTATAACTACTAAATTACTGTATATTAACTGAGTTACTTGTGTAACTACATTTTTACAATAAATCAATGCAGCGAATACGTTTCTATTTTATTTTCGTCACTGCTAACTATAATTCTGTGTTCAATAAACAATTGTTAGGTCATGACTTGTTATCAACCCCCTTTTGGTAGTTGGCAAGAAAGGATTCATTCATTCACTCAGTAGCTTATGCTAATCCTGATGGGGAGGTTGGAGTGAAAATATTAACATCATTATCTCAAATAATTGATCCAATACAAATCTGGGCATCACTTCTTCCTAAGCATAACACACATTGTAAACAAATGATTCTTTACAAATGATTTTGTCAGACTGTACAGTCCAACATTTTCACCCAAGGACCCAAATGAGAATCCCATTATGGATAGTATTTTTTAATTTGCTCATGGAGTGTGGGTGGCACTGGTTGGATCAGCCACTACTGGCCATCCTTGATTGCACTGAAGGTGTTGTTGAGCTGCCTTGTTGAACTCTGTCGTCCTTGGGTTATAGGGTCACTACAGTCCTCTAAGGAAGCAAATTCCCCAGAATTTTGACTCAGCAACATTGAGAAAGGAGTCAATTGATTTATGATCTCCTAGATAATCTACTGAATGACCTAATTTATAAATGAATATCTGATATGTAAAGGTAACCTGAATAAGGTGCCTGCTTAATCTGAGCAATGGTGATAAATTAAAATTATACCTTCCACCTCTAATGCTTATGCCTTTTCGAATGTCCTGTGAACTAAAGGCTGACAATCAAATTAAAACTTGTTGTATGCCCCGTACTGAATCAAATTCATACTGTAATATTGCTTTATCTTTTCAGAGTGATGGTTATGTTAACTTGGATGTTCACATTTGTAAAAGAGGTGACATCTGTTTCTGGCTTCATCATTAATTATGGCAAGAGAATTGGATTATTTCATTTGAGTTGTATTGTAGTTGTAACAATTGGCTTATGGAGTCTCGATCGCAGTGGACTGTACAGCTCAGTCATTAAGAAAGTTCATGACAAAAATTGATGGATTTCTCATTACTGATGACATCAAGGGACGTAGAGGTGTCACAGGAAAATGGTATTGAGGTAGTCAACCAGCCGTGAGGTAGAACAGTGGAATAGCCCTGAAGGTTGAATAGCTTACTCCTTCAATGTTTTTATTATGCTGAACAGTACAATCTAAACCGATATCTTGAAGGCAAAAACTGATCTCCTCAGCGAATGTAAGGGAGAAGAAAGATTAAAGTTTTGCCCCACATAACTGACACATTCAAACCTAACCTTAGAAGTTGTGAACATATATTCTGTGTAGGTAGGAAAACTCTGAACTCATTATTTTACAGTTGTACTAATCTTTGTTCACTGGGGAAGACTCTATTTGATTTCCTGTATGTCAGTTCTGAATTTCAAAGGGAGCGAGGGAAATTGTGCCCTCAGCTTCTGCGTTCTTTGTCTTTCTGGATGTAACTTTCACTCGCTTCTATTGTAGTTGCTCCAGGGTCAGTATAACCAAGAGACTTAATGAAGCGTTTTATTTGAAAGGAATGTGGAAACCAGAGTAACCCGATCAGACTTTGAAATCTGAAAAGCCATTCTTTTAGATCATGCTTCATTCATTCCTTGGTTTATATTACTGCGTATTGTTTGCTCCCTGAAGTAACAATCTTGATCTATGAAATTACAATTCAATGAACATCCTTCCTGAGGAAAAAGCATCTGGCTAAAGCTTAAATGCTTAAAATTGATGAATTGATTTTTCTCAATAGTTTATTTGGAATAATAATAATTTATAATTTGTAACTCAAGTTGAATTATTCTGCTCTTTAGGGTTGGAAGAACACAGATCTTGTGTCAATTTGGTGAGAGAGAAGTTATTTCTTTGACAGTTGGACAACAATACATTCCTGGACATTGAGAGCAGAAAGGTGATTTTACGTGCATAAAGACAAAGAGTTCAAATAGAAGAGTCAATCTCTAATGCATGAATTTGTCTGAAAATGTGGGAAGAGCAAAGATTTGTCAGAAAAAGGTCAATTTTCCAGTAATTTTATATGCAATTGGCTACCATGAAATGGAGTTACTTGACACAGTGGAAGGCACATTCGGGATCAATGGTGCTGGAAGAGCACAGCAGTTCAGGCAGCATCCGAGGAGCTCAGCAAAATCGACGTTTCGGGCAAAAGCCCTTCATCAGGAATAAAGGCAGAGAGCCTGAAGCGTGGAGAGATAAGCTAGGAAGGCACAGTTGATCCATTGTTGATCGTCCATAAAGTCTGATTCGGTTTGTCCATAATTCCACTATATAACTCCCAACTCCAACTCAAGACCTATTTTCTGCTGTGTTTCATTTGCTAAGCTTATAGCAAATTCTTGATTTTGAACACGTGTTCTTTGCTTATGCTTCTGTGCCTATACCTCTTTGTAACTTTGTGACGTCCTTTGGCCCTATAACAGTGTGTTCTGGACTCCTCCTGTTCTGGCTTTTTGCACATCACCAGGTTCCATTGCTCCACCATTGGTAGCTGTGTCTTCAGCTGCCTTAGACCAGAGGCTCCCCCTCTCTCAGTAAACTTCCCTGCTTTTCCATATCTCTTTACTCATTTGAATATCTCATTAGCTGGCTCAGGTAATGCTGTCCTATATGATTATGGAAATTTTCCAAGCAACCTGCTGAGATATTATACACCTCCTGAAGTAGGTGGGACTTGGATCTGGGTGTCCTGGCTCAGAGTTAGGGACATTCCAATGTGCCACCTTAAGCTATCATCCCATGGTTTGTGTGGGCCAGTGGATGGGGATAAGCTGTGCTGCAAGGAATTTGGTAAAGAAGATATATCACTGAAGGAGTGTGCTTTGTTCACTTAGTTGACACCCTTCCTTCTTTCCAGCCCCTTCTCCAGGTACATGATTTCACAAGCAACCACTACTACTTCCTCCTCTGCTTGGCCTCAAACAGGTATGTTACTTCCCCCACCCCCCTGCCCTAACCCCATCACCTCTCCTCCACTGCCCACCCTCAGCTATCTCCCCTCCCTCCCTCCCTTCCTTCCTGAAAAGCAAAGGATCTTTTGAAATTCGAAGTAACATGCCTGCTTACAGTTCTGGCAATGCCCACCCCCACCCCACTGGAAGGTGGCAGTCTGTACCGACCACCTGCTGCGTGTCATCACTATGGGATTGAGCTTCTTCTCAGTGTGTCAGTAGTTGGCAGGCCATGGATTGTTTGCAGTGGGGTGATGTGACACAAATCTGCTTCTCCCCTTCCCCCTTCCATCCTCTCCGTTACTGGTGCTTCATAAGTGCAAGCTGTTGTTGGCAAGTATCAGGTAAATAATACACCATTTGCAATTTTGAATGAGTTGTATTGATATATTTATTTTGAAGGCAGTCATTTGATTGATTCACTGACTAAGACAATGATGGATGACTTTAATTAGTCACATAATTGTCTTAATAACCAGTGTGAGAGTCGATTGTAAATGAGGTCGTACCTGTGCATGGTATTAATTTGAAATTCAAAGGGATTCAGTGTAGATGATGTGTGTACTTGACCTTTTGTACCATCTTAATTATTGAATGCGTTGCCCTGTGCTGGGATCAACACTGATTTCATCCATCTTTGTCTGAGTAGCTTCTGAAAAGTGAAGTGACAAAAAGTAAAGTATCCTTGTCATTGGTACCTGCTTATAGTCAAAGAAGCTGATTTTAAGGGATGTTTGAAGAAAGAGAGAGGTGTTTTCCAAGGTGGTGCTCCTGCTCAAAGGTCATCTGCTCTGTCTGCCTTTACTTTGTTTTTTCTTCTTTCAGAGCTTTTTTATTCCTTACTTTAATCTACTGACCTTCTGAAGGGAGATTGGCAGCTTCAAGGTGTCCAGCTCACCTGGGACAAGGTTTCTTCTTGATGGTGGAGGGAGTTATTGACTTTGGTTGAGAGTGAGCCCAGTGCAGGGGGAGCATGAGTCCAGCCTGGGGGAGAGTGAGAGTGTGAGCCTAATGTGGGAGAGAGTGAGCCCCAGCCTAGGGGATGGTGAGAGAGTGAGCTCAACGTGGAGGAAAGTGAGCCCAGCCTGGGGACAGTGAGAGTGAGCCCAGCCTGGAGAGAGTGAGCCAAATGTGGAGGAGAGTGGGAGAGTGAGCCCAGCCCGGGGGACAGAGAGCAAGCCCTGTGCAGGGGAGAGTGAGAGAGCAAGCCTGAGGTCTCCCAACGTGTGCAGTGGCGCAAGCGTGGAGGAGATCACACCCTTGTGGGGGTTGCAAGCCCACCATCGCTAAGCATATAAGGGACAGTCATGTTGAATTTTTAACTTTACTTCCTTTGCTTTTCTATTTAAGATATTTTCCATGGTGCCTGGAATAGCAACATTGTACTCTTTCACTGTACCCCTCTACCTGAGTACACGTAGCAATAAAATCTAACTCTAAGGAAAGAGACCAGAGTGTCTAGTTGGTCTATTGATACCAAGTACCTGCAAACAAAGTTGAATGGCCAACTAGCCTTTCTTGAGCTGTCTTTATTAATGTAGCTGCAGTAACATTGTCAGTATTTTCAAGGGCACCACTAAGCCAAGTAATTATGAGATGTATAGGAAAGAGTGATCTTCAATTGAAGAACATAATTTGTAATGAAAGATGTTATCAACTTGACTTTGAAATGGGTGGCTGAAAGCCGAATGGAAGAAGTTTGTGTTGGTTCATGTCAATTATTTACGACGCTATTACTGGGCTTCAGCACTTCTTTAAAGTTTGGCTGATACCACGTGGACTCCATGGTCCTGTTTTAATAAAAAGAACAAGCTGAGTGTTCTCCTGCTATTATTAACGAGCTATAATGTGCTTTTGTTGTGTTGTAGAGCAGTTGCTGTACTTGCCTGTCCAACAGAAATGCTTCTGTCTACCAGCTAATTACAGGTGAAGTATTCCCAAGCAAGTGATGAGATACGAAATAAATATCACTTTTTAAATATAAAGCACACTAATAAAATATACACTATTTGTTTACACTGCAGTGGATGAGAACTTCTGTTATTGCTTTTCAGTAGTAGCCACGATGTGGAGGTGGACTGGGTTGGACTGGGTTGAACAAGGTCAAAAACCACATGACACTAGGCTATGGTCCAACCAGGTTTATTTGAAATCACTAGCTTTTGGAGCGTTGCTCTTTTAGCAGGTGTTATGAAGGAGCAGTGCTCTGAAAGCTGGTGTTTTCAAATAAACCCATTGGACTATAACCTGGTGTCATGTGATTTTTGACTTTGCTTTTCAGGACCATGGACTGAGGTGGGAAACTGCGATTCTTTACTTCTCCTTCCTAATGTTTTTCCTGTCCTCCCGAGGAAAGATTGTTGGTTCCATTTGTGTCATTGTCTTTGCTTGTGATAACGCACTTGAATACAGGAGATGTGCTGTGTTATGGGCATTAAAGCATCCGTTATTGGACCTGTCACTTTCCTTTATAAACTGCTTTTACTTCATGCTCTGTTCTGAGAATTACAAAATCATTGAACACAGGAACCTATAACGTCTAACTAATTCCATGGAGCTAAAGCCACCGAGGTTTCTCTGAAAGAAAATGATCTGATGAATGTTGAATATTGTGCTTCTTTTTAAAGTGACTCCTTTAGGTTACCAAAGCTAGCTAGGAAAGAAAATCCATATTTAATGTGATATCGAAGGGCAGCTAAGCCAGTGACTGGCTATAATTCTTCCTTGCATTCTATTTTCTAATTTTTAAAAATTTCTCCATGCCATGCCATTTGGAGAGGGGAGCTGCAAAGTGCTGTTATTCTGAATGTGGGGGGCTATGAGGTCTCTTTTCATTTCTTTTCTCCTGGGACATGAGTGTAGCTGGCCGGCCAACATTTATTGTCTGTTCCTCATTGCTCTTGAGAAGGTGGTGGTGAGCTGTCTTTTTGATCTGCTGCAGTCAGTGTGTTGAGGTAGACCCACAATGTTGGTAGTTAGGACATGATTTCTGTGGGTTCATCTGTGATTAGTCTCCAGTCTGATTTCCAGGCATTTTTGAAAGTGGTCTTGATTTACCATATACACATGATGAGTAAGTGAGTGGCATTACTATCCACAGCAGCTCTTGGAACCACCGTAGTCAGTAGTTAAGAGTAAAGGTAAGGTCACCAGAGTCATACCACATCACAGGCTGTTCTCATAGTGAGTGTGATGATGGTGATGGTTTAACCTGACAGTCACCACACCTCTGCTGAGGGGAGATGCTGAGAAGGAACAGTCCTACACAGTTACCTCAGCCAGTTTGGGAATTGAACCCATGCTGTTGGAGTCACTGTGCATTACAAATTGGCGGTCCAGCCAACTGAGCTAATGGATACCCTTAGTCCAGAGACTAATGCAAGACTTATGGGTTCCTAGTTCCATTGCAGCTCAACTTGGAGGTACATCATAATTCATGAAACCCTATCACTATATCTCCCCTCAAGTACTTTCTCAGTTTCTAAAGCCATTAACTGAAAGTATGTTTTTAACATTATTGGCTCAAACAACTAACTGTAAGTGTTTCCATTTAACAACAAACACTTCAAACCCCATTATCTCTATTCCCCCTCCCTCCTCAAACACAAACACTTTCTCACAGTTCTGAGAAAAGGTCACTCGACCTGACGCATTAACTCTGTTTCTCTCCAAAGATGCTGCGACATCTGCTGAGCTTTTCCAGAAATTTCCGTTTTTGCACTTTCTCACAGGTCTGTTAATAGATTCAACTGCCAGCCAATATTTTGTTCATGCTAATCTGATATCACCTACACCATAAGCTTTTTATTTTCTAGAGTGATTTAGCTCTTTATCAAATGGCTTCTATACATCCTACATTCACTAGTTTCCATTCACCCACAACATGTGTTATCTCTTCAAAGGGATCTGATTGGTCAAACATGACTTTGTGCTGACTGTCTGGTTATCTTGAAACAAGTGCCTTTTCTATATCTTTAATAATAGCTTCTAGCATTTTCGCTATGAGATATGTTAAGTAAACTGGATTGCAGCTTCATTCTTTCTGTTTCCCGCCTTTTCCTGAGTAAAGGATTATATTCGCTATTTTCCAATATAGTGGAACTGTTTTCAAATCCAGGGTGGTTTGGAAAATTAAATTCAAAGTATCAGTCTCACTAGCCACTTCTTTTAAGACCCATCAGGACCAAGGCTCTTGTCAGCCCACACGTTCAATATTTTACTCAGCATCACTTCTCTACTGAGTTCCTCTTCCCATTTTCATTTCTAGCTTTATTTCTGCTTCTGCAATGTAACTGGTATCCCCTAGTATGAAGACTGAAGCATAGTACCTGTTCAAATCACCTGTGACTTATTGCATTCTCCCAGCAAAGCTGGCATGGACACAATAGGCTTCCTCTGCACTGAGCCATTCCGCAATTCTATTGTTTTAACTAATCTCCGCTCTTGCATAGCAATAATTTAGCCACTTCCTATCATTGTCTCAATGTCTATAATTTGCTCCCTCTACTGAACTGGAGAGGCAAAGTTACTTGCTTCAGTAAACCTAGAACAGTACAGCATAGGAACAGGCCCTTTGGTCCATCACATCTGTGTTGACCATGATGCCATTCTAAACTAGTTTATCTGCCTGCCTGCACTCTTCTTTTCTCTGCCTGTTTATGTATTTGTCTAAATGCCCCATAAACGCTGCTATCAAATCTGCTTCTATCACCTCCACTAGTATCACCTTCCAGACATCTACCACCACCCGCATTTTTTTTTAAAAGGAATTGGCCTCGCATATCTCCTTTTTAAACTTTTCTACCTCTTACCTTAAACCTATGTTGCCTAGTATTTGTCAATTCCACAATGGGGGAAAAAAGACTGACTAACCACCCTATCCATGCTTCTCAGAATCTTTCTTACTTTTATTTGAACACCCCACCGTCTCCAATGCTCGAGTGGAAAGAATCCAAATTTGTACAACCTCCTCTATTAGCTAATAGAATGCAACCCAGGCAACATCCTGGTAAACCCTGTCCAAAGCCTTCTCATCCTTCCTATAGTGTGGCAACCAGAAATTCACACATTACTGTAAATGTGGTCTAATTTATTTATTTCTGTTTTCATTTTCAGTTCCACTGCTTTGTTTTTGACAGCGTGTAATTTTATCCTGTTGATCTTTTTGTAAATTCTAATCTCGTATGTTGGCTTACTTTTGGATTTGTGCTTGCAGTCCCTTCCTGTCATGGTATGTTTATAGTTTCCTGTATTGATATCTCTCAGGAAGTTTTATTGTAATGCTATTTTAGACTCAAGCTATTTGTTGTGGGTTGTAGGATTCTTATGAGTATCTTGTATAACTGAAGCCACTCTTGCTTCTCTCTCATCTTCTTCTGTAACTGCATGTTGTGTTGCTTTTTGCTTTTGCTCCAACCACCATCTATGCAGGTAATGGGTGAAGAACTGTTCATCTTAGCATGGAAGACAATCAAAAAAATACTGGTTTTGGATACCTGAGCTATTTCTTTTTAAAAATGCCACAACTGAGCTGCTTGACAACCTATTCCCTGGTAGACCTATTGGGTATAATGCTTTATTCAACAGTTCTATGGACAACACTGGAGCAGTCGACTAAAGCTGAGACAACTCTTGACAAAGTGTAATCCAATCTTATTAACATGGAGTTTAGTAGCTGAGTAGAGCTCAAGTAGTCTTTGTGGAAATGCCATCCAATTATCTTGGACAGATGGCTTTTGTTTCTGGAGAGGCTGTTTACAAAGCAAGAGCAAATATCTTTTAAGCTGAAGTAATCAGTTTGCCACAAATCACCTTGCTGACATTGAGTGCCTTGCATCAACTGCAGAAGACTAAATGCACACAAGCCTTCCAATTCAACCAAAATTTGGTCTTATTCTCCTTAATACACTTTAATAACCTTACCATTGCTACGAATTGTTGATTTGAACTAACCTAGATCTGATATGTTGATGTCTCCAAGAATTTGGATGCAGACAATTGATGGAAAATGTACCATTTAAAACCATTTCAAAGCAGCAGGCAGAACAGGAGACCGATCTCCAGAAAAGCCAATGCGATCAAAATTGTTGGGTTTCAAGTGACTTACCAAAACTTTTGATCCAGATCATGAAATGCCCCTTGGCAAACAGAAGGCAATAACTTGCAAATGGCCAAGGAAGTGTGAAGTTCCACGTTCTCCTCTCCTATTTGCTAAATTTACTTACAGTCAAAGGCTGATCAATGCAGCATTTCTTTTGAGAGGTGATCTTACTTTGCAAAGTTGTTATAAGTGACCAGACAAACTGCATTGTCTCCCTCTGCTGCTGATCAAGCCTGTCATTTATGTGGTATTTCAACAGACACTGACAGTATAAAACAGCAGTTGTCCCCAACTTCTCAGTTAATTTGGTGGGTTTCTAGGGGGAAGTAAGATAAACATCTTTGGGCCTAACCAACGAATAGGCTTAGACTGAGCTTGGAAGATTCCTTTAGTCATACATGTGCTCTTCATTCAGATCAAATATCATGTGATAACTCTTGCTGTAGTGTCAAGTCATCTTTTGAATGCAAATAAATTGGAGATTTTTATCACCGATAACACCTGAGTGTCAATATTTCTAAATTGATTTGTTCAGACCATGTTATGATCCATCTTTTGGAGGAGGATATGGCTTAAACTTATACCTCCTAGTTCAGAGGTATGGACACTGCCTCCCTGACACAAGCATCCTCCGATGATTATTCTATTGCAAACAATCTCATCCTTCAATGTATCATAACCAAACTAACTGACTAGTCGATTAAAGTTGCTAATTATGGAGTCAGTCAATTCCCCTGGTTTCTGGGGCTAAGCTAATTATTTTCAACAAGGATATTATTTTTGCAGCTGAAATAAGCCTGCAATGTTGCCAGGATTCTCTGAAAATCTGCTGAGGTTTCAAAGGCACCTTGACTGATGAGGACATCAGAGCTGAAAAATGTGTTGCTGGAAAAGCGCAGCAGGTCAGGCAGCATCCAAGGAGCAGGAGAATCGCCGTTTCGGGCATAAGCCCTTCTTCAGGAACCCTTCATGAAGAAGGGCTTATGCCCGAAACGTCAATTCTCCTGCTTCTTGGATGCTGCCTGATCTGCTGCGTTTTCCCAGCAACACATTTTTCAGCTCTGATCGCCAGCATCTGCAGTCCTCACTTTCTCCTAGTTGATAAGGACATCATCAAGGCAGTGCATAAGAAAATACTGCCCTGGAGCTATTGATGTTTCAAACTGAGACCTGAGGCTGCAGAATTACTTTTTCCACAACTCCCACATGTGAGGCTACATCAGCCTTTCAACAACATCGAGAGTGTGGAAGGTGCAGGAAACCCTCCAGAGGCGCAAACATGCTGCATTTTCAGTTGCCACTTACCTATCCACTTTATAGTCTGTCTAGAGTTTGCTAAAGAATTTTTTTGTGATTCCTCTTAGTCATCTTTTTTGACTCATGGTTATTCTGAATTATCTTCAGAAACCGTCATCTTGTCTGGGTGTTTATCTCCACTTCTGGCACCATGTTTTATCACGTTCTTTTTATGGGTTCATGGTTATATAATTTATTTATTTTCTTTTTAACACACAGCTATCAATTAAAGTCCATTGAAATGTAAAATGCCTGATGAAGGGCTTTTGCCGGAAACGTTGATTTTCCTGCTCCTCGGATGCTGCCTGACTTGCTGTGCTTTTCCAACATTACTCTCCTCTCGACTCTCATCTGCAGTACCCACTTTCACTGCTCTATTAAAATGTAGCTCACCAGAAAATGGTGGGCTCAGTTACTAATGCTTTGAGTGAATGAGAAATTATTTTTATTACCAACTAATACCAAGAAAAAAATAATAAAAATGTGACATCAGGACATACAAAAAAAAGTATTAAGTTTTAAAATGTACAGTGTTTGATATAAACAGGATGAATTAAGGCTATGCTGAAACATCCTTTTGAGGTTTTGAGGTATTAAACTCGTAACGTGAGTCCACAGTTGTTTTAATTGTTGACTTGTCTTCTCGGTATCAGAAACTATAGATCATTGAGTTCTTAGAGAATGATTAAATTTTACCTGGTCCTGTTTTCCAAGATCGCAGTGAGAAAATGGCAGAGAGAGAGAGAGAGAGAGAGCCAGCAATATAATTCATTATTCATTTTCTCTGCTCTGCTGCTTAAAAGCAGCTGATGAAATATAGTTCAGTATATCTTCCAGCATCTGGCTCCATTGTCTTTGCAAGCAGGCTAGTTGGCAGGCTACTCTTTAATCTTTCAATATGTGAAATTGTAATAGGTCACTTAAATTGTGAGGTCATAATTTCTTGATGTTGACTTAGTTCTGAAGAAGTCATACCAGACTCCACCTCAACTCTGTTTCTCTCTTTACAGATGCTTCCAGAATTGCTGAGATTCTCCACTTATCTCTCCAGTTTCTAGCATCTGAAGTATTTTGCTTTTTATTCAAGATACCAACAAATCAGCAGTATGCAATATTTACATTTTAATGTTGGGACTTAGCTATGGAGTAGCAGGACACATTGAAGTGCCAGAATGACTGCACTGAAATGGGACTGAAAACTGTGTACAGTTCTGAACTGGCCAAGTTCCTGATGTATCGTTTTGTACTGTTAAGTCAAAGCCAGAGGCTTCCTTCCAGGGTATCCATCTCTTGCATTGTTTCCAAAGGGAACAAATTTTAGATAATCAACAAAAGAACTAGGGGGGGTGGTGAGGAGGAGATTAGTGTTTGCTGGTTTTCTTTATTTGGTGAGCTGTTATGATCTGGGACAAATAGCCTGAAAGGATGGTATGGAAGAAGATTTAATGGTAACTTTCAAAATGGAGTTGAATCCATTCCTAAAAAAGGCAATGAGGTAGGAGAGGAGGGGAAGCAAGTTTAAAAGCAAAATAATACAGATGGTGGCAATCTGAAACAAATACAGAGAATGCTGGAGAAACTTAGGTATGGCAGCATCTGTGGAGAAAGAGAAATGGAGTTCAAGATCTTTCAAAGTAAAGAAACAGGTTGGCCTCCTTCTGTGGAGTATGAAGTCCCCTGCTACCTCATCGTTACGCTGGGTTAGTGAACTGGAGTCTGTAAGCAGATTGAGTCTATTTCCAAATTAAAAACAGAAAGAACTGCAGATGCTGTAAATCAGGAATAAAATCAGAACCTGCTTGAAAAGCTCAGCAGGTCTGTCAACGTGTGTGAAGAGAAATCAAAGTTAACATTTCGGGTCTGCATTCTGAGGAAGGGTCACTGGACCGTTAACTCTGATTTCTCTTCTCAGATGCCACCAGATCTGCTGAGCTTTTCCAGCAACTTCTGTTTTTGTTCATGTGTCTATTTTCCTTGTGTATGTGTGGGACATGCACAAAATAAGAGCAAAAGCTTTCAAAAAGTTAATACTGAGTTTACTTTGCTTTGATTTGAATTCTCCCTGACTTTTGCTGGCCAGCATTAACTTTTGACGTACTGGCCCATGCACACTCCTCTGTGTAAAAGTCTGACTCTGTGATTAATTATTGAAAAGCTATCTTTACCTGTTTGAAGGGTGACCCAGAAACGTTTCGTTTCCAGGAAATGGAAAGGGTGAATGGATTATTTGGACTAATTCTTTTCCTTTGTAGATTTGCATTACCATCCCCTGTGCTTCATGACAGAGGCTGAATACTGGTCTCCACTCAGGAAAGGAATATTTGAACTGTTATCATTACTCCAATGATTTCTGTATGTCCTTTATCAGAGATTTCTTTATTTTGAAATATTAGTGGATTGATGTGGAATTTGAGGAATTGGGCAGTAAATTCCTGGATATAAACAATTTGTTGGAGAAATTCAGGAGATCTTTGGGGAGAACGAGTTAATGTTTCTAGTCTAGCGACTCTTCTTCACTTATGATGGATTCAAAATGTTAAGTCTGCTTTCTCCCCAAAGATACTCCCAAAGCTGTTGAGTTTCTCCAGCAATTTCTGTTTTGGTTTAAGATCTTCAGCATCTGTCCATCTTAGTTTTATTTTAAGCAAATACTAGGCAATTCTGCCGTCATTCTGCATCACCTTTTTTCCACTCCCAACCCCGAGTTGCCAACGTTTCGTGGCAATAGTTTAATTTGGATAAATGGGAGGTGCTGCATTTTGATAAAGCAAAATAGGGCAGGACTTCTACACTTAGTGGTAAGGAAAAAGTGAGGATTGCAGAAACCAGCGTTTAAATCAGAGTGGTGCTGGAAAAGCACAGCAGGTCAGGCAGCATCCGAGGAGCAGGAAAATTGACGTTTCGGGAAAAAGCCCTTCATCAAGAGTAGAGGCAGAAAGCCTCCAGGGTGGAGAGATAAATGGGGAGGGGGGTGGGTGGGGTGGGTAGAAGAGTAAAGAGTACAACAGGTGAATGGGAATGGGGATGGAGGTGATAGGTCAGAGGGGAGGATGAAACGGACTATTCTTAATCAATCCTAGCCATTCCAAATGCACATAAATCCTGTCTCTCAGAACCCCCTCCAACAACTTAGCCACCACTGATGTGAGGCTCACTAGTCTATCGTTCCTTGGCTTTTCCTTAGCATTTTTCTTAAATAATAGCACAGATTAACCAACCTCCAGTCTTCTGGCACCTCACCCATGGCAGTTGATGACACAACGGGTCCATCAATCTCTTCCTTAGCTTCCCACAAAGATACACCTGAGCAGGTCTTGGAGATTCATCTACCCTTCACATGCTTTAACACCATCAGTATCTCCTCTTCTATAATAT
>NC_057724.1:70332257-70341618 GCF_004010195.1 Chiloscyllium plagiosum | reverse complement strand
CGGTGGAGGAATTGGGAATATGGAATGGCATTTTTGCAAGAGGTAGGGTGGGAGGAGGTGTAATCCAAGTAGCTGTGGGAGTCAGTGGGTTTGTAAAAAATGTCAGTGTCAAGTCGGTCATCATTAATGGAGATGGAGAGGTCCAGGAAGGGGAGGGAGGTGTCAGAGATGGTCGAGGTGAATTTAAGGTTGGGATGGAATGTGTTGGTGAAGTTGATGAATTGCTCAACCTCCTCGCGGGAGCACGAGGTGGTGCTGATGCAGTCATCAGTGTAACGGAGGAAGAGGTGGGTGGAGACCTCGTTGCTATCGTATTCCCTGTAGTCCAGGAACTCTTCACATACGGTCGAGACACCACCCACGCCCTCCACCTCCTCCAAGATTCTGTTTCCCTGGCCCCCAATGTCTCATCTTCACCATGGACATCCAATCCCTCTACACCTCCATCCGCCATGACCAGGGCCTCCAAGCTCTCTCTTTCTTCCTCCCCCGACATACCCAACAGTACTCTTCCACTGACACACTCATTCGTTTGGCTGAACTGGTCCTCACCCTTAACAATTTCTCCTTTGAATCCTCCCACTTCCTCCAGACCAAACGGGTAGCCATGAGCACCCATATGGGCCGCAGTTTATGCCTGTCTCTTTGTCATAAGGTCCTGGGGAGTGTTACCAAACAAGTATTTAAAAGGGACCTGAGGGGCAACGTTTCATGCAGAGGGCGATATATGTATGGAACGAGCTGCCAGAGGATGCGTAGAGGTTGGGTTAATTACAACATTTAAAAGGCATCTGGATGGATACATGAATAGGAAGTGTTTAGAGGGAAAAGGGCCAAGTGCTGGCAAATGGGACTAGATTAATTTATGATATCTGTTTGGCATGGATGAATTAGACACAAGGGTCTGTTTCCATGCTGTACATTTCTATGACTCTCTAAAGAAAATTTAAACAGGCGAATAAACAATGGACATTTCTCACCAGTGTTCAGAGAGGATGTCAACCTTAGCTGAGGGGCAGCACTGTTGCCACTGAATCAACAAATTAGATTAGATTCCCTGCAGTGTGGAAACAGGCCCTTTGACCCAACAAGTCCACACTGACCCTCCGAAGAGTAACCTACCCAGACGCATCTCCCTCTGACTAATGCACCTAACACTATGTGCAATTTAGCATGGCCAATTCACCTGACCTGCACATCTTTGGACTGATTAGGAGCATGAGTCACCTGAGCACCTACTTTGCAGCAGTGTGATGGCATTAGGATGTTGGAGCTTTCCATGCAAGCCAATAAACTCTAGGCCTGCCCTCCGATTGGTGAATGCAGTGTTGAAGAGAAAATGATTTCTGTCTCCCTATTTTGTGACCAATGTATCTCCCTCATAAACATGACTGGAACGCATGTTCTGCTCATTATCATGATGATTATCATGGAGGGAGGTTGTCTGCAAATTGGTTGCTCCATTTTCCTGCACTATTGCGAATGAGCCTCATTTACTGTAAAGTATTTTGAATGTATTCAGTTCCTGGCAAATACATTATAAAAAGTTAGTTTTTTTTAAAAGATCAAAAAGAATGTTGAGCTCCTGTGGACAGTGCTTTTGTTTTTTAAAAAAACCAAAGACATGTGGATACTGGAAATCAGAAACAAGAATGGAGATTGCTGGAAAAGCTCAGCAGATCTGGCAGCATTTGCGGAGAGAAATCAGAGTGTGTTTTCCTCCGTTGTCAGTGATGCTGCTTGAATACTGTCTGCTTTGAAGAAGAGCCAGACTGGTCTCAAAACGTTAATTGTGTTTCTCTCTCTACAAATGATGTCAGACCTGCTGAGTTTCTCCAACACTTAATATTTATTTCAGATTTCTAGCATCTGCAATATTTTGCTTTAATTTGTTTGTTTTTTGTTTCATATTTTGGGATATTCCAAATAACTATCGTATGCTTGAAATATAATGCATGCACTTGCTAATGACTTAGCATTCTGCGGTAGAAGGGAGACATCTGGATTTTATCCAGGAGATGCCTCATCTTATTCCTTTTTAGAAAGCAAGGAAGCTGTACCTGCCAAGAGGATGCCACTTAAATGTCAGTTTAAGTTTTGCGGGGAAACTGAACTTGTAAATATTTAATTAGTTATCCAGAGTTGTAGAAGAATTATTATGCTTCTTCCTCTCTCCCCTGTTACTCTTCAGCTTTACAGAAGCATGGTAGTTTCCAAAGTTGTTTCTTTTGATTCCTATGGATTGACACATGCAAAGATCGTACACGAAGTGAAATTTAATGGTATAGCTTTAAAAATGACCCTTTTGTCAAGATATTTACTGTTTGTAAATTTGCAGTATACCATGTCTGTGCTTCAGATAGATTATGTACTCGAGGTTAAGTTCTGACTCCGATTTATTCAAAAGTAGGAGAAAGCAAGGAGAAGTTGTAATTTGAAAATAATGTTGCCCATCCCTGTAGCTGTTGAGAAGTTGGTGATGAGCCATCGATTTGATAAACTGTTTTATATAAACACAGAACTGTTAGGGACTGAGGTCCAGGATTCTTACCCAGTGACGGTGAAAGATGGCAATGTGACTCGAGATCAAGTTGGAGTGTGGCTTGGAGTGGAACTTGCATCTGCGACACTTCTCCTTTCCAAGGGATAGAGGTTGTAGATTTGGGAAATAATGTTTGTTGTAGTTTGAGTCAGTTGGTGCATGACATTTTGCAGATAGTAATGGCAGTGTGCCCTGTGGAGTAACTGAACATTTAAATGATAGATGAGGTGCCAATCAAGTGAAATACTTTGTTCTGGATGGTTTCAAGCTTTGAATGTTGATAAGGTTGCATTCTTCTAGACAAGTGAAGAGTATTCCATCACACTCTTGGCGTGAACCTTGGAGATGGTGAATCTGCATTATAGAATCAGGAGGTGAGGCTCTTGCTCCAGGATACCCAGTTTCTCTCCTGCTTTTGTGGCCGTGATAGTGATTTAACCGGTCCAGTTAATTTTATGGTCAGTGACAAACCCCAGGATGTTGGGAGTGGCAGGTTCAGAATTCCATTGTCATTGCTAATGCCATTGAAGACCTGGAGATATTGTTAAATTCTCCCTTTTAGAGTCATGCTAGTAATAAAAGAAGGAGCAGGAGTACATGATTCAATCACTCAAACCTTGATAGATCAATAAAATAGATCATGGCAGATCTGCACCCCAGTTCCATTATATTCTGCCTTCTGCTTCACATAAGCATATTTTTAAAAATTGTTTCCAGAAAAAACTACTTCTCAAATTTCTCTTTCATTTATGAATTCTTTCGATGAAATATTTGGACTGGGTAACATGGTCATTTCAGCTCCACTCGATCTATTTCACTTTGATCTTGATATTTAATGCCATTACCATTGTTAAATAAGCTACCATAAACATCCTGGGGATTACTATTGACTGGAAATTGGGCTGGCCCAACCACCTCGTTGCTGTACCAATAATAGCAGCTGAAAGGCTCGGCATCCTTTGGCGAATAACTCACCACCTGACTCCCCAAAGCCGGTCCACCATCTACAAGTTCCAAGTCAGGAATGTGAAGGAATGCACTCCACACTCATCTGGAACACTGTAGCTTGGAAATATGTTTGAATTGAGTGACTCAAATGAAGATCGACTCAGTACAAACCTAAGGATCTTCTGAGTGTCCAACTTCAACAGGCAAAACACAATCAACAATTACCATCAGATGCTGGTTGCATATTATTGATATTATTATAGAAATTGTCAATGAGCTGAGGTTTATATCTCAAGCATGGCTTACATATGCATTGTGTTTTAAGGAGTCATAAATTAACTTAGCTGCAAAATTGTGGTGTCTCATTTACATGTAAAGCTCCCTGAACTGTAATCTGCTGATCCCTTACTCAGCACTGATGAGTATACTGTAACAATCAGGTGAGCCTCCAAGCACCTTAATACTAGTTGTTTCAAAGTCAATCCCATATTTAATTCAAATCATAGCAGGAATATCATGCGATGCTGCAATTACCTTCTATGCATTCTGACAGTCCATAACACCCTGAACTGCCAGAAAGTTCACTGGAGTGAGAGATCTGTAATCATGCCCCGCTATGAAAGATTACTTCTCCCTTCAAAGTAAAGGTGTTACTTGAAAGAAATTCAACCTCCCTCATTATGTTGGCATGTAGGTGCTGAGAAGGAAGTATCGTCCATTTCTGAAAGGGCAGAGTAATATTTGTACTCCAGAAAAGGCAAGATTGATAAATTTAAATTGAGAAATGTAACGAGTAAATAGATGTTGGAATTAGGACCTGTAAATCAAATCAAATGATTTGGGGGTCCTTTTCATGTGGGAGGAGTAACTCAGTAAATGGTTGCTGAAAATTCTGTTTCCTCTAAATCCACGTGTGTGTGTGTGTGTGTGTGTGTGTGGTCCTGCCCTGAGAGAAGTCGAAGAATGGAAGGTGCTTTGTATGGGATGAGATTAATTTCTGATATCTAGTTGGCATAGATGGGTTGGACCTGTACCAACTTTATGACACTGAGTTTTACAAAAATTAAAATTTCCAACTCTGCTGATATTATTAATTTCCAATGAAGTCTTTAGAATTCATTTCTAAATGTCTTGTCTCATTCTATCCCCAATACATGCTATCCTGCAGCCTTGTCTCGTAACGTTCTCCGTTAATCTGTATTGTTTCGAATGCCATTTGGATTCAGACATTTTACTTTTTACTGAACCTTTTACTTTCATCCTTTTGACTCTCTCTCTGTTAACGACAGATAACTTGGAGCACCTAAGAGAAATTTGTGTGTCTGATCAAACCTTGAAAAAATAGAAAAGGGAAAAAAAAGCATGCTATACAAATGCCAAGCAATCTCTTATTCCAGACAGAATGTGATGGGGATGGCAATTTATTCTTGCAATAACATTTAATTACCAACTCCTATACACGTGCCTTTGATTTTAAAGATAACATGAGAAGAATACTTAATCATTTTAGATGACTAGGCTTTGCAAGATGACTCCAGTAAACCTGCTTTGGATGATGTTTCCGCACTCTGGATAAGCTGATTGTTCCCTAATAAGTTTCAGCAGTTGAGCTGTCCACAAATCTAATGGGTGGTATGAATTGTAAATTCTATCCAAAAAGTATTACTGATATTAAGAAGTTCAGACAGCAGTCCTCACCATCCACAAAGCACTGTCCAGATCAGGTTCTGCTTTTAGTCTTCACGTTTCACGTTCTTCACTAGGGATGCTAGTAACATTGTCAATTTTAGATTAGATTACTTACAGTGTGGAAACAGGCCCTTCGGCCCAACAAGTCCACACCGACCCGCCGAAGCGCAACCCACCCATGCCCCTACATCCACCCCTTTAACCTAACACTACGGGCAATTTAGCATGGCCAATTCACCTGACCCGTCCACAAAGCACTGTCCAGATCAGGTTCTGCTTTTAGTCTTCACGTTTCACGTTCTTCACTAGGGATGCTAGTAACATTGTCAATTTATATGACAACAAATAAAGACTTCTGTTAAATTGCAGAGTATATTCTGCAAGGACAGAAATGAATGCTTGCAGACACTTCTGTTGCTTAAAAGACAACATTGTGTGCACAGTAAAGACTTTAGAATTGTTGGGAGACAGATAGAAATTCTCTATCACTAATTTCGAAATACCTGCAAAAATAGCAATATGATGAGTCATAAATTTTCCTAAAGAAAATTTATAGATGTCCTATGCCGCCTCCTTTAAAGACCACAATTTCCCTTCCCATGTTCCACCAACCTCCGTATACATCGCACCATCCTCTGCCATTTCTGCCACCTACAAACGGACCCCACCACAAAGGTATATTTCCGGCCTCACTTCTAACCACTTTCCATAAAGACCATTCCCTCCGTGACTCCCTCGTCAGGTCCACACCCCTCCACCAACCCACCCTCCCGTCCCAGCACTTCCCTTGCCATTGCAAGAATTGCAAAACCTACGCCACCTCCCCTCTTACGTCCGTCCAAGGCCCCAAAGGAACCTTCCGCTTCCAACAGAGTTTGACCTGTATTTCTACTCATTTCATTTACTGTATCCGTTGCTCCCGATGCAGTCTCCTCCACATTGGGGAGACAGGATGCCTACTTGCAGAGCGCTTGAGAGAACATCTCCAGGACACCCCGTGGCCGAAAACCTCAACTCCCCCTCCCAGTCCTCCAAGGATATGCAGGTCCTCAGCCTTCTCCATCGTCACTCCTTAACCAGAAAAATGCATTATCTTCTGCCTGGGGACCCTCCAATCCCATGGCATGCTACCTTCCCCCAGCATCTCCCCCTCCCATTTATCTTACTATGCCCTCGGCTCAAAGCCTCATTCCTGATGAAGGGCTTTTGTCCGAAATGTCAACTGTCCTGCTCTTCGGATGCTGCCTGTGCTTTTACAGTCTTAACTCTGATCTCCAGCATCTGCAGTCCTCACTTTCTCCACCATCTGCAAGGCACAAGTCAGAAATGTGATGGAATGCTCCTCAGTTGCCCAGATGAGTGTCGCTCCAACAATACTCAAGAAGTTTGATACCATCCAGGATAAAATTTGATTGGCATCACGTCCACAGCATTCACTCTGTCCACCACTAACATTCACGAGCAGTGTATGCCTCAGGTGCACAACAGGAATTCACCAAATTTCATTAAGCAGCACCTTCCAAACCAAAAGTCCCAAACTAGAAACTGTTAGCTAAGGTGGAAACTTGCAGAATTGAGGGCAAATTACTAACTTGGATAGGGAATTGGTTGAGTGGTACAAAGCAGTGTGTTGGAATAATGGGTAAGTACTCAAACCCACAGTCAGTGACTACTGTCCTGCAGAGATCTGTTAGAACCTCATTCACAATTTTCATTCTTGTCTTTGATAATGGCAGGAAAAGGCAAATATCAAAATTTGCTGACGAAACAAAATTGGGCAGCATTGTCGACAATGCTGACAACAGCGTAAAATTACAACAGGATCTTGATAGATTAAGTCAATGGGCAAACCTCTGGCAGATGGATTTTAAGGTAAGCAAGTGTGAGGTTATCCATTTCAGACCGAGAAAAGGATAGATCAGGGATTTTTTTTTAATGGAAGGCACAAAGTTAAATATAGTAGATGAGCAGTGAGATTTGGGGATTCAGGTGTATGGCTCTTTAAAATGTCACAAACAGGTGCAGAAAACTGTCAAGAAGGCTTTGTGTCCAAAAGGCCTTCATATCCAAAGGGTTCAGTACAGGGCTGCAGATGTAATGCTGCAGTTATACAAAACTCTAGTTCAATCCCCCACTTCGAATGCTGTGAGCCGTGTTAGTAAGGATGTTTTGGCTCTGGAGGAAGTTCAACACAGGTTTACAAGAATGAAACCTGGACTTCAGAGGTTAAGTTATAAGGAGGGATTAGACAAATTAGGCCTTTATTATAGAGTCATAGAGATGTACAGCATGGAAACAGACCCTTCGGTCCAACCCGTCCGTGCCGACCAGATATCCCAACCCAATCTAGAATTTAGAACATTAAGGGTGATCTAATTGAGGTTTTCAGGATATTAATGGGGAAAGAGAAGGTAGATAAAGATAAAATATTTCCTCTTGTTGAAGATTTTAGAACCAGGGGGCATTGCTTAAGAATTGGGGCCAGGCCATTCAGGAGAGATGTTAAAAAGCACTTCTACATTCAAAGCATAGTGGAAGTTTGGAGCTCCCTTTCACAAATGGCAGTCAATGCTAATCAATTGTTCAACTTAAATAGTTTTTTTATTATTAAGCAAGGGTATTAAGGATATGGGATTAATGTAGGCATATGTAGGGGTATGGGTGGGTTGCGCTTCGGCGGGTCGGTGTGGACTTGTTGGGCCGAAGGGCCTGTTTCCACACTGTAAGTAATCTAATCTAATCTAATCATATGGAGTTTGGCCACAAACCAGCCGTGACCTTATTGAAAAGTGGAGCAGGGTGGCGGGGCTGCATGACTTACCCCTGCTCGTATGTTCACAATTGCTACTATCAAGAAGGTCAAAAGCAGCAGATAGATGGGAACAGCTCAATCTGCAAGGTTTCCTCCAAGCCACTCACCAACCTGACTTGGAAATTTATTGCCATTCTTTCAGTGTCATTGAGTCAAAGTCCTGGACCCCCTGTTACAGTACAGTGGGCCTGCATACACCAAATAGATTTCAACAGTTTAAGGCAGGTTTTCACTGCTTTCTCCATGGTAAGTAAATACTGACCCAGCCAGCGATGCCCATATGTCAAGTGGATTAAAAGAAAGATACTGTCAACTCGAAGATTATAAATCCAGACTTGTTCCAGTCCAGCAAGTACATTAAGCCTGGAAATTGATCTGATGACACTTGTTAGTTGTGTTAATAGATGTCCTATGCCCTTTCTGTTCTTAAATTTGCCAGTAAATGTAGGGCTTTCCCATTCTAGTTTAAGTAAACTTCTAAGAGCATGGTCTTAATTTGCCAGTGGAATGGTGGCTTGCAATGCAAAGTGACATCAACATCACAAGTTCAAATCCCACCATGACTGAGGTTAACATGAAGAACCTACTTTTTCAACCTTGACTCTCAGCAGAGACACGGTGACCCTCTGGTAAAACCACCAGCAGTCTTACTGAGTGAGCAACCCAATAGTCCTCTGGGACTAAGACAACCTTTATTGACTTACTCTCTTCTCATATGAAAATCTGAATCAAAAAGTGTGGTGCTGGAAAAGCACAACAGGTCAGGCAGCATCCGATGAGCAGGACAGTCAATGTTTCGGGCATAAGCCCTTCAGGATTGAAACGTCAATTCTTCTGCTTCTTGGGTGCAGCCTGACATGCTGTACTTTTCCAGTGCCACATATTTTGACTCTAAACTCAAGCATCTGCAGTCCTTACTTTATCCTCAGATGAAAATCCCTCCATTTCCAGGATCAGCCGAATGAACCTTTTCTGGACTGCTTCCAATGTCGGTAAAAACAATGACTGTAGATGCTGGAAACCAGATTCTGGATTAGTGGTGCTGGAAGAGCAGAGGTTCAGGCAGCATCCAAGGAGTTTTGACATCGACGTTTCGGGTAAAAGCCCTTCATCACGCTTCAGGCTCACTGCCTTTATTCCTGAAGAGATAAGCTAGGGGAGGGTGGGGGTGGGGAGAGAGTAGCATAGAGTACAATAGGTGAGTGGGGGAGGAGCAATCTTCCCATAAACCAAATCATCCGCCGACATTTCCGCCACCTCCAAACAGACCCCACCACCAGGGATATATTTCCCTCCCCACCCCTTTCCGCCTTCCGCAAAGACCGTTTCCTCCGTGACTACCTGGTCAGGTCCACGCCCCCCTACAACTC
>NC_057724.1:70262632-70331959 GCF_004010195.1 Chiloscyllium plagiosum | reverse complement strand
TCCTCACCCACCCACATATTGTACTTTATGCTATTCTCTCCCCACCCCCACCCTCCTCTAGCTTATCTCTTCACGATTCAGGCTCACTGCCTTTATTCCTGATGAGGGGCTTTTGCCCGAAACGTCGATTTCAAAGCTCCTTGGATGCTGCCTGAACTGTTGTGCTCTTCCAGCACCACTAATCCTGCTTCCAATGTCACCATATCTTTCCTTAGGTAAGGGGAACAAAACTGTCCACCAGTTTGTAGGTGTGGTCTGACTAATGTCATGGATAATTTTAGCAAAAGCTCCCTATTTTTATACAAGTAGGCAGGATGGCAAAGGCTTGTTTGATCATAAATCAGATGGGCCAAATGACCTATTTCTGTGCTCTCAATTCCATGTTATATCATTTTAAATGACAATTTTCTTGAAGCCATAAATATCTCTATACTTGTATCTAACATCATAAGCCTTTGTTGCCATAGTGATTAAAAAGGTTTAAGTGAGCTAATTTCCTGTCATGAATCAACATTTGTAAATAATATACCCAGAAGAGTCCTAAAAATATTGTGTATTCTGGTAATTTATTTTTGGTGAATAACATTTTCAGTTATTTTTGACATCTGAAAGATGGGTTATTAATTATTTTTCCAAGTACATAAGTATCATTCAGTCTTAGCAGCTTGCGATCCCATTATTGTCTGTCAATTATGAACAAAATTTTGGCTGTCATCTTTATCTTGCTTCATTTTACTGGCTTTTGTTTTTGATATCTTTCTGATTTGGATTTTGTCACTTTTTTTTGTTCTAGTCTTTGTCTTAAAAGCCAGCCTGATGTTTCCATAAAACCTTTAATGCAAATAAACCTTTACATTGTCAATCTTGCTGACTTTCACAGTTTCTGAAAGAACAAAAATCAAGAGAAGAAATTAGTTTGTGCTCTTTGACAGAGTCATAGGGATGTACAGTACAGAAAAAGACCCTTCAGCCATCAAGATTTCACTGGTGAAAAACAAGCACCTTCCTATTCTAAACCCACTTTCCAGCCCTTGGCTCATAGCCTTGTACATATTGGCATCATAAGTACACATTAAAGCATTATTTAATGTGATGAAGGTTTCTGCCTCTACCAACCTGCCAGGGCGTGAGTTCCAGGTTCCCATCACCATCTGAGTGAGAGAGTATTTTGTCACATTCCCTCTGAACACTGTGCCTGCTACTTTAAATCTGCACGCTCTCTGATCATTCCAGCACAGGGTAAAGTTTCTTCCTTCTATGCCACTCATAATTTTATACATTTCAGTCGTATCCTCCCTCAATCTCCTCTGCTCCAAGGAAAACAATCTCTGTCTCTTCAAGCTCTCTCTTCGTAACTGAAGCTCTCCAGCCCAGGCAGCATCCTGATAAATCTCCTTTGCACCCTGATGTGGGTTTTAGTTTTGGACTCCTGTCTCTCGCTACATCAAAGCTGCTTGACTGAAATATTTTATCATATAAATTGTCTGGCTATTGAATGAATCAAACTCCACGCTCTCAATAATCTGAACATCATGACACACTTCTTATTTCTTCAACACCACCATCTAACTTCCATTCAACACTTCAGCCATACAATCTCCTCTGAGTTCAGTGCCAATAAGCAGAAACGCAATCTGGAAGTATACTTTCAGTACATGCATGTCAAGTGGCTACTAAGAGGACAGAGATAACGCATTTAAGAACATTCTTTGAACCTTCCTGAAAAAGTGCAAAATCATAGAATCCCTACAGTTTGCAAGCAGGCCATTCAGCCCATTGAGTACATACCACCACTCTATAGAGCATTCCACCCAGACCCACTCCTTCCTACCCTGTCCCTGTAACCCTACATTTCCTGTGGCTAACCCACACATCCCTGGACACTATGGGCATCTTCCCATGGCCAATCCATCCAACCTGCATATCTTTGGACTGTGGGAGGAAACTAGAACATCCATTGGAAACCCATGCAGACACAGGGAGAATGTACAAAACTCCACACAGTCACCCAAGGGTCGAATTGAACCCAGGTCCCTAGCATTGTGAGGCACCAATACTAACCACTGAGCCACTGTGCTCACCAACCTATGGGGATCACTTGCCCAAGACCATCCGACTTGGAGAAGGAGCTTCCAAGAAGGTGGTGGAGATCAAGTGCAACGATCTTCTGACAATCCCGACCTGTTTAAATCTGATCAAGCATCACTTCTGGCTGGGTGTGTGAATGCCGCATAGGACTGTACAGTCCTCTTAGGATCCACAGCACCGAAGTGCATGAACATTAACGTCTCTCTCAAAAAAAACTACATGGGGCTGGTTAGATCAGTTGGCTGGACAGCTGGGTTTTGTTTTTTCCTATTTTAAAAATATACTTTATTCATAAAAATATCTAAATCTACACACCGTAACAAACACAGTTTGGTTCTGTACAGTCACGTGTCAAGGAAATAAACAAAGATTGGAGTTTAACTCTATCTATACAAACCCCAAAGGTATCCCTTATTTGAACCAGACTACATTTACTTTGATGTAAAGAAATGTCAGCAGTGTGGGTTCAATTCCCATACCAGCTGAGGTTCTCATGAAGGATTCTCCTCCTAAACCTCTTCCCCCGGCTGAGATGTGGTAACCCTGGTTAAAGCATCGCCATCGCCTGTGTCTTGAGGTCTGGTATAGTGATTACCTTTCACATGAGAAGAAGACATTTTTGCTTTGATTGATGAGGATTTTTCAGTGCAACCTGATAGCCCTGAATTTCAATATCTAATCCCATCTGTTTCCTAAGAATACTGTACTTACTGAGCTACAGAAACTTATCCTCCTTTTCAGAGATTAACATTTTGGGTCCAGTCACCCTTCCTCAGCTTCTGGAGCTGAAACATTTAACACTCTTTCTCCCTCCACAGATACTGCCAGTTTCTCTGGCAATTTCTGTTTCTGTTTCAGATCTCCAGGTATCTGCAGTTCTTTGTTTTATTTTTGGGTCTTCCCTTAGCAAATTGTGATGGTTCAGCTGCAAAGGTCAGCTGTTTAAATTTGTTTAATGTCATTTTTGTGCTTATGAATTAAACTCTGTTCAATACTGATAGCACTTTGAGATGGGAACGTACAAATTGACAGTAGGGAGCATTATCACATTAGATTTAATACAGAGTGGCAGAAGGAGATATTGAGACAGAGGACCATTTGATTGATCAAAGAGGCAGGTTTTAAGAAATGTTTTGGAGTGGTGAGGCGTAGGGAGAGAATTCCTAATTAAACAGGCAAACAACTCTGCAGCTTGGATTCTGTTGCAGTTGGGGAGGTCTGAGCAATGTCTTGGCATTGCTTGAATGCCACAGCGCTGTTCATGAATAACAGTGAGTGCTGCATTATCTGCAGTGCAGGGTATATTGGCAAGAAAGGTGATTTCTGTCTGATGCCAGAGACTGTACTGCGAACTGTGGGCTGCTGTGCTGGACAGTTGCTTCATTTGTATTGATCATCCACAATGACTTCTTGTTCACATTTGCAATATGTTGCTGTCTTGAACTGAATCAGAAATGCAGCAGCCCTGCCAGGTCAGGGATTTTTCATTGTCACTGGTACATTCAAATCTGCTCCACATCATTATCTCCAGAGCACTGGCCTGTACATTTCTTCTATTTGAAGTGTTTTTCCACAAGATAAACTAGTTACATATCTTGGGCAAAGTAATGTGAGCAAATTGCTGATGAATGAAGGATTCGTGATTAAGTCAAGCTAAAATTATCTTTTTGATTCACTTTAAAATTGATGTAGATCTACTGTGGCATTGCATCTGGTAGTCAAGAACCAGCGCTGTGTTGAAATCAAGTTGGTTTAGTGGTTTGAGGGGACATAATTTGACTGGGATTGCAGGTAAGGGTGCATGCACATGGATTGAGATTGGAGCTGGATGGTGTCTCTTTATTAACATCCTAGGGGTTACTATTGACCAGAAATCAAACTGGACTAGCCATATAGATCAGGTACTAGAGCAGGCTTAGATTTCCTGCACCAAGTAACTCTTCACTTGACTGCCCAAAGCCTGTCCACCAGCTACAAAGCACAAGTCAGGAGTGTGATGGAATACTGTCCACTTGCCTGGGTGCATTTGCAACACTCAAAAAGCTTGACACCATCCAGGACAATGCAACACATTGGCACCTCATCCACAAACATCCATGCTGTCCACTTCCAACATTCAGTTGCATTCATGTCTATTGTCTATAGGAGACTCTACAGCAATTCACCAAAGATTCTCTGACAGCACCTTCCAAACCTGTGACCTCTAGTATCAAGAAGTGCAAGGGCAACACATGCTTAAGAATGCCACCAGCAGATTCCTCACTCACCAAACCACTCGCCATCCTGACTTGGAATTATATCACTGTTTCATCACTGCTGAGTCAAAATCCTGCAACTCCCTCCAAAAGCGTAATGCAGGTCTTTCTGCACAAATTGATTGTGACAGTTCAAGAAGAACGCTCACCACCATCTTCTCATGAAGTGGTACTCGTTTTGTGATGTCACTGGACGAGTAAACCAAAGCTCTCGGCTAATGTTCTTGGGGTGTGGGTTGAATCCCACCATGACATATAGTGAAATTTGATTTCCATAAGATTTGGAAGTAAGAAAAATGCTAGTCTGATGTCAGCCATGTAACAACTCTTAATTTGAAAAAACATTAAGTTCACTCATGTAATTTAGGGAAGTAAATTGGACATCCTAACCCCAGCATCCTAATCTCCAGAACAGCAGAAATGACTATTTCCTGCCCTCTGAGATGGTCTGGAAAGCCATTCAAAGGTAATTAGGGATGAGCACCAAATGCTGGCTTTGCTCGTGATGTCCACATGCTCTGTTTGAATGAAAAGAACTATATCCCCCTTGAAGTCTAATATTTTGGCCTATCTTTTGAACGTTTATCTTTGTCTAATATCTTCTTATGCAGATTGCTATCAAATTTTGATTATGCACCTCTGAAGTGCATTAAGCCATTTTAATACAAGGTGTATGTGAGTTGTTGCATGTGACTTTCTGCTCTAGATCAGTTTTGTGATTCTGTTGTTGTTGCTGTAGAATTCCAAAACATGGCACATTGCATGTACTGAGTTCAAATCTTGTACTGAAAACAAATGTGAGTAACATGCAGCAATGAAACAATGTCTATTGAAGAGCTACAACTGAAATATCATACAATTTCCCCATAAAGCTAAGGAACATTATTCTAAAAGTTAGGTATAATTTGCAAGGCAACAAATCAACAACTAAATGAGGTAGCTGTGCTTGATGCAGTTTAAATGCCCAACAGCATTTACTTGAAGAGGTCTATTTCCCTCTGAGGAGCCTTGGGCTTGACTTAATAGGACTTCCTACAGGTAACTAGGATGAAAAAAAATGACCTAGGTTGACACTGTATAACACAAAGTATCACTCTGCTATGTTCTTCCAATCACAACCCCCAGAATTCAGACACCGGCTGTTTCCCCCCTGCATCTTAATGAGTTGCACAGGGGATCGAATGCATAAGATATCAAGATTTCTCTTCAGTTTTGATGGCAAGACCATCTTCAGTTAGAAGAATGCCCAGAGCATCAAATAAGCACTTTCTAAGCATGTGACATTTTCCTGTGTGAATACCAAGGAAAGTTTTTGTTTTTTCCCCAAGTGATCAGGTAATCTTTTTAGGAAGGCAATATGCACAAGGACAAAATCTAAATTAATCTATTGGAAATAGGGTCTTTTAGGAGTCTCCACAAGCAATCAATTCCTGAACTGCCAACCAACATTTTTACAGATAGTAAGACCTGCTGTTTTACTTTCTCGTTCTATTTTCTGATGTGTTAGTAATACACAACAACAGAGAAAACATACTTGCTTTTCCCTGTCCAGCCACTCTTTCATAGCTCCACCTGACATCATGCTGGAGGCTTATCATTTGCTAAATAACAAAATGATGACCTTTTCGTCAGCCTCTTATGGTTACTTTACTGCTGTGCTTGGTTTGATTCTTCATATAATCCCTACAGTGTGGAAGCAGGCCATTTGGTCCATAAAGTCCACACCGATCTTCCGAAGTGCATCCCACACAGACCTATCACTGTAACCCCCCACCCACCCATGGCTAATCCACCTACCCTGCACATCCCTGGACACTACGGGCAATTTTGTATGTCTGGTCCACCCTAACCTACATACCTTTTGGACTGGGGAGAAAACTGGAGCACCCGGAGAAAACCCACGTAAAAACAGGAAGAGCATGCAAATTCCACACTGACAGACACCTGAGGGTGGAATCAAACTTGGGTCTATGGTGCCGTGAGGCAGCAGTGCTAACCACTTGATACAGTGGAAAACCTCTCTGTTGTAGTGAGAATCGTGAACAAATCCGTAAATCAGAATTTGATCCTTGAGCAAGGCACATTGCATTTTTCTAGAGGTGAGATTAAAGGACACTTCATGTTTAATGTCGTGGAGGTAGTGACCCATTGGCATTAGCATTTGCTTCCATTCACATTTGCTTTTGGTAGCTGAGGCGTGCGACTTGGTAAGGCCAACTTGTTGTGCAACTTTGGGCAGCCAACATACACTTTCAGAGAGGTCGCACATCACTTTGACACATTTGGGAGAGGTCGAGTGGATATTGAAGGAGGTTAGATGCATGTAGGAATCGATTAAAAACAGCATGAATCTCTGTCACAAATACATAAACTTATTAACGGACAAGGTAGACCGTTTTCCTGGGAGCAGATTAAGCCTATTAGATCTGTTGTCAGTGGGAGAACATTTCGATGATAATGATTACTGAGTCATAAGGTTTAGGGTGACTGTGAAGTGTAATGAACAACACACTAATTTTGGGAAAGCAACCTTAATGGTGTAAGATGGGATTTGGGATGACCAAATATGTTGACAGGAAAAGTGACAGCTGAACAATTGGCTACTTTCTAAGAGGACATGATTTGAGCTAATTCAAGATAGATTGTCTCAAAAGAGAAAGGAAAAAACAAATCCAGAGATTCCTGGATGTCAAAAGCAATAGAAATAATGATGAAGAAGAAAATGTATGCTCATGACAAATGTCAGGTGGAAAATACAAATTGCGATCAAAGCTGAATTTAGAAGGTTCAAAGGGGTGATGGAAAAGCAAGAGAAGCAAAAGAGAAGATTTTACAGCCAGCATAAAAAGGAATTTTAAAGACTTGTACAAGCATGTAAACAGTCAAAGGAAGAGTGGGGCCTAGTAGGGACCAAAAATAATATTTGTACATGGTGTCAGAGAATTTTACTGAAATATTAGTGGAATAGTATGGTGGCTCAGTGGTTAGCACTGCTGTCTCGCAGCACCAGGGACCCAGATTTGATTCCAGCCTCGGGTGACTGTCTGTGTGGAGTTTGCACATTCTCCGTGTCTGTGTGGGTTTCTCCAGACGCTCTGACTTCCTCTCACGATCCAAAGATATGCGGGTTAAGTGGATTGGTCATAGGAAATGCAGATTTACAGGGATGGGTGGAATGTTCTTCAGAAGGCTGGTGTGGATGCAATGGGCCAAATGGCCTGCTTCCACATTGTAGGGGTTCTATTAGATATCTGCTTATCAAGACAGAAGATGTTCCTAAGGCCATATTGAAAGGAGGGTGAAATATAGCTACAAGAGCAGTTTAAAAATAAAGCAGAAATATTAGATAATCAGCTTATTCATAAGCCTAACAAGGGGACAGGATGAGGTGCCAGGACGCTGAGGGAAGTGAGAAATGGAGAGTTCAAAGGCACTGGCAGCAAAATTTCAGTCTTTCTGAGGTTCTGAACAGTGACAGAGGACTGCTGTGTTGGAAACATTATACCTTTTTGTTCTGGTTGTTTAGCTTATCTTCATGCCACTTTTTGAACAATCAGTTTAACTTCACCGGTTAAGATACCTCAAAGCAATAATCTGACAAAGGAGCAGCACTCTGAAAACTTATGATTTCAAATAAACCAGTTGGACTAGAACTGGTGTCATGTGACCTTGTCCACCCCAGTCCAACACATCAGTGTAAATTTGTAGTCACATTGACAAATATAAGGCAGTGTGGATTTAACAGGGGAAGAAATAACTTGGAATTTTCTTCTGAGATAACTGTGATAAGGGTATATAATATCACATCAAAAATTCAAATTTTGAAGTAGACGTAAAATACATGCGTACTTTCTGCTCTGTGAATTTTGTTTAAAGAAGTGAAAGTGCCATTTGGAATACTAACTACATCATTTCCAGGAAAGCATGTGATTTCAGTTAGGTGTATGGCAGCACA
The DNA here is from genome assembly GCF_004010195.1 of Chiloscyllium plagiosum. Taxonomy (NCBI): domain Eukaryota; kingdom Metazoa; phylum Chordata; class Chondrichthyes; order Orectolobiformes; family Hemiscylliidae; genus Chiloscyllium; species Chiloscyllium plagiosum. The sequence goes on along the minus strand of NC_057724.1, from coordinate 70,323,661 downwards.
CCTGTGAAGTTAATTGGTAAAATATTCTCAAAGTTGAACTTTTATGTCAGAAAGGCAAAATTGAGTCGAGGTCTCCAGTGATTTAAGTTCGGTACAGAAGAATCAAATTTTTACATTCAGGAAAACCGTTTCACAATCGCATAAGGGTTTGAGTGTGTCAAATCTCCAAGCTGAGAAAGTTTGTGTAGAAGATTTCAATCTGTCAGAACATTTTGAGTAATCAATTCCAGAAAGCTGTCTCTAAGTCATCAAATATGAATGGAGTCTGTTACATAAGAAATTGAAGAGTTAAGATGGGAGTGAGACTTCACTGGATTGATATTGAGAGTGTTGCTGGGAAGCATGTTTACTGTTGTGATAAACTGTGTAATTATTTTTATTTATTATTTTAGGGTTTAATTTTCAAAATAATGCCACAGGATGGTGGTAACTTCTGTGAAAGATTTTCAGAAAAATAATTAAGTTTTCCTGGAGCAGTGATCTAATTCAGTATGTTTCAGTGAACAGAGACCCCCAGAGTGTAAATGGAAGATAATTTTACTGTGCTGGTTTACAACAGCGTGTGTAAACATTTGATCTTTTGTAATAAAACAAAGAGTTATGCATGCTGGAGATGTGAAAAACAAAGTGTTGGAGAAACTCAGCAGGTCTGGCAGCAACTGTGTGCAAAAAACAGAGTTAACATTTTTGAGTGTGGTGATGTCAGACAAAAACACTGGACAATTCAGATCCCAGGATAAAATCCAGTTTGACAGATATTTGTTGTGATTTAAAGTAGTGGCTATTTATTGAAATGTAAGCACACAAGACCGTGTGCATTTTTATAAAGAAAAGCTGTCCAAATATAGAACACAGTTTGAATGACCTTAGTACACACAACAAAAGTCTCCTCCATTGCCTAACGCCAGCATTCTGAGGTGTTTCAAATCCAGAGAAATTGTCCTTCTATATCCAGCCTTTAGGTTTCAATTAACTACTTCACCTCCAGTTCAGTCTTAGACACTGATAGTTCAGTCTTTTAATGACATGCAGATTTCTAAAGAACCATTACTGGTTGAAAGTTTCACAAACTAAACTTTCACGGCAAGATAATTGCATATTCACTGAACTAGAAGAGAAATCATGTTTGCTCAGCATAGAATCCCTGCAGTGTGGAAGCAGGGCCATTCATCCCATTGAGGAGAAAGTGAGGACTGCAGATGCTAGAGTGTGGTGCTGGAAAAACACAGCAGGTCAGGCAGCATCCAAGGAGCACCAGAATTCAGCCCACTGAGTCTACATTGACCTTCCAAAGAACATTGCATCTAGACCCACCGCCTATCCTTCAATCCTGCATGTCCCATGGTCAATCCACATAACTTACACGTCCCTGGACACTATAGACATTTTAGCATAGTCAATCTACCTAACCTGCACATCTTTGAAGTGTGGGAGGAAACCCATGCAGATATAGGTTAGAATGTGCAAATGCCACACAGCCGCACTAATCACTGATCCTCTGTGCCACACTATTGGTTATTCTAAACTAAAAATAAGCTAATCTCTTCAATATTTACATTCCCTGGCAGAAACCACACAATTGAGCGTGTGGCACTGGAAAAGTATAGCATGTCAGGCAGCATCCGAGGAGCAGGAGAATCGATGTTTCAGGCATATGCCCTTCATCAGCTCTTTCTGATGAAGCGCTTATGCCTGAAAAGTAGATTCTCTGCTCCTCGGATGCAGCCTGACCTGTTGTGCTTTTCTAGCACCATACTCTTGACTCTGATCTCCAGCATCTGTTATCCTCATTCTCTCTGAGTTGATGATAAACCACACAATATAATTTTTTTTCTATTAACACTACAAGTGTTTGCAGTAGTAGCTGGAATCGGCTAAAATACAGTTTAGAAATGAAAGAAAAGAAAACTTGACTTGTAAACAGAAAGAGAAAGGGCAACTTTCAATTGGAGGACAAAGCGCAAGAGAAGGGAATGAAAAGAAAGGGAAAGGACAAAAATCATTAGGAATGGAATTACTTAAAGGAAAAGAGTTTTAAAGCTTCAAGCACATCAAAGATGGAAATGGAATTTAAAGAAAATTTGAACCGAAAACTGACCAGGAAATGATAGGCACCAAATGCTTTCCAGAGAACATTCTACATTGTGAAAGGAAAGTAGCTCAGAGAATGAATCTAATTTCAATGAGAAATTTGATTTGCTCAGATGTTTCTGGGTTTGGAGGGTTTGAGGTATAAGGACAGATTTGATAGACTAAGACCTTTTTCACTGGAGTGTAGGAGGTTGAGGGATGACCTTTTAGAGGTTAATTAAATCATGAGGGGCATAAATAAGGTGACTAGCAAAGGGTGGGGGAGTTCAAAACTTGGTGGGTTTTTAAGGTGAGAGCAGAAAGATTTAAAAGGGGCAACTTTTTTGTTCAGAGAGTGGATCTATGTGGAACAAGCTGCCAGAAGAGATGGTAGATGCAACTACAGTTGCAATATTTAAAAGATATTTGGACAGGTATGTGAATAGAAAAGCGATCGAGGGATATGGGTCAAACATAGGCAAGTAGGACTCGTTTAGTTTGGGAAACTTGTTGGCAAGGGCAAGTTGGACTGAAAAGCTTGTTTCTATGCTGTATGGCTCTATGACTCTGCATGCAGTGCCTAGCCATATGAGGATGAAGTTGAAAGAATTTCAATGCATTTTAAAAAGATAGCTTGGTAAAGTGGCCAAAGGGTATTTGTACTTTGCTGTTCCAGTATCTCTTTGACAGATACAGCTATGACTGAATGCAATTTTGCCAGAAAATCAATCAACCAATAATTTATTCTCCCTGTGTCTGTGGGTTTCCTCCGGGTGCTCTGGTTTCCTCCCACAATCCAAGGATGTTCAGGGTAGGTGAACTAGCCATGCTAATTTGTCCCTAGTTTTCAAGGATATGTAGGTTAGTCAGGGCTATATGTAAGTTAGTCAGGGCTAAGTATAGTATAATAGGGTGGAGAAATGTGTCTAGGTGGGTTACTCTTCAGATGGTCAGTGTGAACATGTTGGACCGTAAGGCCTGTTTCCATACCGTAGGGATTCTATGGATTAACTGTTCAAATACTAATATTCAATGCTTATAGTTTTGCCCAAATGAAAATGTTGAATGACAAGGAAGAAGCCAACTCAGACACTGATAGAAGTTGCAAGAGGCAAAGAAATGTAATTGAATCAGTGGGCTCTATTACTGAAGTCAGGGGAAAAAAATGAGAACATAAGGGAAACTGTGACTCTGGAAAATGTTTTGCAAACTTAAAATCAAACATCAAATCTCTGAGAAATGCTCATTCTGGCAGACATGATATCTCACCTAGACATTGACAGGTGGGAAGGGGGTTGTATGGGACTCCACAAGAAAATTAGAGGAATAGAAATTCTGCCAAAGGAAGAGGTGCTACTTTTAAGGAGCAAATAGAAGGATACTAATGTAATAAAGGAGAAAACAAAAAAAAGTCAAATGTCAGACATTAAATGAGTGACTGATTGTAGGAGTAGGATGTCTAATGAATCCTCAGAATAGGCAGATTGGTAATGATATGGGGAATAAAACTGTACTGGTAGTACAAAGACAACCTGTTCCTTTTGAGAAGTGAGAGATGATTATAGTTAGTGTTACGTTTTTTAATTTAGACTTCATACTGAGGCTTGAGACAGGTCTGCCTCCTCAGCCAGTGTCTTCACAATGTTAGAGTTTGCCTGCTCCAGCCATGAATATAGCTTTCCCCTCCATCTCTCCACAAGCCCCTGACTGAATTTCTGACGTTTGGTCAGGCATTTTTAAAAGTTAGGTTTGCGGAACGAATAATGCTCCCGACTTTGGTGCGCTTTATTGACTCAGAGACTCCAGCCTTGCCATTTGCCACTTCGGCCAACAGATTAAGTTTGCAAGCATGGACGAACAAAGCCAAGAACAGCTTCTTCCCCTCTGTTATCAGACTTATGCACAGACCTGTCTTATATTACAGTTGATCTTTTTCTGCACTGTCTCTGTAGCTATAGCACTATATTCTGCATTCTGTTCTATGACCCTAATGTACTTGTGTAAGGCAAGTTCTGCCTTTATAGCATGCAATACAATACTTTTCACTCTATCCTGGTACATGTGACAATAATAAACCAAATCAAATCAAATCTTCTGGTTTGTATTTCCACCACCCAGCTAATCTTCCAGGAACCTCGTGAGAAATGTCATTGTAAACCTTGTTGGGTATCATGAGCATGAATGTCCATTCTTTTTTCTGCTTCTTAGAAAAACCACAGTTCGGCTGCTCTCTTGGCTCCTGAAAACTATTGCACCTAAAATAATAAATGTGTGGGTCTTGGTGACAAAGTTTGCAAAATTGATGCAATATTGAGAGTTCTGACAAGTGCCTTACACTTTTTTAAAAGTGTTTTATACTGCACAAGTTGTTCCTTTGTCTGACAGGCTTTATTTTCCGACTGCATTTCACAGTGGGAGTAATATGGTTGCTTAACTCAATCACAAATGAGGAGCTGTCAAGGAGATTACATTGGAAACAGGATTTCAAATCACATGTAGCTGTAATAAAGATAAGCATTTGTCATGTTGGGTTGGGGCAGTGAAGTGGAAAAACTCATTGTTAATTTCGCATTGAGGCTGATTCAAATGGCTTATTGAGGAATCCATCTAGAACTAACTTGTTACGATATTAACATAAACAATCAATATTACTATAAAGTTAGTATGAAGAAATAATGTCAAATGTATATATGAAAATCAACTCCCATGCTTTGCTTGGCATGTTCATGATAAGTATTTCCGCATTTTCATCAATAAGTCCTACTTTGTGCCTCTGGGTAACAATGAATTTGTTCATGGTAATGAACATAGGACGCATCTTTATTAAGATTGACATTGTATGTATAGATTGTGCTTGCATAGCTTTTGGATGCCAAGCTAATGACTTGAGTGTAACTACCATATGGGTACCTTTTAAGCAATCATAAAATCCTTGTTTCATGGATTCATGGACATCCAGTGACTTAACTATTGGGAAATGCTGTGCTTCCTCCAAGGGTGTTTTAAGATTAGATTCCCTACAATATAGAAACAAGCCGTTCGGCCCAACAAGTCCGCACTGACCCTCTGAAGAATAACCCACCCAGACCCATTCCTCCACCCTATGTTTACCCCTGACTAATGCAACTAACACAATGACCAATTCACCTGACCTGCACATCTTTGGATTGTGTGAGGAAACCAGAGCACCTGGAGGAAACCCACGTAGACACGGAGAATGTGCACACGTTGACAGTCGCTCGAGGCTGAAATCAAACCCGGGTTCTTGGCACTGTGAGACAGCAGTGCTAATCACTGAAACTGAGCCATCATGTGTTGGAGATGTGGTTATTTGTGAAAGTGTCTGTGTGATTAAATCCTCTATTTGTTTCTATCATTTTTGCTGAGCAATCCAGGAATATGTGACTGGTTATGCTTTTGGAATAGTTATTAGTTGGCAACATTGAATTCTGCTCAGTGTTTGTTAAGTCACTTTGGATTCTTGAGGGGTTACTGAAAAGAGTTGAGAGTTTATGGGCACTGAGTGAGGATGAGCGTTAGCTCAGCTGTTGGAAAGGTAACTGACCTGTGCAGATTCCGTACAGGGGCCTCAGTGAAGATTAATGCAGCTGGCTGACTCTGTACTGTTAGAACTCAAGAAATAGTTCTAGGAATTAGTAGGATATAAGATATTGGAATCATGACAATAGAAGTGGTCCTGGAGAGTTGAGAAAGTGGGAAGTTGACTGGATCTGTACATTGGGAAATCCATTAATGGCTCAAAAGAAGATTGTAAGCTTTAACTCTTCAATGCAGCTGAGAAAGAAATGCTCACAAGCAGTATTTACCTGAGGTAACTAAGCAAGGTTAGCACTTAAGGAAAAACTCAGGGGCTGATCTGGCTCAGTGAAGCTAACTGTCAGTGAAGAGCTGCATGTGAATTAGTGCTGTGGGGTATTTAATCACAGCCCATCACTTAATATTTACCGCGTGTTAATTTTGTCTGCTTAAAAAAATAAACTGCTCGTGTCTTGTAGATTACATTACTGTTCCAACAAATGAAGGTGCTGTTATTGGACTGGTGTGGACAAAGTCAGAAGTCACATGACACCAGGTTATAGTCCAACCAGTTTATTTAAAATCACAAGCTTTTGGAGCACTGCTCCTTCATCAGGTGCAGTGGAGGGAAGCGCACAGGCACAGAATTTAAAGGTGGAGAGATCAATGCAAGGTTAGGAAGAGTGTCAAAAGATAAGTGAGTGGAGGTTCGACATGCTGAATAATAGGTCTTTGCAGGTGATCAGATGTGTCAAATGGTGTGAGGAGGATGTCAATAACTGAATAGCAAGTGAATGGATGACTCATGATCAGATTAAATAAATCAGAGAGATACCAGCAAAAAATGAAAAAAACGTGCTAGAGACAAACCAAATGGCTGGAATAACATAATAGGTATAAAAGTTATAAGACCAGGATCTAATCAAAGTAACAAGTCACTCAATCTATACTAACTAATTAAGGTAGAGAGATAATAAGTTATCAAGGTGATGGTGTCCAAACAGAACCGTAAGGAAAATCTTACAGGCACAGAACGGTGTGGTGGGGTTACACATAGTGCGACATAAACCCAAGATCATGATTGAGGCTGTCTTCATGGGTACAGAACTTGACTATCAGTTTCTGCTCAGCGATTTTTGCATTGCTGTGTATCTCAAAGGGTATCTTGGAGGACGCTTACCTAAAGATCGGGGGCTGAATGTCATTGACTGCTGAAGTGTTCCCTGACTGGGAGGAATCCTGCAAAGACTGGTTACCCAGCCTGTCGAAACTACACTCTCACCATTTGTACTATTTTTAGACACTTTTAATTATCTAGAATTGCCTGGCAATGATCTCTCTGCCTATTAATTCTGTGCCTGTGCGCTTCCCAACACTTCACCTGATAAAGGAGCAGTGCTCTGAAAGCTTGTGATTTCAAATAAACCTGTTGGACCGTAACCTGGTGTCATGTGACTTCTGACTTTGGTGGAACAAAGTTTATTGTTGTTTGCTCAACCTTCTGTGGAATCATGAAACATAATTCTCTTAAGTGCTATGGATTTCACCTTTTGTCTCCTTTAAAATCCAATTATTTGTCCATAGCCTGATCATAACAAAATTTGATCATTGATCTAGGATTGTAATACTTATTGAATACATAGCATTGACTCACCTCACACTCATTAATGTTTCCAGAATGGACCGTAGGTATCTCTCATCTGCCGCAGAACACTTTGATGAAAATAAGAATCATTATGAAACTTTCTTGCAAGAACTGTCAACTTTTAAACAAGACATTTTACACTTTGGTTGAATGTTAGCTTTTTGGTAGAACAATCCAAAATTGATCTGACTGCAGAGAATATTTTCATTTACTTCAGATATTTATCCAAACTTTCTCTGTTTCATTCTCTGCTGCAACAATCCTCCGGGCCACAGACATTTTTTTTTTCAAATTCTCTCCTTAAGCCTCTAAATGACTTTTTTGATGCCTCATCAGCCAGAGCCTACTTATGGAAACCTGATCAAAATACTTAATTTTGAAAATCTCAGTTAGATATCTTATTAGGCTCTGTCAATTTTCAATGGAGCTATTTCTTATGCCCCTCTGCACTCCTTACATTACTCTAGTGAATATGCACTGCGAACATTCTGTAGCATTAATGTCTATGATGGGGTCACAATATAGTGCAAGCTACTCCCAAATAATTGGATCATCAAATTTTACAGTACAAAATGAAGCCAATAATCACTGTATTGGCTCCAGAGTTAGCCAGCTTGTCCCATTCTCCAACCCGATCTCCATAGCCTTTTAAATTTGTCACTTTCAAATATGCATTCAGCTTTTTTTTATAACTTCCTATGGAATCCACCTCCACCACTCTCCTAGGCTGCCCATTCCAAATCCCAGCAACTCTGAGTGAAGAAGTTTCTCCTCATCTCTTGCTGTCAACCTTGAAATTGTGATCCCTGGTGTCCTTTATAACTTCATTGTTACACAGTTTTGTATATATTATGTCTATAATTCAAGCCTCAAAACATGTTCTGAAAGATGTATTAAATATTTTGGAAATTGTATGAGATTAGTATTTGAGAGAGATGCTTTGTCAGGTATATTTTCAAGTATTCTTTGAATAGGGAAGAAAATATATTGGAAAAGAGTTAACTGATATTTGTAAAATAGTTTTAACATGTTATAACTGGTCATGCAACCTTCACATACTGTCTTAAACAATTGTTTCTGCAGTTTTCAGAGAGTAGTAGTGAGGGTATGGATTGCTTTGCCTGCAACGGGAGTAGATTTGCCAACTTTAAGTACATTTAAGTCGTCGTTGGACCAACATTTGGACGTACATGGAATAGTGTAGGTTAGAGGGGCTTCAGATTGGTATGACAGGTCGGTGCAACATCGAGGGCCAAAGGGCCTATACTGCGCTGTAATGTTCTATGGATAATCATACTGAATGACAGAGCAGGCATGAGGGGTTGAATTGCTTTTCTCACTCCTGGTTCTTAACATTCATTGGATTGGGTCAAAAGACCTAATTGATTTATGGGTTGGAGGATGGATCGTGGAATCTGTATAAGAAGAGGTTCTTATTTTACATGATGTAGATTATTGTATGACAGGTATTTTATATTCATTACATTATTTTGTACAAAATGGATGTAAGACTGGTGCTGTGGATTTTTAAAAAATTCATTCGGGGGATGAGGTTGTTAATGGCGAGGCCAGTTTTTATTTCTCATCCCCTCACTGCAAATCAAGAGTGAGATGGAATAGCCCCCCCCCCCCCCCCCCCCTCCCCAGTTGCTTGGATGGGTGCAGCTCTACCACTCCAGAAGCTTGACACCATAGAGGACAAAGCAACCTGCTTGTTTGACACTGCTTCACTCCCTCCACCACTGATGCTCAGTTTCAGCAGTGCACATCTACAATGTGAAAATTACCAAAGCTACTTTGACAGGACCTTCCAAACCCATGACCAAAACTATTTAGAGGGGCAAGGTCAGCAGATTCATATCAATTGAAAGTTCCCCTCCAAGCCCCTCATCATCCTGACTAGAAAAAATATTCTTGGAATTCCCTCCTTAATGGCATTGTGCATGTACAAGCAACACATGGACTGCAGCAGTTTAAGAAGGCAGCTCACTACCACCTATAAAGCAGCTCTCAAGAGCAACTAATGACGAGCAATAAATGCTGACCCAGCCAGTGACACCCACTTATGACTGAATAAGGAAATATGATCTAATGATACAATTATAGGAATCTGTAGATGCTGGAAATCTGAAACTAAACCAGAATTTTTGAAACCATCAGATCAAACAGCGTCTATGGTGGGAGAAATTGAGTTAACATTTCACATCAATGATCCACAGTAAGAACACCATTTCATGTATTTTGGCTAAATAGTTACAAATAGATTTCTTGGAAAATGTTTTTTGATTGTTGATTTTAAAGAGGCAGCACAGCACAAATTGCAAATTAAATTTTAATAAACAAATAGAGGGAAATTTTATACTTAATTGCATTTATCATCTACACCGAAGCTGAGCAATATTTTAATTATGCTATTCAATGGAAAAAATTGAACTTTAGTTTCAAGTAAAGCCAATTATATATTTACAACTTGAGGCATATAATTGCTACATGGGGCTGAAAATGTTGAATATGTTTTTGAATTTGTGTATAAAACTATTGTTTCAACTTTGATACTATATCAAAACGCTTGAACATTATGGGAGCTTTTTCTTCACTTTTTATATACAGTTGTCTAATAGATAAACATGTTATTTCTGTTTCAGCCACCAAAGAAATCAAAACATGAAAATTCAGATCACTTTGCTGGGTCTTATTTATTTCTCAGTCTGTGAAAGTTTGAAGACCGTATCTAAGAGACATTTGGGTAAGTCATTGAGTTTGCATTTTGTATATTCTCTTATTCTGTCTTATCTGGGTTTTACTTTTATGCTTGAGATTTCAGAACTTTTCTCATACACCATCTTTTTTTTCTCATTTTTGAAACCTCTATATCTTTTTGGTATAGCTTGCTGTGTCATTTTATAAATTTGTTGTCAATTAAAATTGCTTTAACCAACTGAAATAGTGTTATTTTTATCAGTTGTTCCATGATGAAGTTTTCCAGATATGTTCTTTTGAATGCTACTACAATTCTGAATTGTACATTAAGGTAATTTGTTAGTTGGAGTGTTATTAACTTCATTGAAAAGGATTTCTACCGATGTGCGACCAACTGCAAAGTAGCAGCCTGAAATAAACCTAGCTTAATAGTCTGTACCAATTGCTGTTAATGGTCATGACAGAGTTTTATAGCTTGGGCTATCCCCAGCTCATCCAGTAGTTCTTTACTCAGTAATTGACTCTGTACCCAGTAATGAAGTGAATGTAAAATCAGTCATAGATATTACATCAGTTGGTAGCTATATGCTTTTCCAAATGCCTGTGTGTGAAAGAATTATTATTTTATGCACAGGCTCTGTATAACATTTACTCTCTGTAGAATCTGAATGTTGAATGTCTTTCCAGAATGGGATTACCAAAAAATGTACTAATCTGGAAGGTGCTTTAGTGGTTGCATGAATTTTAATGAATTTGCAGTAATGGAATATTTAAAGTAAGTGATGGATATTTTAATCTTTTTTGAAATGAAGGTGATAATAGAAACTGAAATAGTTGCATATCCCATGTCAAAAAGATTGGTATTCGTTCAACTTGTTTAAAAAAAACACCTAATTTAGGTGAAATTTGATTTATTTAATGAAAATGGGTGCTTTTCTGCTTTTTCTACAAGAAAAATCTTAACTTCCTAAACACTATATTTCAGTTATGACCATGCAGTCATATTAAGTATAAACAGCAGCAGACATTAGTTGGGCAGAATAGTTTATTATGGGACTGTTAATTCTATGTAAAAAAAAAAATGAAATTGTGATATAGTCTTGTAAAAATGAGATTATGACGTCTCCTTCTACAGCTAACATTTTTACTATATAATCAGCGAGAAGATTCAAGCATTTTAGTCTATTTTGTTGTCATATAAGCTTAAATGATCTACCTTTTCGAAGTCTTTGTTAACAGAAGAGCCTATACTTGTGCGACATTGGATTTAAGTGATTGTAACTGTCAAATCTTTTGAGTTGTTTCTGGAAAGCTGCATTGATCTCAGTAATTTTATTAGTCCTTGGGGTACCAATAGATCATTTCATTATCTCTGGCTTTGTCAAGCACTATTGATCACTTGGTGTAATCAGCAAGAGGGACATTCTCATACCAATCTGGAGGAAAAAAATACTGTCAGTCTGAGATGTGTGGATATTGCTATGTTTTTTATAAAGACATATGTCCTTCCCTCCTCCAACTCCCCAAAAACACATTGGACAATGCAAAACTGGACACATTCTCAACTTGAATAGATATTCAGAGTGTAGCTAAACAAGATGAGTTGGTTCATTTGGTGCTATTTCAGCATCAGTTAGCGAGCATTAATTAAACAATCAATTAATAGTCTTTACCTGCCAAAGATGTGTACCTGACTCTGTCCAGCATTTTCAATATGTGTAGTACGTTTGGCAAATGAATGAATCCCGATTCTATACTTTTGTGAAAATGATCACATATATATGCCAGACTTTCCAGTCTTCTTCCTTGACCTGACATCATCAAATGTAGGGAGGTTGATAATTTGCATATTTCAATTGAAATGATGGGCATTTTCATGAGAGTTAACTTTGTATATGTAGTGCCAAGCATATTATTATCCATAAACCCTATTTCAGGAAAATAAGTTGTAAATTTTAAATTCAATAGCTTTGATTTTGACCGGGAACTGTGTTAACTTTGAAATTTTGTTGTGGTAGGATCTAGATGATATGGGATGAATTTGCATGAGTCATAGAGATATACAGCACAGAAACAGACCCTTCCATCCAACCAGATATCCCAACCTAATCTTGTCCCATTTGCCAGCAATTGCCCCACATCCCTCTAAACCCTTCCCATTCATACACATTTTAAATGTTGTAATTGTACTAGTCTCCACTGGGTTGGAACCACAAACAAAGTATTATCAGCCACTAAGGGTCCCCATCAGCTGCTATTGAATCTCCCAGGCTAACCATGGTCCATCCCTTTGTCAGTCCAACTGTTCTCTCTCTGGGCTTCATTTCTATCTATCATTTAATCCTCTCCCCACCCCATTTTCAACATATGTCACAACCTTTTCCTCGCTACAATCAATCCTGAAGAAGGGTCACTGGACCTGAAATGTTACCTCTGCTTTCTCTGCACTGATGCTGCCAGACCTGCTGAGTTTTTCCTCCGGCAACTCATTCTGAACATGCACTATCCTTTGCGTGAATCCACCCAATTTAAAATCTTAAGACCCACTAGGAATAGAAACATGAATAGGCCTTTTGGCCCCTCAAACCTTCTTTGCCACTCAATAGGATCATGACTGAGCCAACATTCCTTATGTCCACTTTCTTGTCTTCTCCCCGTAACTCTGGATTCCCCGAGCCATCTGTCTCAGCATCGAATATACACAAGGACTCTGTCCCCACAACTTTCTGTGGCAAGGCGATCAAAAGACTCTCAATCCTCTGACAGAAGAAATTCCTCCTCATCCCAGTCTTAAATTGACACCCCTTTATTCTGAGTCTATGCCCTCTGGTCATAGACTGTCCAATGAGGGGAAACTTTCTCTCAGCATTCACCCTGTCAAGTCCCTGAAGAATCCTATACGTTTCAAGAGACCACTTCTTTTTATTTTTGGGCTCGGGCTGAAAGGTTCATCAGGTTACAGTTTAACACAGACTCTGTAAGGGTAATGAAACTGAGAGAGACCAGTAAGGAGACTTCCAGAAGCTAGCTGCATCTGTCTCTCTCACTCCCTCTTGTTCCCAGTCAGGTTACTTTTACCAATTTTCTAATAAGAGCAAAAAAAAAAGGCAGAAGCACTGAAATAATTAATACTAAAATGCAAAGCCTACAAGAAAGTCCTCAAGTCTGACCAATCAGCCAGTGATCTAAAGGCTGTTCATCGCTGTGCAGATAATATCAAGTCCTCATCAAATAATTCAGAGGATTATCTACAAACCTGAAATTTGTGTAATTTCGGACAGGTGATACAGAACTGTGTTCCTCTGTCTCTTCCTTGCTCTCATAATAATAGATTTGTGCTTTATTTGGTTTTCTGTGTGTGTGTATTTGCATAGAGCTTTTAAAAAGGATAATGTTTCAATGACATAATTTAGAATCATGTTTGTTTACTGTTCTTATAATAGAATTTTTCATGAAGGAGCCTTAGCATCCATGGGAGTTTAATTGAATTTTCATGTCTCGATAGTATTAAGGGTAGTTGCCTTTTCTCTAGGACAGCAGATTCCAAGACTGGGGAGCGTATTTTTAAGGTAAGAGGAGAGAGATTTAAAAAAGACATGAGGGGCAATTTCTTTACACAGTGGGTGGTTCGCATGTAGAATGAACATCCCGAGGAAGTGGTGGATGTGGGTATAATTGCAATGTTTAAAAGACATTTGGGATAAGTACGTGACTCGGAGAGGTTTGGAGGGATATAAGCCCGGAGCAGGCAGGTGGGACAACTTTAGTTTGAGATCATGTTCGGCATGGACTGTTTGGACGGAAGGGTCTCTTTCCATGCTATATGACTCTGTTTGTTCTAACTCTGGGAACACTGGGGCTTCATTTCCAGCATACTACCCCAGTGAGTTGTCACACCAGACAGTACAAGGATTGAATCCCACGCTGTTGGCACCAATGTGATCCACATTAACTGATGGATGGCACTTAGGAAGATAGATGGAACATCAAGTAACCTATAGCAAAATCCTTACATCAACGAGGTGCAGGAAGCAATAGCCTCATGATATTTCTGATTCATATGGTGAAATTCCAATATTAGTGTTAGCTGAATCATAAGTTTAAATATTCTCAATAAATTTTAACTTATTCCATTGGAATCTTTGAATCTACATACTTCGAAGATTTTTTTTTAATAAGAACAGGTCTTTTGCACATTGTTGAGCAAAATTCTGATGCAATTTGGGCTACCATCAGTATTGCTATTTGAATATATTCTGGTCATGTTCACTCTGCAAAGGTGAAGTCAACGCTGACAGCAATGCAGCAGGAGCTGGCACTCATTATCTGTACCAAAGAAATCATATTTCATGCTTGTTGTAATGAAGAAATAGCTGACTAATCACTTTTCCTAATAAGATCAACGCTGATCCGACTGGCCAGATCTTGCCCAGTTCTTCATCTACGTGCCTTTCACAGCGATATTTACAATGGGGAAGCAGTGCTTTATTGAGTAAACGTGCTTAATTTTATTGAACTCCAGATATATGTAGAAACATTTATGTGCAATGCTAATTCATATACCGTATTATATTTTTCAGAACCAGTAAGAATTTAAGATGCTGGATTTCATTAAATAGATCAATTCCTGAATGTTCTGTGGTATAAGTTTTCACCGATCTAATTACTGGCATTCTTGAGACAAGAAGGGAAAAATAATGATGGAATAGGTTGCTTTTATAAATGTGATGCACTCTTTGAGCAACGAATCAGTCTGCTTGCCTGTTAGCGGATAACAAGAATGGTATAGTTTGTCATGTTGGGATATAGATGCTTGAAAGTATTCCAGGCTGGAAAATAGGCCGTAAAATGCTACAAGAAATAGACATGGCTTTGCAAATGGTGTTAAATCATGACAGCTCAAATAGGCCAGTAATTCATTGCACAGCAGAGGTAACTGGTGAGAACAACTGTTAGATGTTGTTCCTTGAATGTTACAGCATTTAATCTGTGCACAGTTAATATTTTCCTGGGCGAAAACATGATTATTTTCTTTATAAAACGTTCAAAAATTCTGTCTAAATTCCAACATCTACATTTATAATCAAATTATGTGATAAATCGCATTGTAATGGCATCCTTCTGTCACTGGTGAACTTCAGCATTGCATCTCCTGCCTCCTCAGTTTGTTCTGTGGAGACAGTCCTATGCTCTAACCAACTAAATTTTCTTGTTTTCTCCCTGCCAAATTGTGACTTTGTTTTTTTTTTAAATTATTGTACAAATATACAAATCACTTTAAATTATTGCAGGTTAATAAGGCTATAAAATAGCAAACAAAATACAGAGGAACCTCGATTATACGGCAATCGATTATCCAAAATTTGGATTATCCGAACAAGATTGCAGGGTCCTGATGCTGAGTTAAAACGTGTTATCCGGCTTTTGGTTATCCGGCTTTTGGTTATCTGAACATTCAATTATCTGTACAAAATACTCCCCACCTGTGTCATCCAGATAATCGAGGCTCCTCTGCACTCAACATTTCCATAATAAAGCAAAGAACTGGGGATGCTGGATGTCAGAAACAAAGACAGAAATTCCTGGAGAAACTCAGCAGATCTGGCAACAAATGTGCAGTGAAAGCAGAGTTAATGTTTTGAATGCAGTGACCCTTCTTCAGAATAGAATCGCTTAGGGGGTTACAAGTCTTTGGAATTCCCTTCCTCAACAGGCAGCAGATGCACAAGCTTTATGTATTTTTAATGCAGAGATCAATTCTTGATTACCAAGGGGGTGAAAGATTATCAAGGATGTGCAGGAATGTAGAGTTGAGGTTAAAATCAGATCAGCCATTATTGTATTCAAATTGCAGAACAGACTTGAATGGCCAAGTGGGCTCCTATTGTCCCTTGTTTGTATGAGCCTCTGTCTTAAAATGTTTTTAAGATTCCACATCTTAATAATAAATGATTAAGTAATCCAACATTGATCTGTGACCTGCATTGAAAAATAAAAGAAAGTAATATTTCAGAGCAATTCAAGTGTAAACTCTATTAATTTTCTGAGGCGGAGTTTTTTTGTGTGCATTTATTTAATTTTGAGAATAGTGTACATATTGGTAGATGTAAAATATAAACAGAAGGAAGGTACAGAAGGAAGCCGTTCAGCCTTCAAGCCTATCTTGCTGTTGTCATCTTTTGTTAGATAGTAACTGACCTGTAGGTCAATACCATTATTTTGTTTTTCATAGATATCCCTGAACAAATAACTATCCATCAATCACATTCTTGAAAGCTTCAATTAGTCCATCATCCATTATATGTTTGTAGAGAGAAAAAAAATGATTATGGGAATACTTTTCTAACAAAATGTGTGCTATGTACATTATTTATCTGTTTGCTTTTCACTCACTCTATCCCTTCAGATGTATTATACATTAGTCTTGATGCTGAGCTTCTAGTTTCTGCACAATCAATATTATGTTTCTTAATTTACCTTGGGATGTGGCAAGAAAAAACCCATGGTGACAGTAATTGTAGCACAACTGTGTTGCTACGGCTTTGCAATTCTCGCTGAGTTCACTGATCAAGAAATGCATTCATACAGTTGCTTGATAGTACAGAAACTCAATATTGCTGTAAGTTTTCAACTTGCACACATCAGGACCAAATGCAAGAATTGCAAATTTCAGATGACCATAATTTATATGATGGAAGAAAAGAGCGGTAAGCTGATTCTGATTTCAGGTGCTGCCATGGAGAAACCAAATAGGAATTATTAACTTTCCTTGCTCCAAGTTGGTTCACAATGGGTGGCATGGTGGCTCAGTGGTTAGCACTGCTGCCTCACAGCACCAGGGATGTGAGTTTGATTCCAGCCTCGGGTGACTGTCTGTGTGGAGTTTGCATGTTTGCCCCATGTTTGCGTGGGTTTCCAAGTAAATCTGTTGTTGCCCAGAACTGGCTGAACAATCCTGAATGTGCTCATGGCTACACTGACTATCAACGTAAGATAATTGGTTGGGCACATAATGTAGCTCACTTATGCTTGACATATGTAAAAGTGTAGGGGCCTGTTCTCCGCAAATAAAAATGTTGTGATCAAATCTTAGGCATTGTTTTGATTTACCCAGAAGGCTAGGAAGGATATCAACTAAAATTGCTTTCTCTCTGACAGTGCTTGGGCAAATTAGTACCCTGTTCCCCTGCAGTATAAATTATTGTGATTCTTTAAAATTTGACATTCTTGTGTTGGTCCTGATTTAAGTCAAGATTAAAACAAATTTTAGTAGTATGTCTCTCCATTCAACAGTGGCACAGTGGTTAGCACTGCTGCCTCACAGAGCCAGAAACCCGGGTTCAATTCCCACCACAGGCAATTGTCTACATGGAGTTTGCATATTCTCCCTGTGTCTGTGTGGGTTTCCTCCGGGTGCTCCGGTTTCCTCCCACAGTCCAAAGATGTGCAGGTCAGGTGAATTGGCCAAGTGAAATTGCCCGTTGTGTTCGGTGAAGGGGTAAATGTAGGGGAATGGGTCTGGGTGGGTTGCTCTTCGGCGGGTCGGTGTGGACTTGTTGGCTCCACACTGTAAGTAATCTAATCTAATACAAGCACATCAGGTTTTTTTTATCCAAACTATATCATTCTGGTAAAAAAGTTAATCAGAACAAAATATTATTGTTACTCCAATGTGACATACATTTCCAGTGTAGCCTAAATAATGGATGATGTAAAAATTTTTATGGATGTGAGGCTGACTAATTTTAAAAAATATTCGTTTGACCGAATGATGATATTTCTCTTTATTCATTCTTGGGGTGTGTGCATATAATTGGCAAGACAAGCATTTGTTGCCCATCCCTAATTGTACATAAAAAGGCGATTGTGAGCCACCATTTGAACTGCTTTAACTCATATGGTATGGGTACATGCTGTGAGGACAAGAGTTTCTGAAGTGGCATATTGTGATGGTGAAGGAATGGAGACAGTGATTATAGTTCCATGGCATGATAATGTGTAGCATGGATGAGACATCTTGCAGCTAGTGTTCCCATGAATTTGCTGCTCTTGTCCTTCTTGGTATTAGGGCTCATGGAGGCTGCTGTCAAGAAGATTTAGAGATTGCTGCTGTACATCAGGTATATTGTACGCACTGATTCCACTGTGTCCATTGATGGAGGGAGTGACTATTTAAGGTAGTGGAGCCATTCCAGGTCATATGTGATTCTTTGTTCTGGAATTTTGATGTGCTTCTTGACTGTATCTGGAGTAGATGAGCAAACGAAAATGGTGATTTTATAAATTAGATCATTGTGAGAGAGTCCAAATCCATCTCCAGCTTACCATGCACATTTTGGGGTTGGGCTTATAGTTGACAGAACCATTTAAAATCTTAAGTCCTCTATTTTCAAAAAAGGCTCTTAATGCATGAACAATTATTTGGTTCTATGATAAATTGGTGAAGAATGTGTGTAATGCAAATAGCAATCAATCTCCATGATGGCTAAAAGCTAAGATAACACAATAGCAATATTGATGGCAAGTAGACAATGTCTCACAATCTCTTTGAGCAGTAGTTGGGTATTGTTGTGGATGGCTTTGTATATGTACATTACTTTTAACTTCTGGGAGTTGTGCACCATTTTAAGACTATTGTCCGACTGTCTCTTTCAGTCTGAATTCAGACATCGATACATAGCAAATGAAAATCTTGCGTCAACTAAATGCCTCAGTCACCAAAACACTTTTTTTTTTATTTGTAGCAAGTATCTTTGTGTGGCCACTTCCTACCTGTCATTGTCACTGAGCATGTTTCTGAACATAAATATTAAAATTTCATGCAAATGGGTTCAAGATTCTTTAAATAGTGCATCCATAAAGGTACCCCAATCGCATTGTACAAAGTGCGCAATTAAAGTCCAGACTAGTTTTGACGTGCTTTTGGCATAATTTGTGGAGGACCATTCTAGAGCAGCTTCTTTTGAAGACAAACGATATTAGTCCATCAGCATATTCACATTGAACATTTTTGCAAACTGGGAATGCAAATCTTACCACCATCTCGTCATTGGGATGAACGTTTCTTCTTTCAGTTTGACAAGCTTCTGGTCCAGGTTTGATAGCTTTCTCACCTGTGATCCTAGCATACCCTTCAAGGTTCTGACAAAGGTTCTGGAAACACCATGTCAAATTGTACACATTGTGAGGACTGTGCACGTATGTTGATTGTGATGTACTTGAGCTGAATGTGATGGACTCCAATTTTTAGTCTCCAGTTTTTTGATTTAATTAAACACAAATTTTTGTTTGGGCCCTGTGTGAGAATGATGCAGAACTGGAGTCAGTGGGTATCAGGGGCCTAACTCTCCTCTGGTTGGAGTCAGACCAGGCACATGGTTGTGGTTGTTAGAGGGTAGGCATCTCAGCTCCACAACATTTCTACAGGAATTCCTCCAGGGATGTCCTCGACCCAACCATCTTCAGCTCCTTCATCAATGACTACCTCTTCATCACAAGGTCAGAAGTGGGGACGTTCATCGATGATGTATTGTACAATGTTCAGTACCATTCATGGTTCCTGAGATACTGAAGCATTCTATGTTCAAATGTAACAGGATCTGGACAATATCCAGACAAATTACAAATAACATTTGCGCCACACAAATGTCAGGCAATGACCATCATCAATGAGACAATTTAACCACTGCCCCTTGACATTCTGTGGTGTTACCATCACTAATTCCCTCACTATCAATATCCTGGTGGTTGCCATTGACAAGAGATTCAACTGGACTCACCACATAAACACAGTGGCTACAAGAGCTGATCAGAGGCTAGGAATACAACAGCAAGTAGCTCATTTCCTGACTTCCCAAGGCCTGCCCACCCGTCTTCAAAGCACAATTCGGGACTGTTGAATACTGTTGAAAAATGTGGTGCTGGAAAAACACAGCAGGCCAGGCAGCATCCGAGGAGTAGGAGTATCAACGTTTTGGGCATAAGCCCTTCTTCAGGAATGATGGAATACTCTCCATTTGCCTGGATGGGTGCAGCACTAACCGCATTCAACAAGCTTGAAACCATCCAGGACAAGTCAGCCCGCTTGACTGACACCACATCCACAAGAATTCACTTACCTCCACTGTTGGCACTCAGGAGCAGCAGTGTGTGCTATCTGCAAGATGCACTGTAGAAATTCACCAAAGATCCTTGAACAGCACCTTTCAAACCCACGACAACTTCCATCTAGAAGATCAAGGGCAGAGATACTTGGGAACACCACCACCTGCAAGTTCCCCTTCAATCCTCTCATCATCCTGACTTGGAAAGATATTGCCATTCCTTCAGTGTCACTGAGTCAAAATTCTGGAATTCCTTCCTGAATTGCATTGTTGGTCAACCCACAACAGGTGGGCTGTAGTGGTTCCAGCAGGCATCTCACCACCACCTTCTCAACAGCAACTAGGAACTGGCAATGATTGCTCGCTCAGCCAGGAACACCCACATCACACAAATGAATAAAGAAAAGATTTCCGACGAACTGGACAGTCGATTCTCTCTCTGCTATGGAATTACATTAAATTTATAGGATTTCCTATTATTATGATACTACTCCCTGCCTGGTAATGCCTATCCCATATGATTTTCCTGGTGCTCTGGCCTGGATTCCCGACTGCCATTTTCCAAAGCAGACTCCAGGGGAGATTAGAGGTGGGCAGGTTAGATGACACATCTCCATTTGCTGAGACATGATGCTCGTTGTGTACATACCCCACCCCTTCACTCACTCACGTTCATATTATCCCGTGCTCACCCACACTCTCTCCATCACAGACAAAATTTATGAGCCTATGATAGCATTATGAAGTGTTCATATGCTCATGAAGC
This sequence comes from Chiloscyllium plagiosum, assembly GCF_004010195.1. Classification (NCBI taxonomy): domain Eukaryota; kingdom Metazoa; phylum Chordata; class Chondrichthyes; order Orectolobiformes; family Hemiscylliidae; genus Chiloscyllium; species Chiloscyllium plagiosum. The sequence goes on along the minus strand of NC_057724.1, from coordinate 70,302,840 downwards.
TGTCAAAATAATCCAGCACAAAGATAATTCTTCCTCAGACCTCACAGATCTGTCGCCCTAAGCAAAGTTAGATTGTTCGATCGAAATAAATTCATCTTGTTGATCATTCTTCTGGTAAGGATCTTTCCCCTCATTTACTAAGCACATGCTCTGCACAGGCTTATTTTTACTTGCCTCCCTAATCATCTATGGCGCATCTTCGCTTAGTTACAACCTTAGCTCTGACCTTTTTATGCAATCCTCATTAACCGCTTTCACTAAACAAAATATTTTTTTTTGCCAACATTCCTACTTTGTTGCTGACGTGAAGCACAGTTAATTGACCACACTATGAATGTATATATATTTCAAAATAGCTAATGGCAATTAATGAATTACAGATGTGTAGGAGTGGCTTTGTTAGTTTTAATGCTGTGTGACTTAGTGAACTAGAAATAAATACATACTCAGCATAGGGTATAAAGGCAGTCCCTCAAATTTTAAATGCAACGTTGATCTTGCTTTTTGCCACCTTCTTTGCAGCCATAACTTTGTATTCCTCACTCTGTTCAATCACCCCGTGATCTTTGTGTCTTTGTAAATTATGATCTGCTGTACTGTATGCAAAGCAAACTTTTTCACTGTATTGAGGTACATGTGACAATAATAAATCAAATCAAAATCCCTGAGTTACAAATGGATTCCATTCTTGAGCCCGTTAGCGACTCGATTTGTACGCAATTTGGAACATCAATACAGTACCATATAAAATAGTCATTCATAAGTATGAAGGAACATTCAGGTGTTAGACTTTTAAAATTTAATATTAACACATCCCTGTATGGGATCACATTCATAATGCGAGCATTCCTAAGTTTGTAAATTGGTGTCTGCCTGTTTATTAAGCACTTCATCAACTTTTCAATTTCTACTAAATTTCAGTTTTACCACAAACATTGTTTAATAATGCCAATGAAATATGTGAGCAACCCTCATCAATATTTTAAGAGATAATATTAAATTGAAGACCTGATTCCTTTGGATATCTCTTGTGCATTCACATAATCTAATTGCAAGCTAATCTGCTTCAGTGATCATAGAGCAGCTAGCGCAAGAAAAATGCAAAGCAGGCCCATATTACCATATCAAAGAAGTTTTCAAAGTTTCTAATTATTTGTATTTTACTGTTTAGATTTTTCAGAGGCACTGGTTGTGCCAGGGTGTCATTGAATTACATTTTGTTCGGTTTGATCCTGGGAAGGTTTGTATAATGTGTGCTTTCAGTATTCACACAGCTCGTTGATGTTCAAAGAAGCCGATGTACAAATTTCGCTGACATTTTTATCGAGTGAAGAAAGGAACAGAATTGCGAGTAAATACCATATCTTTTCTGCGGACTAATTTATGCTGCGCAGATATATTGCTGGCTTCTCAGATAAAGAGTGTAAAATCTAATTGTTGTCTTCCAGATTGAAACTGAACCAATGCACAAATTGAAGTATAGATTATGGTAAAATTGAAATCTGAAAACTGTGGTTGCATTGTAATCCCTGATGATTTTGCTCTTTATTTGATTAAATAATGGAAATCTCTTAATATATGGAACAACAGAATGAGTATTTGCCACTGCTGGGATTTCTGGAGCTGATGCCATTTTAAAAAGGCTGTTGCTGACTCAGTCAAGCACTGGCATTCTGAACTGCGCTGTACAGTGTGTAGCATTTACCCCAGAAGAGACAGATAAAGCACATTACTCAAGTTATCAAATATTAAAGCACAAAACAGCTGGATAGTAAAGTTCCAACAACACTCAAGAAAGCTTGATGTCATCCAGGACAAAGCAGCCTACTTGACTGGCACCACATCCTTAAGCATCTACTCCATCCATCACTGATGCTCAGCAACAGCGTGTGCTATCTACAAGATGCACTGCAGAAATTCACTAAAGTTTCTTCGACAGCTGCTTCCAAATCCTCCCCCATTTCTGCCTAGAAGGATAGGGCAGCAAACTCATCGCAACACCACCACCTTCAAGTACCCCTCCAAAGCTTTTACCCATTCCGACTTGTTTCTTCAGTGTCAACATTCATAGAATTCCATCCCTAAAGTTACTGTGGGTCTACTGACAGCACATGGGACTACAGTGGTTCAAGAAGGCAGCTCACCACTACTTTCTCAAGGACAACTGGAACAGGCAATAAATGTTGACCCAAGCAAGGGATACCCACATCCCCTGGATAGAAAAAAAAAGTCGTGAAAATCTCTCTTTATTTTCCTTATTCTATATAGTGGTACAAAAAGGACTTTGGTAGAATTAACACAATTATGTTAATGGTGCGACAGGAGCTTGCTTATTGAAGCTGGATTATATGTACATTCCTCCCAACACTGTCAGAACACTCCCAATCTATTGAAGCAGGCCACTGTTCATCTGAGATTTTAGATTGTAGTTTTGCTGTATTATTAATTGGGAAATTAAAGAGAGATGTCTTTTTATGACACTTACCTACCTAAGTGTGCAATGGTAAAGTGTGGTGCAAGCAACAGGGTTTGAAATTCCAATGTTTGTTGAAATAGCCTTACCTAAGGAAACGATACACACATCGTAACATATCGCACACGAACCCCGGTTACTGGCATACATTCACACTGGTGCATTCTCTTTCATTTGATCTTGATCTCTGCAAGATCTGTTTGCCAAGGTAGTGATGTGTGGGCCTGTCTCTGAGCGGGAGCTCCCATTTTTTTTGGCTCTGGGCTTTGCTACTTTCTGTGAAGGAAACAGATGGTGCCTTATTGGTGTTACATTTAGGTTATATTAAACGTTGCATCGCTGCCAAAGTGAAATGCGAGTTGGTTTTGCATCACTGTGTGTCCCCAGATAAGTGTAAACCATTATTATATTGTGTTTAACTAATTGTTTTGTTTTGACCTTCCTGCTTTCTCTGAGCTGAAGCCCTCTAAAACGTCCTTATCGAGGGAATTCAGCTTTGCTTCACCACGGGGATGAAGGTGGGCATACCTGCAGCCTTTAGTAATGATTCCAGGGATAGCAGTGACAACGTAATGGTGGTGAATACAGCCTTCCCTAAATGTAGTGTTGCACTACTCTTTTGTACACTGGCTAACTGAGCTCTAATAGCATATTCAAGTCGCGTATCGCTGAAGGAGGCGATTAAACTCAGTTGGCTGTTGACTGGTTTGCAATTCAGTGTGAAACCAGCAGCATGGGTTCAATTCCTATACTATGAAGGACTCTCCTTCTCAAGCTCTCCCCTTGCCTGAGATGTAGTGACCCTCGGATAAACCATCTTCAGTCAACCCCCACCTTTAGTGTAAAGACCCTTGCTATTGACTTTATCTATACCCCTCATGATCTTGTAAACATCTATAAGGCCACCCATCAATATCCTAAGATCCAGTGAAAATGGTCCCAGCCTATCCAAACCATCTTTATATCTCAAATCCTTCATTCTCGGCAATGTCTTGGTAAATCTTTTCTGAATCCTCTCCTATTTAATAATATCCTTCCTACAGCAGGGTGACCATAATGGACACACTACCCAGAAGTTGGCTCACCAATATCCTGTACGACCTCAGCATGTCTTCCTAACTCCTAAATTAACAGCAAATCATTCTTCATGGGAAGTAAAACTTACTTAAAAGATGTGTGTGTATATAAAGGCAATCTAAGCAGTTTGGTCTAGCCACTGTGTTTTGTCAAATGGCATTGTCATTGAGATTCTTTGAACATAGAGACAGTTTTCTGAAGGGGATTGCTGATGTTTCTGAGGCCTTGAGGTAAGAGACAGACCTGGACAGACTATAAGAAATAGGAGCAGACGTAGACCATTCATCCCATTGGGTCTACTCCACCAATGAAATTATATCATGGCTGTTGTGATAATCTTCAACTCCATTTTCCAGCTTTCGCCCCATGACTCTGATGTAATAAAATTTTTAAAAATGGAGGAAAACAAGGCTCTTGTTAATGTTCCCAGGGCCTGGTGATCCGCCACTAGTTCCACTACTGCAGTTATTGTTTGGAAGATTGCCACCTGATAATAGAAGGTGTGGTGTTGGGGTTCCAATCAGTTGAAATTGGTTTGGTGGTTTAGTCAAAATTGCAAAAATGTCAGTAAAACTAATCATTGTCTCAACTGTACACAAAGAGAAACATTTGAGTTTTGGATGCAGATTGTATTTGAAATTACCCTGTTGAACTTATTGTCAAATGTTTACCTTCAGGAAAGATTCACTTCAACAACTCAGCTCGAGTCCATTGACAGCACCTTCCAAACCCATGACCTCAATCACCTGGAACGACGAGGGCAATGACACATGAGATCAACAGCCCCAGAAACTTCCCCATTAAGCTACACACCTCTTGTACTTGAAGTAGACCACCTTTCCTTCATGGATCAAAATCCAGAACTCCCCTCTTAACATCACTGGCGATGTACAATGGGTAATCGGACAGATTTGGTGTTTTGTGGAGGGAAATAATTTTACCAATTTATTAGACTACTTTGAGTAAATGCTGTAGATAAAGGGGAACTAGAGGATGCACTGTACTTGAATTTTCCAGAATGCATTTAGAAATACACGGTGTAGGGAGTAAGAAATTGACATGGATAAAGATTAGCTGGCTAACAGATCAGAGTCATAAATGGGTAACTTTCAGGTTGGCGAGATGTAATGAGTTTGTGCCATATGGATCAGTGCTGGAGTGTTGAGATTTTAACAATTTAAATGAAATGTAGTATAATATGTGTAGGCAATCTGTTCACCTGTCAGTTTGTACACAAGTTGAAACACAATACTAGACAATATAAAGTATTCATAAGTATAGGAAATATTGGTATATTGGATCTTTAAAGTTACACGTATGCGATCCCGGTCTCAAACACGCTCACTTGTCAGTGAAACGTTCATAAATCAGTGATCCCCCCACAGAGTTATAATATAATTTTGGATGAAGGAACCAAAGCTATGATTACTAAATTTACCCAAAAATTGATAAGAAAGAAGGTTATAAAGAGGACGTAAAGAAGCAACAAAGAAATCATGATAGATTAAGTACATGAGCAAAGATCTTGCATGTCAGAAAATGTGAAACTGTCCATTTTGGTACATGGAACAAAACAAAATCATTGAAGTTGTTGAAGACTGCAGAGCTGTGAGTGTTTGTTTGAGATTTTGTTGTCCATACATTACTTGTTGTGCCTACAGACTAACCTTTAGTAATGAGAGAAATTAATGGATTGTTCTTGTTTGTTGTGTGGAGAGTTGAACATTAAAACTGAGGAGGTTATGATTTAGCTACATTGGGCAGTGGTCAGGTTCAGAGCAGTACAAATAGTTTTGATCATTTCAGTTAAGAAAAGATGTAAATGCATCAGAAGCAGTTCAGAGAAGGTTTACGAGACGAATACCTGGAATGGACAGGATATCTTGTTAGGAAAGGTTAAGCTGCTTTCTGCTGGATTTAGAAGAGTAGGTGGTCAGTTGATTGAAATGGATACAATCCTGAGGGGTTTTGACAAGGTGGATGTGGAAAAGATACTTACTCTTGTGGAAGAAGCTAAAGCCAGTGGTTAAAAATAAGGGGTTTCCTATTTTAGGTAGAAGTGAGAAGAACTTTCTCCTATGAAGGTCATGAGTCTTTGGAGATGTACAACATGGAAACATTCCCTTTGGTCCAACTCATCCATGCTGACCTTATGTCCAGTCTTACTATAGCTTTATCTAAAATGTCATGGTTTGCACTTTTAAGGTGGAGTGCTGGTTACCCTTACTAAACCTCGATTATTTGAAGGACACGGGCAGAGAGTATTTTGTTCAGTTAATTGAATGCTGGATAACATAAGGATCGGGACCTTGCGATCTTGTTTGGATAATCTGAAATTCAGTTAATCGAATGGTGCATAATCGAGGTTCGTTTGTATATCTAGTCCCATTTGCCAGCACTTGGTCCATATCCCTCCAAAACCTTCATATTCATATACCCATCCAGATGCCTTTTAAATGTTGCAATTGTACCAGCCTCCACTACTTGCTCTGGCAGCTCATTCCATGCACGCACCATCCTCTGCGTGAAACAGTTGCCCTTCAAGTCTCTTTTAAATCTTTCCCCTCTCACCCTAAACTTATGCCCTCTAGTTCTTCAAAAGGTTGTGAAAGCAGAGTATTTGAATATTTTTAAGGCAAATTTCAATGGATTCTTGGGAGTGAAGGGCTATCGAGAATGTGGAGTCATTAGATCAGCCATGATTTGATTGAATGGTGGAGAAGACTTGAGGGGCCGGGTGGCCAATTATTCTTCTAATTCAAATGTCCATGTGCATATTTGTATGACCCTAGACCACATGTTCAAGAAAGTCACTACCACTCTCTCAAAGACAATTGGACATGGCCAACAATGCAATATCTTGGGAATGAACTTGAGAAAATAAAACTTGCATTGGAATGTAAGATCAGCACAATCGGGCAACATAAAAAGAGTTAATTAGATTTTCTTTACACTAAAATGCCACCATTATGTACTTGAAAGTGGTAAATTGGTGCTTCTTTAAAAATGTAACCGATCGATGAGTTGATCACAAAATTAGTATGTTTAATAAGGGTAACCAGCCCTCCACCTTAGAGTGACTTATGAAATTGCGAAACATGATATTTTAGCTAAAGCTATATTAAGAGTACTGCTAGTTTCATTGGTGTAGTTACTTACTTCAATAGGTAATTTACCAAAATGCAACAGCATTGTTGTAGCAACTTCCTACGTTTTTTAAAAAAATGCGTAATTGAAGAAATAAGCTTATTATTTAATTCTTGGAGCATCACCAACTTTGTGTGTTGGGAAGCCATCAGGTGAAATGATTCTTTAAACCAACATTAAATGCGATGGAAACTCTCAGTACTCTGAACCTAAATTTCATTTGTGTTTCCATGATCTTTTGCACTGATATGGCTGACATCAGTGGTTTTGTCACTGCAATCCAAATGTTTCATTGAGGGGATTTGATATTAAAAGTGGCATAAATATGAATGAAGTTGATATTGTTACAATGTGAATGCAAGTTATTTGTTATTGTGCTGTAACATTCTCTCATCAAACCATATCAATTCAGCAAGACTATTTATTAAATTTTCTGTAAGTTCTTTGCAGTAGGTAATAAAAATCCATCCATGTTGCTCATTATTCTGGCTTTCATAATTTCTTCTGGTGATGTGCTTTCTAATGGAATTGTGCAAGTGAGGTGTCAAGAATTTGCCCAGAGACAGGTTTTAATTGCATGAGATTGCTATGATTTTGAGCTAGCATTAATGGTTGGAGGAAAAGATTATAACGGCCAATTTGCTTATGTTATTGATTTATTAAAATAATTAAGTTGATTGTGAAGTTTGGCAGAAATTATTGCTAACTTGTCTGGCATGACCTGTATAGGACTATGCTTAATGTGGAAGGAAATAATCTGAAGGCTTCTGTAGTTTCTAATCCCTGATTTTTATGTAGGGCTTATAAGATTTTTATGCCAACAAGAATGTTCTGAACTGAATTACCCAAATTTTGTTTTTTCAACTCACTCATGGGACATGGGACATGGGACAGGGCTGGGCTAGGCCAACATTTATTGCCTGTCTCTAGTTTCTCCTGCATAGGTGGTTGTGAGCCGTCTTCTTGAATCATGCAGTCCATGTGCGGTAGGTAGACCCAAAATGCCATGTGGGAAGGAATTTAACCCATTGACATTGAAAAAAATGTCAGTATGTTTCTAAATCAGCATAGTGTATTGCTTGTAGGGGACTTTGCAGGTGGTGGTGTTCCTTTGTATCTACTGCCTTTGTCCTTCTAGATGGCAGTAGTCATGGGTTTGGAAGGTGCTGCCGAAGGATCTTTGATGAATTTCTACAGAACATCTTGTGTATGGTGCACGCTGCTGCGACTGAGCACCAATGGTGGAGGGAGTGGATGTGGTGCTAATCAAACTGGCTGCTTTGTCCTGGTTGGTTTCAAGTCTCTTGATTGTTGTTGGAGCTGCACCTTCCCAAGCAACTGGGGAATAGTCTATCACACTCCTGACTTGTGCCTTGTAGATGGCGTACAGGCTTGGGGAGGGGGGGGCATTCCTAATCTCGGACCTGATCTTATAGCTACTTTATTGCTATCACGAGTCCAATTGAGCCTCTAATCAATGGTAACCCCCAGGATGTTGACAGTGTGGGATTCAGTGATAGTAATATTATTGATTGTCATGGGATGATGTTTAGATTGTCTCTTCTTCAAGATGGTCATTACCTCACATTTGTGTGGTATGAAAGTTTTGTCACTTGTCAGCCCAAGCCTGGATACATTCCAGATCTTGTTACATTTGAATAAGGACTGCTTCAGTATCTGAGGAGTCATGAATGGTGTTGAACATTGTGCAATCATTGGTGAAAATTCCCACTTCTGACTTTACGATGGAGGGAACATCATTAAAAGAGCTGAAGATAGTTGGGCCTTCAGACAGTACCTTGGAGAACTCATTCAGAGATACCCTGGCGTTGAAATAACTGACATCAGACTAATATAACCACTTTCCTATGTGTATGACTCCCAACTGGCGGACTGTTTGCCCCCGATACTCATTGATTTCAGCTTTGCTTGAGCTCCTTTGATACCACATTTGGTGGAATACAGTCTTAATATCAAGGGCTGTCACTCTCCCCTCACCTCTGGAATTAACTCTTTTTTTTGTCCATGTTTGAACCAAGGCTGTAATGAGGTCAGGAGCTGAGTGATTCTGGCGGAACCTAAACTGGACGTCACTGAGCAGATTATTGCTGAGCAGGTGCTGCTTGATAGTACTGTTGATGACACTTTCCATCACTTTACTGATCGAGAGTGGACTGATGGGACAGTAATTGGCCAGGTTAGATTAAGGTCGCTCTGCTGTAACGCGCGTTTTGTTAAAACAAATTTGCTACAACACGATTGACGAATGGGGGGCACTTTCTAAAGCACAAAGTTTTAAAGCATGGTTATAACGTGATTCTGGACTCATTATTTTAAATGGGCTACTATTATGTGATTTTCTTATCATGGGATCGCACGAGAACAGAACTGTTGCGTTATAGCAGAACTTGACTATACTTGCTTACAATTTTCTTACGTTTGATGGGAAATGTGCGTTTAAGAATATTTATGAACTTGGACAACATTAAAAAATGATTGCTGCCTTAAGACAATGTTAGAGACAAAAATGACTGCAGATGCTGGAATTCAAAGTAGACAAGCAGGAGGTTGGAAAAACGCAGCAAGCCAGGCAGCATCTGGAAGTGGAGAAGTTAACATTTTGGGTATAACCCCTGAGGAAGGGTTAAACCCTAACTGTTGACTTCTCCACCTCCTGACGCTGCTTGGCTTGCTGTGTTCTTCCAGCCTCCTGTTTGTCTGCCTTAAGACAATGGGTAGACATGATGGAGGAGAAAGTGAGGTCTGCAGATGCTGGAGATCAAAGTTGAAACTTTATTGCTGGAACAGCACAGCAGGTCAGGCAGCATCCAGGGAACAGGAGATTCGACGTTTCGGGCACAGGCCCTTCTTCCTGAAGAAGGGCCTGTGCCCGAAACGTCGAATCTCCTGTTCCCTGGATGCTGCCTGACCTGCTGTGCTGTTCCAGCAATAAAGTTTCAACGTAGACATGATGGAACTTGTAACAAAGTGCAATATTTTCCTGAACTCGTCTCTAAAGCTTTACATTTCTGCTATTTGCATTTGTAAGATGTCAGGTTGATCACCTAATTCGCAGAAGGTGACTGGTGCCCTTCTGTGTGATGCAGGCTGTAACATTCTGTTACTGAAAGTTAGTAACATGCTCCCATCTGTATGGTGAAGGTGAGAACATCTGTTTACCCATTGAAATAGAAATCTGTATTGAACTTGAATTACGTAACTCTACTTACTGATATATCCCAGAAATGCATAAACATGAACAATGTAGTGATTGGTTTTTATTCTTTTATTGAAGATGTGAACAGTGTTGACAATGCTAGTATTTATTGCACATCCTGAATTGTAGTTAAAACAGTGGTGGCATATTTTATGTGGTGTAACAGATAAATTCAAAGTATTCTCAAGTTAAGCCAAGGCTGTGTTGGAGAAAGTAAAAGTTGGAGAAAGATAATTTGCAAACACAACAGAGAAAAGCTGCTGCTTGCATAAAGTGGTTTTTTTAAAATAACATTTATTCTGTTGTGGTTCTGTTCGCCGATCTCCACAGGAGGCTCCCAAGCACTGAGGATGGCACCTAGACTGGGGACGAAACGTCTGCAACACAAATTTCCAGCTCGGCGAACAGAACCACAACAACGAGCACCCGAGCTACAAATCTTCTCCCAAACTTTGAACATTTGTTCTGATCTAAACCATGGGATCATTCCGGAGGCAGTTTAGTGGAACCATGCAATGATGTGCTAGTTGGAGCTGAGTGCCCTTCCTCTTTCAGTATGCTTAATTTCAGGCTCTATTCACTTTGGAATTTATGACTTACTTAGTTCTCTCTAATATTTTATAAGTTTGTAATGGAATGCAAATATACTTTTGCACAAATCAGCAGCTCCCCAAAGAAAAGGAAGTAAAAGCTTTATTATTTTAAGCAGAATCCACTCTCTTAACTTGCTTTTATCCTGTCGAGGGAGAGAAGGATCTTGACAATGTGATTTTTTTTAGGATGTCTCTTTGTTTGAACTTTGTATCTGTTCACATTTTAGCTCCTCTTAAGTACTGAGTAAGCCCAAACACTTTGTTCTGATTGCTGTTTAAATATAAAACTGCATACATCATTGTCACTATCGCAGTACTGTGTACTTCACTTCAAGCAGTGCGTACAATCAAAGGCCAGACAATGTATTTAGCATGAATATGCACAATGCACAAGTATAATTCTGCAGCAGTTCTTGAAGACTGCTCAGTGAATGCTTGTCAGAGATACTGAGGCATGAGTCTTATCAGGTGGATGCACATACTGTGATAAACATAGGAATGAAACTCAGACCCAACCATTTTCCAACCTCCAAAAGAGTCTCAATATGAGCTTTGAAGCAAGCCAAGACGTTTTAAGAATTTAAAATTGGGTTGCGTGTTCTTGCATTTGTAAGAGCTTGAAATATTATTGTAGTTGTGTGAATTTTCTGGGAGGTTGTACAGTGATTCGAATTTGGTCCACATTTTAGACACATGAAGGGAGAAATCTGCATAACACTGATTCTAATGCACTTCCAGGGTTTTCACCCCGAGACTGGGAATGAATTCCCTACATAACAGCATATTAGGTGGCTACTTTCATCTCGTAAACTGCTGCCTTTCAGGAAGATTCAACCGCCTTCTGAAAAGTAACCAGAGATGATCGATTAATGGTGGCCGTGCCAGTGACAACTACATATTGGGAATGAATCAGAGAATACTCAGCTTTGTGCAAGTTCCCTTTTTGAAGCTATGACTCAGCTGTACTCTGTTGTCAGCCTGTGACAGTGGTGAATGCTGTGGGTAGGAGAAAGCAGAGTCCTAATAATTGGTGATTGTAGAGGTTGCTATAATTAGGAGTATGCCAGCATTGTGTCCTTGCCTTATGTTTGTACATTCTGTACTGATCCCATTTTCGGCAAGACAGATTTCTTTCTAAAAAACAGATAGTTTGATGTGGCAACAAACTAAAGCTTGTAGAGTGATGGGTACAGAAGAAATCCTGTAATACAGGATGCCAAAGAGCTGCCAAATGCATGCAGATGCATAGTTAGAGGTAATGAGAGAAAACATGGTCTTTGTCTGTTGGAATACATGGTATTAAATTTAAGGAATCAACATGTGACCAGAAGTTCAGTTTTATATCTCTGCATAGCAAAATTGCATTTGAGGAATGAGCTGAATTGCAAAATTTTGAACAATGATAATTGTATTGCTGCAAGTACTATACGCGTTTCTTTGCCTAAGACAATTAAAAAATATGCTATTTGTGAGCTCTTGGTGCACTTGTATACTTTTGAGTTTCTGTAATTGCAGGTATGTGGTATAGGTGATGAAGTTTCCCACTCTGGAACAATTTTAAAAGACTGTCTACAGGCTGATACCTAGACTAGCTTATACTTAGTCAATTGCATTCAAGATTTTTAAAAAAATTGAAATGTGATGAGCTATTGATGAGATGGAGGCTAAAGAGCTAGTCCAAAAATGAAGAAAAACTTGCCACATTGCATATATATTTAAATGTTTAGCATACAAAAGTTTATCACATTGGCAATACTTCATGATGTTTTCTAATTTAGTGTTTTGAAACTTTTGACAATATTAATGCTGGAAGGATTATGTAAGGTGGATTCAGAGAAGATGTTTCCATTTGGAACTGTATGTGGCAGGATGGTTATTATAAATAAATCTAATAGTAACTTTTGGGAAACTGATTTATTTAAAGAATGAGTCATATGTGTGACTTTTTTAACACAGTGGTTGAGGTGAGTAGGATATAATTATCAGAATAAGTGGAAGCCGGACTGATGGAAAATTAACCCCCATACATTCATTCAATTCTCAACACACCTGCTCCCTAATAAATTGAGATACATCCTATTTTGCATTGCTATATCACTGGTCATTCATTGAGAAGACTCTGCACTATGTTGTACTTACCTTAAGTGAATTCATTTCCTGATGAGATAGAAACCAAAAAATATAGAAAATGTGAGCATGAGTAGGGCATTCAGCCCCTTTTGAGTATGCACTGCCATTCAATGTGATCACCGCTTATTATCTAACTCAATAGACTGTGCCCAATTTTCCTCCATGTCTTTTCATCCCTTTAGCTGAAATGATTATAACCAACTTCCTCTTAGAATTGGGGAATGTTTTAACCTCAACTGCTTTCTGTGATTGTGAATTAAGACCACAAGAAATAGGAGTGAAAATAAGGCCATTTGGCCCATTGAGTCCACTCTGTCATTCAATCATGGCTAATGGGTATTTCAACGCCACTTACCCGCACTGTCCCCATATCCCTTAAGATTAGATTACTTACAGTGTGGAAACAGGTCCTTCGGCCCAACAAGTCCACACCGACCCTCCGAAGAGCAACCCACCCAGACCCGTTCCCCTACATTTACCCCTTCACCTAACACTACGGGCAATTTAACATGGCCAATTCACCTAACTCGCACATTTTTGGACTATGGAAGGAAACCCACGCAGACATGGGGAGACTGTGCAAACTCCACACAGACAGTTGCCTGAGGCGGGAATTGAACCCGGGTCTCCAGTGCTGTGAGGCAGCAGTCCTAACCACTGTGCCACCGTGCAGCCCACAATTCTTGCGAGATTAAGAATTTATCAATCTCTGCCTTGAAGACATTTAACAATCTGTGAATTCCACAGGCCCACCACTCTCTGGCTGAAGAAATGTCTCCACAGGCTCCCCGCTGTCTGGGAGAAGAGATCTGAAATGGTCTATGCTGCATCCTTAGACAGTGAGCACTGGTTCTGGACCTTCCCATTTTCGGGAATATCCTTCTTGCATCAACCCTGCCTAGTCTCCTCAGAGATTTATAAGTTACTGAGATCCTCCCTCATTCTTCTGAACTCCAGTGACTATAATCCTAACTAATTGAACCTTTCATATATCAGTCGTGCCATCCCAGGAATTAGTCTGGTAATCCTTTGCTATGCTCCCTCAATAGCAAGAACATCCTTCCTCAGATAAGGAGACCAAAACTGTAGGCAGTATTGCAGGTGTGGTCTCACCAAGGCCCTATATAATTGCAACAAAACATCCCTGCTCCTGTATTCAAAGCCTGTTGCCATGAAGGCCAATATACCTTCACCCCCTGCTACACCTACACGTCTACCTTCAGTTACTGATGCAGAAGGACACCCAGGTCTCGTTGCATACTCCTGCTCTAAATTTATAACCATTCAGATGATAATCTGCCTTCCTTTTTGTTGCTCCCATATTGGATATCCTCACGTATATCCACATTATATTACATCTGTCAGGCATTTGCTCACTTATTCAGCTTGTTCAAATCACACTGGAAGGATCTCTGCATCTACTTCACAGTCCATCCTCCCACCCAGGTTTGTGTCATCGGCAGATTTGGGGATATTACATTTAGTTCCCTCATTCAACCTATTTATGTTTATTGTGAATAGCTGGGGTCCCAGCACTGATCGGTGTCATGATCCTCATGCTCACCATTCGGCTAGCCTTTTTATTAACTTCAAGAAGAAAATTTAGAATTTAAGTTTCACCATGGAATTCAGGCTCACATCACTAAATCATTACCTTGGAGTTCTGGATTAATACTCTGGTGACTTTATCACTCCTCCGCTGCCTCCCCCCTGACTGAATGACTGTGAGGGACAAGATTGATTCTGTAATGCATTGTGTCTTGTTGAGGTTCCCATGAAGGATTCTTCTTTTCAACCTCTCCTCTCACCTGTGACATGGTGACCTTCTAGTTAAACCACCACCAGTGATCTCTCTCGAATGAGAAAAATAGCCCTGTGGTCCAATTAGGACTGTGGTGATTTTACCATAGACAACATTTTTATTTTGGTAATGAGTAGAAAAAGTTCGAAGAATCATTACACAACTTGCTCTTGGTAGGAACAAGTGTGGCATTGTCAGAGTTTGGAGAGCAGGATTTTTCTTATCCTCTGAATAGGAGAATGGAGCATGGTATATGGTGAGGCGTAAGTCAATGTGTACAAAGCTAACATGAAAATGCATGGTTGTCAAGACACATTAAACAGTTTCTGCTTCAACAATCCACTGTTTAATTTTGGTATTGAGCAAGTAAAGCTTACCCACGGTGCTCTCTGCCAGATGTATTATTATCCAATGTTCCCTGTTAAATAAAATTAAGGCATGCTTTTTTATAGTAACTTTATAACTTCAGAAGTTCAAAACTTGTTTGCAATCAATGAAGCTTCTTTGAAAGTTTGTCACATTTTTTCATGGATGTATGGCAACCAATTTGAATACAGCAAGTTCCTTCAAATAAAATTATGATAACTGAGCACCTATTTTCTTTTGCAATATTGACTTAAAGATAAATAGTGACCACTATACTATTCTTGTTGTTCAATATGGTGCTCTGGGATCTTTTACATTCACTGCAGAGTTTAGAACTTACCTCAGTTAAATGTCTCACCTCTGACTGTGCCTTGTATGGTGTACATGGACCACCAGAAGGCATTTGATAAGATGCCACACAAAACATTCTTATTTGAGGTAAGATTACATGGGGTTCAATGTAATATATTATTTGGATGGAGGATTGGCTAACTAACAGAAAGCAGACTCATGATAATGGTCTTTTCTGATTGGCATGTCATAGCTAGTAGGGTACCACAAGGTTCAATCCTTGGGTCCCAAATTTACAGATGACACTAAATTAGTTGGAAACATAAGTTGCAATGAAGAAATAAGGCATTTACAAATGAACATCGATAGGTTAAGTGACTAGACCAATGTTGGGTAGGTAGATTTTTCAGTTGGATAAATGCGAGGTTAAGAAAAGTGAAAGGCAACTTGTTATTGAAATGGAGAGAAATGTAAAAGTGCTGCTCCAGAGGGATTGGTGTGTCCTCCTTCATGAGTTCCAGAAAGCTAATATGCAGGTACAGCAGGTCATAAGGAGGCCGAATAAAAATTTGACATTTATTGCGAAAGGAATAGAGTATAAAAATGGCCAAGTGTTGTTGCTGTGGTACAAGGCATTTTTGAGACCACTTTGGAGTACTGCTTACAACTTTTGCTCCCTAACTTGAGGGATGTAACTGCATTGGTGGCAGTTCAGAGGAGGTTCACTAATTAATTCCAGAGTTAAAAGGCTTGCTTTATGAGGAGCGATTTGGCTGTAAAGGAGATTGACAAAGTCAACATAGAGTGGACATTTCCTCTTGTGAGACAATCGAGAATGAGAGATCATAGTTTTAGGCTAAGGGGTAGCGGATTTAAAACCAAGATGAAGAAGAATTACTTCACTCAAAAGGTTTAGATCAGAGTGGTGCTGGAAAAGCACAGCAGGCCAGTTAGCATCCGAGGAGCAGGAAAATCGAT
The DNA here is from genome assembly GCF_004010195.1 of Chiloscyllium plagiosum. Taxonomy (NCBI): domain Eukaryota; kingdom Metazoa; phylum Chordata; class Chondrichthyes; order Orectolobiformes; family Hemiscylliidae; genus Chiloscyllium; species Chiloscyllium plagiosum. The sequence continues at coordinate 70,286,767 of NC_057724.1, read as the reverse complement.
GTTTCGGGCAAAAGTCCTTCATCAGGAATAGCCTTTCTCAAAAGGTTATCAATCCATGAATTTTGCTACCCCAGAGTGAGAGGGATGCCAGCATACGATATAAATTTGAGGAGATGGACAGATTTTTAATTAGTAATGTGTGGAAGGGTTATGGGAAGTGAGCAGAAAAATGGAGTTGTCTGAGCTGAGATCAGCCATGATGGTATTAAATGGTGGAGCAGGCTTGAAGGGCTGAATGGCCTACTCCTGCCCTTAGTTCTAATGTTTTTGTTTTTTCAGAACTGCATGACAGTGTTAGCCTAGATACGTAGGCTCCTGTTTTTGCTGTGTGACCTGAACCTACAACATTCTGACTCAAAGACAAAAGTCCTAAAAGCTGAAACACAGCTGATAATATTATCCCACCAGCACGGCGAAAGTTTGCTGGCCGTGAAAAGCTGCAATTGTGTTTCTACATGACAGATGATGGATCAGAAATAGGTCCTTCAGCCCATCAAGGTTGTTTCATCATTCATGACTGATCTGAATCTTAATTCCATCTATCCATAGCACTTAATACTCATGCTACCAAACATCTACGGATCTCTGTTCTGAAATTTGCAGTTAATCCTCACGGCTGACTTTTGCAGGAATTCCAGATTTCAACTGTGCATTGAGTAAGTGTTTCCAGACATTACCCTTGCATTTGTAAGCTTTCTCCAGCAGCAGAAATAATATGTCTCTGTCAACATGTCAATGCCATTTAATCATCTTAAAAGAGTTCAAGTAAATCACCCTTTAAGTTTGTACGCTCAAGGGAATATGGGTGTCGTTTTTTCATCACTGGATTAATGCTGTTGTAATCTAACCTATGTTACTTAATACATTTCCACTTGTATACTGTCAGCTGTCCTAACACTCGTTCTCCAGGTGGCATGTCAAACAGACTCTTTCTTGATTTTGCAGATCTCTATTTGGCTTTTAACCCTAGATTGGTCTCCTGGTTGTGATCTCGACTTGCCACCACACTTGGAAGTCGGACCCAATTTGTTTCTCCATTTCTAATTAAATCAGCTTGTTTGCTAATCCGTTAGGCTTTTAAGCGTGAGCAGTTATTTCCAGACATGCAGTTAAAACCCATCAGCTTTGGTGATTAATTTCTGTTTGAAAGGCCTTAATCTGTTGACAGTGCTTGTGGCCAGTTTTCATTTTGTGACCTTTCTGATGTCCACTTAAATACTTATTCATTGTAACTTTGGAAAGTCACATGTCACTGTTAATTTGATTCCAGGGTTATTTTCAGTGCCAGTGATTTCTGTGTGGGATCCCAGCTGGTCCAAAGGAATAGTAGATGGCCTGGAACCAACGAAGGACTCCATACTACAGTTGAGAGTTGTCTCTGTTGGTAGTTCGGCATTTCAGAGCATTTTAATGAGAAGGCTGGACAGAGTGTTTGTAAACTTCTATTCCATCTTTCGGGCTGATGAAAGGCTTAGGCTCGAAACGTCGATTCTCCTGCTCCTTGGATGCTGCCTGACCTGTTGTGCTTTTCCATCATCACACTGTCTATCTAGGGATGGTGATGGTGGTGTCTGGCCATTATCTGTAAGGGGTTACTCTGTGAGTATGACTATGTCAGGCTGTTCCTTGACGAGTCTGTGAGACAGCTCGCCACGTTTTGGCACAAAAAAAAACAGATGGGGGGGTAGATATAGGACTGATGTTAGGGGTAGGTTCTTCACTCAGTGAGTCGTTAGTTCATGGAATGCCCTGCCAGTAACAGTGGTGGACTCTCCCTCTTTATGGGCATTTAAGAGGGCATTGGATAGGTATATGGAGGATAGTGGGTTAGTGTAGTTTAGGTGGGCTTGGATCGGCGCAACATCGAGGGCCCAAGGGCCTGTACTGCGCTGTATTCTTCTATGTTCTATGTTCTATGAAGTGCTGGCCACTAAAGGGATTTTCTGTATCTCTTGGCATCAGCACCATAATTAAAGCCTAACAGTGCATCAGGTCAAATATGGGCAACTGCAGCTACCCTGCATAGTTCTTGACAATTGTCCCCGATCTACCGGACTCTGGTGTGAATACTGGGCAGGAGTTTTGTTGGAATTAATGGAATTAATTGCATTTTACCACGTGTTTCAAAATCTTTAAGTTACGTTCAATGTAAATGGCTTGGTTTATTCTATCATGATTTCCTTTTCTTCATAAACTTCGATTTTATTGATAAACCTGAAGCTGCAGCATTGTGTGTTTGTGCTTCAGTGAAAGGGCCGCCTCATTAAAACCAAAACGAAAATATAATTGATCAAGCCAGTTTTCTGTATGGGATCTGACTTGCCCAGTAATAACATCAGCTGGAGTCATCATGAACCCTGTTTGACTGACAAGAGTCCGCTGCCTGGTGATCCATTCCTCTCATTGAGCTGCTGGCAGTCAATACCACCTTGCACCTGGGGGAGGCCAGCTCTGATTCCGAATCCAACTTTCCTGGCTGTAGCACTGAACTTCTCACTGGGAAATAGGATAAAGTGGTGCGATCTGGCGTAAATGGCAGCGGTCAAAGTCTTCAAAAATGTATGGGGGGACGATTGAGAGATCCTAAAGAGGCTCTTTGGAAGGAGGCAGTTGCATAGAAATTCTTAAAATGGTCAGAGATTTAGGCTGGCCACCTTTAAATCACCGATTCCCCTTCAGCACAGGCAGCATTGTTCTATTCATGTCTCCTAAGACATTCTCAGCCTTTGCCTCATTAGGGGGGAGTCACTTGTCTTAGTGGTATTATTGCTATTTACTCCAGAGGCCCAAGGAATGTTCTAGGGACCTGGTTTAAATCCCACTGTGGTAGATGATGGAATTTGAATTCAATTAAAATTTGGAGTTAAGAGTCGAATGATGACCATGGAACTGCTGTTGATTGTTGGAAAACCCATCTGGTTCACTAATGTTCTCTCTGGAAGGAAACTGCCTTACCTGGTGTGGCCTATATTTGACTCCAGACACACAGCAACATGGTTGACACTTAACTGCCCACTGGGCCATTAAGAATGGGCAATAAATGCTGGCCTGGCCAGCGATGCTCAGAGTCTGTGAATGCATATAACAAAACTCACGTGGAGGAACTAGCATTAAGGAAGAAAGGTTTGTACCTCTGATATATCCTAGAGGGTTTTTTTTTTTATCCGCAGCTTCTTTATGTAGAGGCTGGTTGGGTTCCATTGAATGTCTGTTGCTGTTATTGGGCTTTCTGATGTTATCAGTTTCTCTGCAGCATTGTTGAATCTCAGTAACAGCTGTGGTTGGAGTCATCAGTCAGACTTGCAACATCCCTGGGTGGGGAGCAGGAAAAAAACAGGATGGGTCTTTAACAAATGAGAGCAGTCAGCAATTGCATCCTTTACAAATGACAGGTTGACATCCTCTTCCATGCAGTTGGACATGGGGCATTCCAACAAGGATGGCCAAGTGTTGGAAATCTTGGACCTTCAGACCTCATCCCAATGAATGCCGCACCAGTCATTTGGCAAAGAGTGTGTAAGTGCTGCATGAACCCTGATCCCTTCTCTTCCCAGACACAAATCACTGCATAAAAGACATCAGTGCGTATAAGAGAGTCTTGCGTTGAACCCCTCAGCTCACGTGGAGAGTGAATTAGTTCCATGCTTCTGTGCATTCCAGGCCATCTTACATTCGCTGTGTGCATCAAGTCTATGAGGCACTCCTTTTTAAGGTTACCTGTGATTACTCTACTCCACAAAGATGTCCATTTTCAGTTTGCAAGGATCAGTGACTTGCATGACATTGTCTGTAATCAGTATTTGCGTCTTGCAGGTATTTTTCAGAGGAGTTCTTACACCATTCTGGAATAAGTAGGACATAAGCCCAGGCCTCCTGGCTCAGAGATAGGGATACTACCACTGCACAGCAGAGCTCATATATGCTTGTAGGCTGCATTCATCTCCGATGCTTGTTGATGTTGAATGCAAATGATGTCCGGCTGTTCTCTGCAAATGAGTGGATTAGTGCAGATGCCACTGGGCATGTTTGCAGACATTTGTCAATTAAAGGCCACACTGGGCACCAGGTTCAGCCTGGTCATCCAGGTAAATGCCTCACCCACCTCTCTGCCTGCCAAAGCCTCTATCTCCCTTTTTACCTGGGGAATCCGGCTCCACTGAAGCCCACATGTTCCCAACTGCCACAGTCAATTGAGTTTCCAAAGTGTTTACCTTGCCCCTGACCTCCCTGTTACTTGTAATTTGGTCATAACCACTGTCATCCACCACCAAGATGTACGCTCTCCCCCTGCCCACCCTCTACTAGTGGAGACCACGGTAGTGGTAAGAGACTTTCACCTCGCCTCCTGCAGTATTCTGTATCCTCCTGTATTGGCACTATCCCATATATACTGAATTCCATACCCCAAACACATTACCCCCTCACCTCCATTGCATTTATACTCTCTGCTTCCCGGTCCTTGTCTACAGTCCCTACTATCGAGTCCTCACACCTCCCCCTCACACCTCCATCCTCTGACACCCACCATGCCATCCATTCCTCTAACCCCAGGACTGACTCTGCTCCACCCTCTCACCAACTCAGATGGACAGCCCTGGGTGATCTCTGACCAGATCCCTGACTGCTCTCTACAAAGCTCATCAACATGATGATAAGTAAAGCAGCTGAAAGTTTGCAATGGACCTGCAGACCCTGGGCTGGAGTGAGACTGACCGTCCTTCCCGCCTCCCCCCCACCCCCACCCACAACCTGACAACCCATTGTATCCCAGCCTTTGGACTAAGATCAGACGCTTGCCTGACTGCAATGGCACCCCATGACTGACGGCAGATCCCTTGACTTGACTGAGGGCTACTTCCCTTCAGTGTGGAGACATGGTGAATTGGTTGAAGCACATGTAGTGTGCTTTCTGTGCAGTGTATGCTGTGTGTGTGAGACTGACCTAGAATGGTAACATACGGCAACGTGCCCACTCCTTTCCCTGACTCCTGACACATGGAACAAACTCATTTATTTTTTGTGTTTTCAGTTTATGTTCTAATGCTCTTATTTTCTTTCTTATTTTCAGTAACTTGCATCACTTAAAAGGACTCCATTATCACCAATATTGTTATTGAAAGAATAGTGTTTAACAATGCCTATTGCTTTTAAAACATGCTCATGACTTGTTCAAGTCCTCAAGATTAACCAGATTTTCTCCTGGAGCAATATGAGTGGGAGTTGGTGCTTCAGATCACCCGGTGACTAATGTTCCAATGTGCAGCAAGACCTAGGCTTGTGCTTTCATCACCCCACCCCTCCTAGCTTGGGAAGCGCCAGTTCATCTTGAAGGCTGGTCCGGAGCATTGGCGGCCTGTTAGGTCAAAGGAAACTCTCCAAAATGGATCTGGATTGCCACCCTGTATGTCACTGGAATGGCTAAAAGAGAGAGCCATGCAAGTGCTGTGTCTTGCAAGTGCCAATGCTGAAATGAAAGCAGTTACTGCCACCATACATAGTATCTGGGGATATTTTCTGAGAGCAAGAAGGCTGATATTTTACACAAAATCAGCTGCTTTAGCTGTCTTTTCTCTCAGCACTCCTAGAACAGAGAGATAACCTGCCAGTATTGTCAGTCCCACTACCTTGTATTACAGTACATCTTGCTTCTACTACTGCCGAGTAAGCAAAATTTAAATTGTTCTTTATTGCTTTGTCTTGTGCTCCCTCAGCTGCTGTTGCTTATCCAGCAATAATAATATAACCCTTTAACCCTCTAGGCAGCATAAGCATAGACTGATACTGGGTTAGATTGAAGTTCAAGTATGAATGTAGGCACATTCGCTGCACACTATTCCCTTCTGAATTCTCTTTTACACTTGCAATACATAACTTGGTGTACAGTCTTAGCCTTATGTTGACCCAATGTTTGGCTGCACTTATATCAGACACTTACCAAATGAGTCCCAGTGCTAGATGGAACTGCTATAGAAAATAATAGGTCACTTCTTTCTTCCCTACTCCCTTCCATTAATCATTACTTATTCTCTCTTTTCTTTAGTGTACTCAGCCTCATTCTCTGGCCGTAAGGCACACAGTCCACTGCGGTTATGTTGAGGATAGGCGACTGTTAAGGGGGGAAGACTGAGCTGTGTGTGACCATTTACATAATCTTCCAACTTGTACTTCAAGCAATGTATTTTATAGCTGCAGTGTTGTTAACAATGTTGAGTTATGCACAACTTTTGTGTTTGTAAGGTCAGCAGATTATTTTAAATTGGGAGAATAAGCAGTTATCTTGTTTCTTGCTATCACCCAATTCTAATAATTCCCCTGTAATGTTATGTACTATCTCTCCCTCTCTTCCCTGATTCTCTTTCAAAAGTTTGTTTAGCATTCAACACTGTCCCATGTATTTTTTTGTAAAAAATCAATAATAGGATGTGGATGTTGTTGGTTGGGCCCCTATTTATTGCCTATCCCTAATTGCCCAAAGGGTGCTTCAGAGTTCACCCCATTGCTGTGGATCTGGATTCCCATGTAGGTCAGTCCTGATAAGGATGGCAGATGTTCTTCCTGAAGGGGCATTAGTGAACCAGATCGTCTTTATGACGATCATATGATTACGCGGTCCCCATTAGGTGAGCAAATATTTAATTCCAGATTTGTTTTCTTCAATTCAAATCGCATCCCACCATTCCATATGATAAGTTTTGAGACCCTGCCCCCAGAGCATTAGCCTGGGTCTCTGAATTACTCATCTGGAGACATTACCACAATGCTAGCACCTCCCCTTCTTAATTACCAGTGAGAGACTTGTGTCTCATGCTGTGATCTGATCCTTTAAATGACCTCCACTGTTACAGGCTCTACAGTTTTCAAGTACAATGTATACAGGTATTGACTTCTCCCCCACTGTGACCTCCCCGCAGCAGCATGTCAATGTGAGCCGGTACTTTCCAAACATTAATCCCACGGCAAGGTTTGGAAATTGTCATGACCCCTCTGTGAGGGTCCAGTTGTTACAACTTGTTTTAAAAAATTCTCAAGGTCAGGTTCGTAGGAGAGTAGTCTGACACAGAACAAACGACCAAGAGGCGAGTCTGCTAGAATATGAGCATTTTATTCCCCGCAGCGTCGCCACAACCAACGGGTCTGGCTTATACTCACTCTACATGTTACCGGAACTGGGAGCCGTCAGTTCTCGTAGAGCGGTTGCCAACAACCCACGCTCGGCGGTTAAACGTAACCCCGGAGCAGACTCTACCGAACTGGAGACTTTTCCAGCTGATATACTCTTTTCCAGATATAAACATTCATGTGAACAGCAGAGCAAGGCTAAAAAACACATTCCATTCTGGTTACATACAGATAAGAAGATTCACACGGGGAGGTGTGTAATAAGATTCACACGGGACTAAGCAACACCTCCATTCCGGTTAGATTCACACATGTATTGGGACATAATTTTTAACCGTTTCACCACATTCCACTGCTTGGCCCAATACATGTGTTACATTATGATTCACACATGTATTGGGACATAATTTTACACCACACAACTCTGTCTAAGTTCCAAGGTGACCATTGTTGGGTTTGCAGCCCTATCTGGTATCATTGAAAAGTTACACCAAAGAGAAAAGCCATTCAGCCCATTGTGTCTATAGCAGCTGAATAAATGAAGTGCCATTCTGATCTCACTTCAACATCAAGTCCATAGCATTGTAGTTTACTTCAAGGGCCAATCCAGTTTCCTTTTAAATGAGTTGAGGGTTTCTGTCCCAGCCAAAGTGGACTATGATCTTCCAGACACTCAGCATACTCTGATTGAAAAGGACTTTTCTCATGTTCTCCCTAATCCTTCTACCAATTACCATAAATCTGTGCCTCCTGCTCATTGACTTCTTTGCTAATGGAAACAGGTCTTCCCAGATCATTCTGTGTTTCTGTGTACTCTACTCATTATAGGTTGCAACTCAATTAATTTCACCCCTTAGCCTCCTCCATTCTAAGGAAAACATCCCCAGCTTGTTGAATCTTTCCTCACGCTGCAATTCTCGAGTTCTGAATATTCTTGTAAATCTCCTCTGTATTGTCTCTGGAACAATATGTCCTTCCTGTAATGTGACTAAACTGTACACAAAACTGCAGATGTGGCCTAACTAGTGTCTTATGCACTTCCAGCCCTCTTTCTTACTTACAGTGTGGAAATAGGCCCTTCGGCCCAACAAGTCCACACCGACCCGCCGAAGCGCAACCCACCCAGACCCATTCCCCTACATTTACCCCTTCACCTAACACGATGGGCAATTTTAGCATTGCCAATTCACCTAACCTGCACATTTTTGGACTCTGGGAGGAAACCCATGCAGACACTGGGAGAATGAACAAACTCCACATAGTCAGCCGCCTGAGGCGGGAATTGACCCCGGGTCTCTGGTGCTGTGAGGCAACAGTGCTAACCACTGTGCCACCGTGCCGCTCCATCCCTGCTTTCGTGTTCAAAATCTCACCCAATAAAAGAAATCATCCCATATGCTTTCCTTATCATCCTATCTACCTGCCACACTTAAGGGCATACACGTCTTCTACCACTTTTAATATCTTCTCCAATTTATTGTGTTTTCCCTTACTTTGTTTGCCCACCTCAAATACACGATATTGTGGGTGTAGGCTGTTTCTAGCTCTTGCTACCTGAACCTCAGTATTGCTTAGTTATTGAATTTCGAGATCTGATATTGGATGTTTCCTTTGCAGGAACAGTTGTAATCAAAACCTATTTCAACTTAATGTTGATATTTCAGCCAGACCCTGTGAAAACCATTAACATCCTGATTGATGCCAGTTGTGACTCAGTGATGGCACTTTTACCTCTGATTAAGAAGTGAATGATTCCAGTCCAAATCCTAAGACTGAATCATATCATTTGGGTTGGCAATGTCGACAGACAGTCTGCTATTTTGTCAGGGGTGCTGTTTTTGGATGAGACAATGAACTAAGGTCCGATCTGCCTTTTCCAGTGGACTGGTACAATTTTGAAGAAGAGGGAATCATTCACTGATGCCACAAGAAATAAGTAGTCCTTAATCAGCATTACTAAATAAACCAGATTGTTGATTCATTAGCATGTTGCAGTTTGTTGTACCTTGCTGTGTGCAAATGGACTGCAATGGTTCCGAAATTATGTATATAGAGATCAAGATTATGTATATAGAGATCAAGACCTCTGTCATTGCTAGAGAGAATGATCTCAAATTAGTCATGGGATTTTTCATCACTACTTAACGATAATATAGACTATCGTATTCACACTAACCCATTTCACCACAGTTTATAACATCTTCACTGGCAATACAGATCCTTTATTGGTCAGAGTATTGAGTACAAGAGCTGAGAGATCACGTTATGGCTGTACAGGACATTGGTTAGGACACTGTTGGAATATTGCGTGCAATTCTGGTCTCCTTCCTATCGGAAAGATATTGTGAAACTTGAAAGGGTTCAGAAAGGATTTACAAGGATGTTGCCAGGGTTGGAGGATTTAAACTATTGGGAGAGGCTGAACAGGCTGGGGCTATTTTCCCTGGAGCGTCGGAGGCTGAGAGGTGATCTTATAGAGCTTTACAAAATTATGAGGGGGATGGATAGGATAAATAGACAAAGTCTTTTCCCTGGGGTCAGGGAGTCCAGAACTTGAGGGCATAGGTTTAGGATGAGAGGGGAAAGAGATAAAAGAGACCCACGGGGCAACTTTTTCATACAGAGGGTGGTATGGGTATGGAATGAGCTCCCAGAGGAAGTGGTGGAGGCTGATACAATTGCAGCATTTAAAAGGCATTTGGGTGGGAGAAAGGAAGGGTTTAGAGGGATATGGGCTGGGTGCTGGCAGGTGGGATTAGATTGGGTTGGGATATCTGGTCGGCATGGACGGGTTGGACCAAAGGGTCGGTTTCCTTGCTGTACATCCCTGTGACTCTGAGTGACTACATTTTGTTGATTATTTAAGACATCCTTGTGTGTTTTACTTTCTGCAACCTTTCAATCCAGGATTAGCTTCTTTAAAGTAAACTTCCAACATGTTTTCTGCATGACTTCTGAGACAGAAATAGTTTTGAGATGGAATGAGCTTTGAGGCTAGAATTGATTGGAATTTACCTTGAAATGGTACAGTTTCTCTGTTGGCATTTTGGGATGAATGTTAATTTAATATCTCATACAACTTCGTGTCACCTTTTTATTTGATAATGCTCCAGTGAAGTGGCTTCAAGTATTTTTACGTTAAAGGCACTGTGCAAATAGAAGTGGGTTGTTGTTGTTGTTGCTGCTGTGGCAGAACTAGTGATTTTAATGAAGTTTGTGGCCTCTGATTTAACCTGAGTTTTGCCATTTTCTGGCTCTTGGGTAACTGTGCTGATGGAAGGCGTGGATAGCTTTTGGGAGAAGAACAGTGTCTTCACACAATTGTCACTCCTACAGACAAGGCACAGAAAGAGAGCTTCCTCCCCTAACTCTAATAATGTAAACGTAGACGCGTGCACAAACACATACACGCACACGTACAAACATACAGACACAGTCGGGCACGCACACACAGGCAGACAGACATGCACTCACACAGAAAGAATGGCACCACAAAATGATACAGACACACACTTGCAAGCATTCATATATGCATACACAGATGGACACATGATTTATACAGACAGGTACACAGAAATGGTATGCACACAGGCACAGATAGACATGCGCGCGCGCACACACACACACACACAAAATAACACACAGACATATACAGAATGACATTAGCATGTACGTGCTTGCGCTCTCCATGACATACTGCACACCCTATACAGATTTCCTGTATTTGTGTTAGGACAAGCTCCAAGACTGGAAGTGCCTATCCCTGCCACCTTCTTCAGGATTGTGACTGAAACTCCCTTGAGCTTCATCCTCCTGTTTGACTTGACCTCTTGGACTGGGAACCTTCTGAGGACAAAGAGTGGACAGTATGGAACTGAAACACCACAGCATGCAGGGAATCACACACTTCCAAATGTTTCATTGGAATCTCCTGCAGCTGATACCTCCAGCCAAACCTACCTGTCTCTAGAAATATCAAGTCCATCAAACATGTTATTAAAGCAGCCAAAATTGGATTTTTTTCATAAGAGTATTGAAACTAATCCAAACAGCTGTCAACTCACTCTCAACCCATGGAATTTTGGACATTATTGAAGATTAAGCACACTTGCCAGCATACTAATGCCTTGGTAATCCACTAATCTGCATTATCAGGAAGAACCTGTCAGTTGCAGTGTCTCCTTGGTCAGTTCTTGAATGTTGCCGTTAAAGTAGATGGTGCAACTCCCAATGGCATAGTTCATTTCGATACGTGCATGGTTTATCCAATGCCTCAGATGAAAGTCTCCTGAATTAGACTGACAAAGAAATCACAGCATCAGCGATGGATTACAAAACGGAATAGTAAATTGGTTTCAGAGAGTACTAATGAGGGCCATGATGTTTGATTTGAGAGGTTTACTGAATAGATTGTCTCAGACATCAGTACTTGGGTCTCATGCTGCATCTAATTTGCATTAATGACCTAAATGCTGAAACTGACTTGCAAGTTTGTTAAATATGCTGACAACACTAAATCGGAGATCTGTGAAGTTGAGCAGAGAGCTAAGGATTTAAAAAGGATTTTGACTGTGCACTGGAGTAATTTAAATTCTGAGCAACTGCTCGTTACAAATCAAATCAAGTTCAGTTGACTTTAAAGTGAGGAAAGTGGCTGTGGTTATAGAGGGCCGTTCTCTCATTGGAGCGAGCTGCCGAGAGGTGAGTTTAACATGAGGGTGACAATGCCTATTCCCAGAACCTGTGCTGCTGCAGTCATACGGGCCATTTTCCACTTCATGTGGGGATCAAACATGGACCGGGTCTGAAGGGACTCAATGTATAAAGATCTGGGCATAGGGGGTGGATAAACTCACCCAATGCCACCCTCTGCCTAATGCCCACCTTTGTGTGTGGCTGCATCAAGCTGTGCGTGGATCCCCGGTACGCAAACCCCAAGTGTCACTATGTACTGATGTTCTACCTGTCCCCGGTGTTGCGAAGGATGGGCCTGGCCTCGCTGCCGCGGAACACTGAGTAGTTGGACCGTTCCGTATCACCTGTCCTTCGTGGAGAAATTTATGAAGAAAAACACCTTTGACCACAAGTCCATCAGGAAGTGGCCAGCACGTAGTGTCCTTGAGACTCTTTGGGAAAAGGAGAGGGTGGATCCTATTGAGCGGTTCCCTGGGCAGACTGTCAGTCATTTGGCAGAATGCCTCATTGCCAGAACTTTCCAACAAGCACCAAGACATGGCTTGGCTGGTGGTGAGAAGGGCTCTGCCTGTGAGATCCTTTATACACGCCCGGACTCTCAGCCTCGAAGCGGCTGCGGAGGGGACGAGACTGTCACACACCTCCTTCTGGAATGTGCCTACGCAGAAGAAGTCTGGAGAGGAATGCAGTGAGGTTCGTCCCGAGCAGCGCCGTGACGCGGGACTCTGTGCTCTACGGTCTGTTCCCCGGGACGCACACCGAGACAAACATCAACTGTGTCTGGAGGATCATCAACTCGGTCAAAGATGCTCTTTGGTCTGGCCGAAACCTGTTTATCATCCAGCTGAAGGAGTTGACCCCGACTGAGTGTTGCAGACTGGCACATTCTAAGGTTCAGGACTATGTGTTGAGGGATGTGCTGAAGCTTGGGGCAGCTGCCGCCAAGGCGCGGTGGGGAAAGACCACCGTGTAACATCTGCCTGCCTAAAGAAGAACAGGGGGCCCACTCTGGGCCTCGCTGACGCCTCAGCAGAATATCTGGATGGTCAATGTACAGACTTGTATATAATGAATGATTAATTCCGATCTCTGTATGTAAAGAAATGCAATGTGTGCATAAGAATGGCATGACCAATTGTATAGATAACAAAATAATTTAATGAATAAAGTATATTTTTGAAATTAAAAAAATTTAAAAATGCCTCAAGCAAAGTGTGTGATTGAGATAATGGAGCTGTCATGCTGACTGCTGCCAGTACATGAATTGGACCCACGTTGATGATATCACTCAACATCACTCACCAACCATGGTGGCTCTGTGGTTAGCACTGTTGCCTCGCAGCATCCGGGACCTGTGTACGATTGCAGCCTCAGACAACTGTTTGTTGGGAGTTTGCACATTCTCTCAGTGTCTGTGTGGGTTTCCTCCGACAATCCAAAATGTGCAGGTTAGGTCAATTGCCCATAGTGTTCAGGGATGGGTAGGTTCGGTGCATTGTGTGGGGAAAATCTACAGTAGTAGGGGAATGGGTCTGGGTGGGTTACTCTTCGGAGGGTCAGTGTGGACTTGTTGGGCTGAAGGGCCTGTCTGTCTCACCAGAAGCAGATGGTGTTCGGGTTGAGCCCATCCACCCGGGCCAGCTGCATTTTTCTCCTTGCTGTCTCCTTTTCTGTCTTCCTTTCTCCTTCCATCATCTTCTGATGTTGCATGGAGGCCTGAATTGTGTTGGCAGGAACTCCTGGCTTCGTAGGCCCGATTCATGGCCTGCTGGAATCGTGGCAGGGTGTCGGTAGTGGAGTGGGCAGTCCTGACTGCGATTGGCTCGGAGCAGGGACCCTGACTGTGGTAGGCCTGGAGCGGGCATTCCTGGCTAGAGTAGGACCTGGAGAGTGGACCCCTGGCTGTGATAGGGCCCAGAGCATGGACACCTGGCTGCGGGAGGCCCGGAGCCTGCACCCCTGGCTGCTGTAGGCCTGGAGCGGGAACCCCTGGCTGCGATAGGCCTGGAGCGGGGACCCCTGGCTGCGGTAGGCCTGGAGTGGGGACCCCTGGCTGCGGTAGGCCTGGAGCCTGCGCCCCCTTGCTGTGGTAGGCCAGGAGTGTGGACTGTTGGTTGCGCTGAGTCATTGATTGTGGTGGTTTCAGTGCCGAGAGTGGAAGTTCCTGGTTGCAGTAAGCCCGAAGTGGAGACCTTGCAGATGTCCTGGAGCCACATTTGGGACCCAGGCCGATGAAGACAAACTCTATTTAAGTGCTTTCCTTTATTCTTCTTGGATCTCAAAATGGTGCCGGACTGTGGTGACAGAACGTTTTTCAATCTATTTCCCTTGATATGTGACAAGAAATAAATCATTCATTTGCTCATTTGATGACAATAATTCTCATGCTTCTAAATTCAAGGGAATTTAAGACTTGTCTCGTCAATCTCTCCTCATACGGCAATGTTTTCATTCTGAAATTCAAAGTGTGCATTTGCACCCCCTCTATTTATTGTCTCTGTCAGATGGCTTGTAAAATTGACCTTCAGAAGGGCACAGTACTCGAAAAATATCGTAAATGTATGTTTCACAGGATTAACTTTTCTTTCTTCTTTTTATGATAAAATCCATTTTTTTGTATCAACTTATTCTGTCAAGTCCAGCAATCTGTAATATATTGTAAAATTTCTGGAACTGTCTATTCCAGTGCTTGCTATATTCAACTGCTGTTGTGGCCTATGTGTGTGTTGACCACATTTGTGATTCGATGATCTCAATGGGGTGTTTGATCTCAATGGGGTGTTTGATCTCTATTGGTTGCTTATATTTGACTCATGCAATTCTGGATGCTGGAATATTGTGGAATGACTTTGTATGGTAAAGTTCATTTCTGTTTGCTCATAATTGTGGAATCTGAAGACAGGTTCCTAGCTAGACCTGAACATACATTTGGCTGGCTGATCTTTAGCTTTCAATGTGCCTTAATATCCATGCACATGTAATGATTTCTCAAGATTCAAAAGAAATAAAATCATGTTAGTTTGGAGTTTGTGTTACAGTTCACAGACAGTGAGTATCCAAAGTGTGGAACAACAATTGTAAATTGAAATAAACCAGAGCAGGTCTCAAACTTGTAAGAGTCGGACACACTTTCTGAATGTAGCAGTGACGACTCCCAGTCAGCTCAAAATTGGTAAACTTTTAAACTTCTATGGATCTGGAAAGGTTTCTGCTCATTGGAAGGTAGAAAATCTAAACCCACTATTTTGAGTAAGAGAAGTATGAATGAATAAAAATGTTTAAAAATTTACCTCCAAAGGATGTGATGATTCACTATGTAGAAAATAACAGCAAAATTGGGTGGAGTTAACGTGGATTTATGAAATGGCGGCCATGTTTGACAAATGTTTGGTTTTTTCTGAGGGTATTTCTTTTAACATTGACAAAGGAGATATGCTGCATTTGTATTTTCAGAAGGCTTTGGATAAGGTCCCATGCAAGTGGTTAGTAAATAAAATTCAAGCACATGGGATTATGCGGAATAAACCTGTATCGATTGAGGATTGGTTAATTGACAGAAAGCAAAGTGTTTGAATAAACAGATCATTCTCAGGATAGCAAGCTTTTACTAGTGACGTCCTAGAGGTGTCAGTGCTAAGTCCAAACTTTTTACCTATCTGCATAAATATTTAGATAAGGGATCCAACAGTAACATTTCCAAATTTTGCAGTTGACAAACAACTTCATTGGAATGTATGTTGTGCGGAAGGTGCAAGGAAGCATCAGGAGGGATTAGAGAATGGTTTAGACCATGGGATATGATGTGAATAATTGCTAAATCATTCACTTCAGTAGAAAAACCAGAAAGGTAGAATATTCAGAGCTTAGAACGTATAGGTGTCTAAAGGAACCCAGGTCCTTTAGACCTGAGTCACTTAAAGCTAACATGCTGATGCAGCAAACAATTAGAAATGCAAACAACAGGTTGGTATTCAGTTCAAATGGATTTGAATAGTGAATTAAAGCTATCTTGCTGCAGTTTTATATAAATCTTGTGAGAGCTCACCTGGAGTATTGTGTTCAGTTTTAGTCTCCTTATCTAAGGAAGAATGCACTTGCCACAGAGCAAGTTCAATGGAGAAACAGCAAAGAATTGCAGATGCTACAAATCTGACACAAAAACAGAAAGTGCTGGAGCAACTTAGTGGATCTGGCAACACCTGTGGAAAGAAAACAAAACATGAGTTAATGTTTTGAGTCCAGTGACCCTACATCAGAGCTGAAAAGAGTTGGATTTTTGCTGACGGGAAATGGGGTCCAGAGATGGAAGATGAGGTGTTGTTACTCCAGCTTTGCGCTAAGCATCTCTGGAACATTGCGGCAAGCCTAAGGCGGAAATGTTGTCATGGGAACATGGTGATGATAAAATGACAGGCAACTGGAAGGTCAAGGCCATTTTTGTTGACAGAATATGGGTGTTTGGCAAATCAGTGACCCAGTCTGCATTTCTTCTCCCCAGTGCAGGGAATGCCACGTTTGATGAATGAATAGAGCGGACAAAGTTAAATGAAGTGCAGGTAAAATGCAGTTCCACCTGGAAGGTATATGAGGCCTTGGATAGTGAGGAGTGAATAAGCAGCCTAGGAACCAATACAGACCAATGTAGGTCATCCTTTCCAAGTGGTGATGGACTTGCTCCTTGAACTTCCTGCTGGGAAGGGTGGGGCTACTGAATTCAGACAAAAATGATGAGCAGCATATTTAGGAAGATGGCACAAGCCAACTTACGCAGCACAGCAGGAGCATTGTACTTTGTATGAGATTCGATGGATGTGTGAATGCATGAAACTAGCAAAGGTATGTGCAAGACTATCAAACCCCATTGTTTGCGCTGATCAGATTCAGTCTATTGTGTCGTATCAATTTTGTTGCACTATTTAGTGTCTTGAAAACCAGCTTTGCTTCAGTGCTTCCTGCTTCAAAAAAAATCTTTTTTGTAAGGAAGAGATTCCCACCATTGTGACAGTTCCGCATGCGAATTCCATTAGATTTTGCCAAAGAGCAAACCTTTGAGGAAGTCTGCACGAGTGTTTCTTTTCAGAGGTTCAGGAGGCCATTCAGCTCCTGTTACTGAACAATGCTTCAAAAATACTAACTAAGAGCTGAAAAATTAATTGTAAGAGATTCTCTGCAGATTTTGTGTGTGCAAACACATTTTGAAAGTAGAAATGAATGTAAGTCATTCAATCTCAAACATTTTCCTCTATTCAATGAAATTATTTCAGATTTGTGCCTCAACTCAGTTTACCCAAATTGGTTCCATATTTGTGATGCTCCTTATTGACAAAATCAATGGATATTGATCTTGAAATTTTCAGTTGACTCCCAGTCTTCCATTGCCTGGAAAGCTGAGTTTTGGAGCCATAGAGGTATACAGCACAGAAACAGACCTTTTACTCCAACTGGTCCATGCCGACCAGATATTCTCAATTAATCTAGTCCCATTTGCTAGCACTTGGCTCAAATTGTTCGAAACCCTTCCTATTCATATACCCATCCAGATGCCTTTTGAATGCTGCAATTGTACCAGCCTCCTTTGGCACGACTAGGTCTCTTTTAGATCTTTCCCTTTGTGTAAGGAAGTTGCAGAGATATGGATCTCTCTCAGTAAAATGTGTACGAAATATGGATTTAAATACATTAGTTATGATTATTGAATTAACTTTGTTTTATCCTGTCATTTGCTTTGATGTTGAATCAAGTTGCCACAAATCTTCTCTGAGAGCAGTTTTTCAGGTTTTCCCAATCAGTTCTATCCAAACGTTAGTGCACAAGGGATAAAACTGCTGTGAAATGTTAAGTTGGTATGAAGATTGCGATGGAGAGGGAACCAAATAAGTGAATGAATCTTTAAGTGGTTTCAGGTCCATTGTTTCAATCTGCTCGCTGGGCAGTTGTAGGTTAAATTTTCCGACTGACTGCTGAGTAAGCAGTGTCAGGATCATCCATTAGATACATGGAATCATGTCTGTCACGATAAAAATCCTCTTGGCAGAGAATTCAAGTGAAAATATCAAAGGATGGAAATGCCAGTGAACTGTGGTTGGTGTTTTCCGTTGAGAATGGGTAAAATTGAGGACAACGAGAAAACCAGACAACATAGTCCTGCTTGAGAAATTATTTAGTTTATTATTGAAATGATTTGGAATAATAGTGTGAGATTAAAAGACATTGGTAACCTTTGAACATGAAGTTTAACAGAATTTCTGGCAAGGGTCCAATTGTGCAATGAAAATGGAGACACTTTGACATCGAAAGTTCATTCTGTATTTCTGTCTATACCTACACTGACTAGCTTTAGTTAGCTGTTGATGAAGGGAGGAGTCATATAGCCAGGTACTTTGCCTAGTTTTATTGTAAGTTACGCTCTATGATTGTGCAGTGCAAATACAATTGATGTAATGCAGCAAGAATGTTAATTTTGAACAATAATGACACATGATGTTGATAAATTGTCCTACTTTGTCCATCCAGTCCCTTTGGTGCATGACAGAAAATTAAGTTGTCATTGGGAACTATCTTTCAAATTATTTACTATTTGAACTAATGGCCTTTATTCCTTGCTATGTGCTAGACTTGATAATATTTGGTCCCATATTAGTTTCTATGGAAACCATGTTCCTTGCTTCAGGATCTGGCTGCACTGTTTCATTGAATTTGTTGCAACTGCTCAGAAAATTGATGCTAAACTGATTGGTGGTTTGATTTTTCTCACCTTTTGCAAAAAAACGTATACTTGGTATTAGTCAAATTGATCAGGGTTTGTAGACTGTGTCCGTTAACTAGACTGGAGGGTAACAGCATTAAAAGGAAGCGTATTTTGCATCATGGGAATAACCTGAAGAACAATTTGGATTTTTATAGCAACTGAGAATTCTGGAGCCAAAGATTACTTTTGAAGAATTGTGACTGTCAGTCACTGTGCATACATGGTCACACATCAAAAACCTGATCTCTCTCTCTTTGGTGAGGTTGATGGAGGAAAGGGCCTACTACTCGTTTACTTGTTTGCATCTCTTAACTTGCAGATTAAAGAATTTTCTATGGGCTGCTCACATAACACTGGGGTGTAAAATAAACAGATCATATTTCTATTGTGACTTTCATAGCCACAGAACATGCCAAACCATTTGATAGCTAATGGAATCCAGTTAGCTCATTTGGTTGGATGTATGGTGTCAAAATGTGTGGCACTGATGAAGGGCTTATGCCCAAAACGTCAACTCTGCTGCTTCTCGGATGCTGCCTGATCTGTGCTTTTCCAGCGCCACACATTTTGACTGTGACTCTCCAGCGTCTGCAGTCCTCACTTTCTCTGATGGCTGGTGTGCAATGCAGCCTAATACCAATGCTGCCTTGTGAAAGCAACCAACATAACCAATGATTCCCTCCCACTGAGGTTATATTCTCTTCCACCCTCTTCCAACAGCTGACTTAACAGTTTGTACACGCGTATAAATAGAATCAAGAACAGCTTCCCCGCTGTTACCAGGCTTCTGGGCCTCTCAAATATAACCCACTCACCCACTCACCTTCTCTCTACACCTTCTCTGCGGCTGTAACAGTGCATTTTACACTCTGTTCTGCTACCCTGATGCACTTTCTATGGTATGATCTGCCCATAGAGCACACAAAACAACACTTCCCACTGTATCTCGAGACATGTGACAACAATAAATCAATCAATCGAGGTTGAATTCACGCTCGAGCTGAGATTGCTGTGAAGGACTTTCCACAACTTGAAGCGTGGTGACCCTCGGCTTAATCCACCCCAAACTGCGGCAGCCCTCTGGTCTGGTAGGACTGTACCAATGTAACCTTGACTCTAAATGTGTATCTGCGTGTCAACAAAAACACCATTCTTGCTTCAGATTTGGGGAGAAAAGAACTGTCACTTGGCATCTACTCTACATTCCTAGGAAGGCAACATGATCTTAACTGTTACTGAAATTAAATTCTCACAGGGGCTGACAGCATTTTACACTCTTAATAAAGTAAGCGCTCTAAATCATTTAAGACTAATTTCTGGAAGACAGTTTGTCATGCCTGCCTTTTCAAAAATTCTTTTATGGGATGGAGGCATCGCTGGCTGGGTCAGTATGTATTGCCCATCCCAGAGGGCGGTTAAGAGTCAACCACATTGCTGTGCGTCTAGAGTCACATGTAGATCAGACCAGGTGAGGAATATCGGTCCCCTGCAGAGGAAACATTGAATGGCTGCAAAATCTTTTAATGCACAAAATCAAAAACAGCTTATTGAATGGATACCATTTTTGTCCTGTATGTCAGCTAAATCTGTTTTGGGTTTGAAATAATTTCCTCTGTCTTCCCTTCAAATATTGTGGTTGATGTAATGAAACACAGGATTCCAAATTATTATCTCTCCTGATCTTTCGTCACAATCAGATACCTATATCACTTGTTCATCTGTTTGCAAAGAATCTTTTGTTTGCCTTTGTATCACTCACTTCTTTATCCCACCCAAATGAACAATCTTTCATTTTAAAATACAAACACAGAGAACGCTGGAGAAACTCAGCAGGTCTGGCTGCTTAACTCTATTCTGAAAATGTGTTGCTGGAAAAGCGCAGCAGGTCAGGCAGCATCCAAGGAGCAGAAGAATCGATGTTTCGGGCATGAGCCCTTCTTCAGGTCTAACTCTATTGTAGAACAATTCTGAAGAAGAGTTACATTAGACTCGAAACGTTAATTTTCTCTCTTTCGCGCTCTCTCTCTCTCTTTCGCTTTCTCTCTCTCTCTCTCTTTCGCTTTCTCTTTCTCTCTCTCTGTCTCTCTCTCTCTGCAGATGCTGCCAGACCTATTGAGTTTCTCCGGCATGATATGCTTGTTCCAGGTTTACAGCATCCACTGCATTTCATTTTTATAGGAACAAGTGATGGCTATCCAGCCTTACTTCACCTTTTTCGTAAAATCATGACAGATTTCAGTTGGCCTAGATCACTTCAGACTTTGGTCAGCAAAAATCCATCAGTTTGGCCTTTTTTTATAAAATCCATTTGTGGGATGTGAGCATCACTGGCTGGCTGGCATTTATTGCCCATCGCTAGTTGCCCTTGAGAAGGTGGTGTTGAGTTACCTTCTTGAACTGCTGCAGTCCATCTGCTATAATTAACCCACAATGCCATTTGGGAGGGAATTCCAGAATTTTGACCCAGCAACAGTTAGGGAACGGTGATATATTTCCGAGTCAGGATGTTGAGTGGGTTGGAGGGTAACTTGAAGGTGGCGGTGATCGCATGCATCTGCTGGGCGTAAGTGGGCACTGCAGATGCTGGAGGTTAGAGTCTAGATTCGAGTGTTGCAAGAAAAACGCAGCATCTGAGGAGCAGGAAAATCGATGTTTCGGGCAAGAGCCCTTCATCAGGAATGTATCTGCTGCCCTTGTGTTTCTAAAGGGAAGTGGTCGTGGTTTCATAATGTTAACAATTGATCTAGCAATTGCTATGGAGAGTTTTGAACCTCTGCTCTTTCTATATCCTCCAGTTGACCTTTGCTCTCTTGCCTGACATTTGTTCATAAAATCCTTGAGACCTCCCCTTCTGATACCATAGATGACGAGAAATTTGTACTGTCATCAAGCTAGCCACAGAATGCAAGGTGAAAGCAATGATTGTCTTTGTTTAAAACTGGCCCATTCACTGTAATGCAGTTGGGAAGAATTGAAAGGTGCATATGAATATTAAATGTCTGACACACTTGCAGGCAATAATGATTTTGTGAATCAGAAATCCATGTTTCCGTTGAAGCCACCAACGCGCAATTGAGAAATGAAGCCCTCGTGAATATTATATTTTCTCTTGATCAACTGAATCTTTGAATATTTAGTGCTTCACTTGCCTGCAATGACCCTCTTGAGGTTCTGCATCGATTAACAATTTGGAATTTCCTTATCCATCTGTATCCATTATTATTAATTCTACCATTCTCACTTCAAGTAGTCTGATGCATTAATAGACCTAGCCTGGAAATGACTGATTACTGTGTTTAGTTGACCTTTTCTGGGCATTAATTCAAAGAAGCAAGCATTTAAACCACAGGTTTTTCAAAAGGCACTATGCAAACATTTGTTAAATAATTCAACTATTCGAAATGCTCATTTTGCAACAGTAAGCAGTATATACCAGCAAGTACTTTTAACTATATCTGCAGATATGGAGAAGCAAGCCTCTTTCAGAATGGAGGTAAAATCTATGCCAACACAACTGACTGTACAGGAAATATCCTGGGATAAAGGGAAGGTGCATTTAAGGATTTCTCATAGTCGTCTGACCTAACTCTGAATTAAGGTGTTACCAAGGATTTTGCTTGAACTCCGTTGCATATGCCATTAATTTGATGTGGTGCATGTTGGCATTTTAATTTTTTTTGGTCAGGTCTTTTTTTTGAGTGGCTTGATGAGCAGATACACTCCACCCCAGCTGCAGAACTCTGGGAGTACTCTGAGATGCAGTGTGAGGGATAGAGAGAAGTAGAACCCTGTGTCTGTGTGGGTTTCCTCTAGGTGCTCCGGTTTCCTCCCACAGTCCAAAGGTGTGTAGGTTAGGTGAATTGGCATGCTAAATTGCCCATACTGTCCTGGGCTGTGTAGGTTAGGTGGGTTAGTCATGGGAAATGTCGAGCGATAGGGTAGGGAAATGTGACTGGGTGGGATGCACTTAGGAGGGTCCTTCATGTGGACTTGTTGGGCTGAAATGGCCTGTTTTCACAGTGTAGAGATTCTATGATCGACCTCTTAAGGGATTTTGACTGAGGTCTTGGAGGGATTTCTGCCCAGTGAGATTTCTGCCAAACTCGCCTCATTAAAAACTAACACACGGCATCTGCCATCTGATTTTGACCCCACTTTGCCATATTCCCAGAGCAGCCCCCCCCATTTATCGGATTATGACCAGCATCCCTCACACCCATGCCATGTTTACATGGCTGATGTGCACATGGATGGCCATTGCAAAGCTGAAGTTACTCTGTTTGCTGAAGGGCAGGTTGAGAACATGCCAGAGGAGTGGAAGGTGGAATGATGAGTCTCCCACAAGGATGGGGAGGTCTGGGTTAACAGACAGCTGGTGCAGAGGGAGGCTGTCCTTTCCCCGATAAGGAACGTGTTTCAGCTGCAGCTTTGCAATGCTGGCTGCTGGTGTGTCTTGCAACACAAGTCTGTGCTTCAAGAGCACCTTACTGGTGTATTGGAAAGAGGAGCTGGAAAATGTCATGAGCAAATATCCATGGATGAGGAGGGGTGTATGTGGATCGTGCCTTGAGCTGCTCTTCAATTCTAAGTAATGCTGAGGTCAACTGGAGCAAGCAGCGAGCTGAAATCATTAGTTACACATTCTGATTCCTGAAATGACCCCACAGAGGCTGGTATTCTGTCACCAAGTCACTCTTTATTCACTTATGTATCGTGCTTCACATTGGTATGGCTTCCTCAGAGCCAGCTCTTAGAGTAAACAGAACCTCTGACACTCCTGTGTGAATCTGTCAGCCAGGGCTCCCTGATTGGGACTGTTAATCTGGTTCGTTTTGGGAACTCAGATTCTATGAGGTCCACCTGGCTGACTTCATTACAATCACCACAGTTCCAATATAAAAAATGAGGCAACTGCAGATGTGGGCAATCCAAAAACAAAGACAGAAATTACTGAAAAAGTTCAGCAGGTCTGGCAGCATCGGTTAATGTTTTGGGTCGACTGACCCTTCCTCAGACAGTTCCCAGGTTGTGTTTTCTCAACACTTAGCTTGTTTCAAGTTTGTTGAGGAGAAAGCTATGATAAGGCTATTAATGAGGCGAGTTGAGAATTAACAAGGTGTTTAACAAGCACTAACACCCTTAATTGGAAACTCACTGCTGCCTCAAGAGAAACTCCCACGCCACTCTTTAACAGCAGAAAAGACAGAACGAGATGCTGTCGATGTCGAGATGGGTTGACTCTGCCACAAATCTCACGGTCACTCATTATCTTTGTCTCTGCCTGATGATTTTGGATTTAAATTGGATTTAAATTCTTCAAGGACCGCAATTTCCCCTCAGACGTGGTTGACGATGCTCTCCACCGCATCTCTTCCACTTCCCACTCCTCCGCCCTTGAGCCCCGCCCCTCCAACCGCTACCAGGACAGAACCCCACTGGTCCTCACCTACCACCCCACCAACCTCCATGTACAACGTATCATCCGCCGTCATTTCCGCCACCTCCAAACGGACCCCACCACCAGGGATATATTTACCTCCCCTCCCCTATCAGCGTTCCGAAAAGACCACTCC
>NC_057724.1:70242804-70262325 GCF_004010195.1 Chiloscyllium plagiosum | reverse complement strand
TTCCTGACCTCTCCGCCCCCACCCCACTCCGGCCTATCACCCTCACCTTGACCTCCCTCCACCTATTGCATTTCCAACGCCCCTCCCCCAAGTCCCCCCTCCCTACCTTTTATCTTAGCCTGCTGGACACACTTTCCTCAGGTGAAGGGCTTATGCCCGAAACGTCGATTCTCCTGTTCCTTGGATGCTGCCTGACCTGCTCCGCTTTTCCAGCAACACATTTTCAGCATTATTACTCATAGCCCTTGATAAAATTCCACTCAGTGTTTTTCTAAACCGATGAAAAGCATTTATACGCCTTAGTCATTGTCTGATAGTTACTATACAATTGGTCACAATAATAACATAAATATTGTGCAGATTAAATTTTCACAGATATGAAGATGTTGTTTAAAAATAGCACATTTGCAATGTGCTCAATGTGATATTGATCTCGTGTTTAAATACTATTGGTTCGGTGTTTGGATAATGAGTTGAAAAGCGAGATTAATTGAACCCAGATATTTTACATCCATCTTCACTGCAGGTGATACAGGTAACAGCTCAGAAACAGCTGTACATTAGGAAACAAGGGAGGTACAAGCTCAAAAGCATTACAATCAAAGGGAAGTGGTACTGAGCAAATTGCAGGAGCTGTAAGCTAACACCTTCCATGTCCCAGTGAACTTTCTCTCAAGCACTTGAATGAAATAGTGAATGAGGTAGTTTAAACGTTGATTTTAATTTTTCAAACTTCCTGAGATTTGTGGAAAATTCCATTAGGTTGAAAGTAGCCAGAGCTTCTCCTACAATTCAGAAAGGGAGATTAGAGAGTAAACGAGAAACATTAAACAGCTGGTTTGCCTAACATCTGTCAGAAGGAACATGCTTGAAGCTATTCTTAAAGATGTCGTTTCTGAGCACTTTGTCTCTGCCTGATGACTTTGGACAGAGCAATGTAGCTTTGTGAAAGGGAAATCTTGTTTAACTAATTTCTTGGAATTCTTTTTGGATCTAACAATTCCTTGGGATTAAAGGGTTGGTTGTTCTTTGAATTCCTGAAGGAATTTGAAAATTTATTGAAAATAAATATGGTGTGGGGGTAGCTTATAAACAATTGGCTAACAGCTTCCAGTGCAAACATGACCTTCCTATTGTATGTTGACCAGAACTACAAGGATAGGTAGGAATGTAAATTGCGAAGAGTACATAAGGAGGCTACAAAAGGATATAGATGGGTTAAGTGAGTGACCATAGATTAGGGAAATTGTGCAATTGTCTGTTTAGCAGGAAAGCTCTGAGGTCTGGTGTCCTAATGTATGAATTGCAAGTGTATAGGCACAGCAAGTAATTATTAAACCTAAAACAGTATTATTGCTTTTTGAAATGAGTGTTAAATACAAACATATGGAGGTATGCTTCAGTTTTACAGATCATTGTTGAGATCAAATCTGAAGTACTGTGTGTAGTTTTGATCTTTCCCTTATCTAGGAATGGAAGTAAATACATTGGAGGCAGTTCAGCTAAAGTTTATTGACTAGGACATGGAATGGGCAAGTTTTCTCATGAGGAAAGGCTCACCAGGCTATGCTTGCATTTGCTGGAGTTCAGAGACAATTTGAATGAAGCATATAAAATGATGAGTTCATGTAACAGTGTGAATGTGAAAATGATTTGGAGATGTCGGTGTTGGACTGGGGTGTACAAAGTTAAAAATCTCTCAACACCAGATTGTAGTCTAACAGGTTTAATTGGAAGCACACTTAGCTTTCGGAGCGACGCTCCTTCATCAGGTGATAGACTACCACCTGGTGTTGTGTGACTTTTTACTTTGACTGTGGAAAGGTTGCTTCATCTTGTTGATGAATCTAGCACTCAGGGCTGCTGTTTAGAAATAAGGGATCAGCCATTTCAGATAAATAAATGAGAGATTTCTTTTATCTGAGGGTTATGAATCATTGAACCCTCTCCCTCAAAAAATGGAATAAGAATGTTTAGAGTATTTGTAAAACTGATTCTTGGGAAGCAAGGGGATGAAAGTTTATCAAGGCAGATGGGAATGGGAATTGTGGTTACAATCAGACCAGCCATGATCTTATTAACTGGTGGAGCAACTTCAGGAATGACATGGCTACAGCGTCTCCTCACCCACATATATGTCTGGATGTTCATTGCCTTATACATGATGTGGAGGTGCCTGTGTTGGACTGGGGTGAACTAGCTACCTGATGAAGGAGCAGTGCTCCAAAAGCTAGTACTTCCAAATAAACCTTTGGACTATAACCTGGTGTTGTGTGATTTTTAACATTGTCTTATACAATATTGTAAATCCAATTATTCTCAATTTATATTAATTAATAACCCCTTTGTTAACCCAATTATTCCCAATTTTGGTCAAAATTCATTTGTAATAGAATTGTGGGCTTAAAAGAAAGGTAAATGAGAGATGCGAAAGAGTTACAAAATGATAGTTGTGGAGCATTTTGGTATTGCTGGGACAGTTGAGATAGATTAAGCACTTAGAAGGGAATTTGTTGGAATTTACACGAGTAACTTTCATCTTGAAAGAAGTTTGACCAAAATTGCGTAAGTGGCTGAAAAATTCTTGTTTCAAATCAAAGTCAATGGGTCAAAATTTTAAGACTTCCTCAGAGACTCCATTTGTAAATTGCAAATTGGATTAGTGCTGAAGCCATCTTAATGATATGCTAACTCGAACCAAATCTCAATCTGCAGTCCAACTTGTTCACTAATCTGCATTGGCTTCTAGTCAAGCCATTCTTCTGTTTTAAGATTCTCATCTTTGCTTTCAAATTGTTTTGTGGCCTATTCCTCCCTCTGCCTCTAATCTCCTATAGCGCTGCAACTCCCTCAATCTCTGTGCTTCATATTTCCCGACCCAGGAAATATTCCTGATTTTAAGCCAGGGGTCCTATACTGTGAAATGTGCTCCTTAAATCTCTCTCTCCCTTTTAATACACTTTTAAAAAATCTATCTCACCAATCTTCTTTAGAGTCTAAGAAAGATACAGCATTGAAGCTGGTCGTTCAGCCCACCATGTCTATGCTGACCAGCAAAAGCAGGATTACACTTCCTAGCACAGCTGGAGGAAAGAGCAAATAATGGAACAAGTTAACACCAGGGAAATATTTGTCAATTCCTGATGACTCAGCAATTGAGGAAATTGAAAATTGAAGAACCACAAAGGTTTAAAAAAAAACATAGTTAGAGTCATGTACAGGTCTCAAAACAATAGTTAGGAACTGGGGAGCAAGATACACCAGGAGATAGAAAAGATGTGTCGGAAAGGCAAAGTTACAGTGATCGTGGGGGATTTCAATATGTAGATGGACTGGGAAAATCAGGTTGGTAGTGGTTCGTAAGAAAAGGAATTTGTGGAATGTCTATGAGATGGCTGTTTGGGGCAGCTTGAGATGGAGCCCACGAGGGAACAGGCAATGATGGATTTAGTGATGTGCAATGAGTCAGACTTGATAAGGGAGTTTAAGATGAAGGAATCCTCAGGAAACAGTGATCATAACATGATCAAATTTACTCTGCAATTTGAGAGAGAAGATAGAATCTGAGGTAACGGTATTTCAGCTGAATAAAGGCAACTGCAGGGGCATGATGGAGGAACTGGATATAATTGACTGGGAGAGGACCTTGCAGGAAAGACAGTGGAACAGCAATGGCAGAAGTTTCTAGGAGTAATTTAGGAGACACAGGGATTCATCCTGAGGAAGAAGAAGCAGGGGTACAGGGAGGATGAGGCAACCGTGGCTGACTGGGGAAGTCAGGGATAGCATAAAAGCAAAAGAGAAAGCATATAAAGTAGCAAAGTACAGTGGGTAACCAGATGATTGGGAATCTTACAAAGGCCAAGAAAGGGCAACCAAAAAAGAAATGGGGCAGAGAAGATTATATGTGAAGGTAAGCTAGCCAGTAATATAAAAGAAGACTATAAGAATTTCTTTAGATATATAAAGGCAAAAAGAGAGGTAAAAGTGGGCATTGGGTTGCTGGAAAATGATGCAGGGGATAGTAGCGGAGAACAAAGAAATAACTTAAGAACTAAATAATTACTTCGTGTCAGTCTTCACACTGGAAGACACAAATGATTTCCCAAAAATTCAAGAGAGTGAGGGGGTAGAACTGAGTAAGGTGGCCATCACCAAGGAGAAGGTGCTAGAAAAATTGAAAGGCCTGAAGGTGGATAAATCACCTGGACTAGATGGACTACTCCTCAGAGTTCTACGGGAGATAGCTGAAGAGATAGTGGAGGCATTAGTGGTAATCTTTTAAGAATCATTGGAATCAGGAAGAGTACCAGAAGACTGGAAAATTGCTAACGTAACAATCCTGCTTAAAAAGGGAGTAAGGCAGAAGATGGAAAATTACAGACCAATTAGCCGAACCTCAGTCATGGACAAAATCGTGGAATCCATCATGAAGGAAGAGATTTCTGAATACTTTGGGTATGGTAAAATAGGGCAGAATCAGCATGGCTTCATCAAGGGGAGGTCATACCTGACAAATCTGCTGGAATTCTTTGAGGTAGTAACGAGCAGATTAGACCAAGGAGAACCAATGGATGTTATCTACCTGGACTTCAAGAAGGCCTTTGACAAAGTGCCACACAGGAGGCTACTGAGTAAGGTAAGGGCCCATGGTGTTAGAGGCAAGATGCTAGCATGGATAGAAGCTTGGCTGTCTGGCAGAAAGCAGAGAGTGGATGAAAGGGTCCTACCCAAGGTGGCAGCTAGTGACAAGTGGCATTCTGTAAGGCTCAGTGTTGGGGCCACAACTTTGCACTTTATACATTAACAATCTGGATGAAGGAACTGAAAACATTCTGGCTAAGTTTGCAGATGATACAAAGATAGGTAGCAGGACAGGTCGCATTGGGGAGATGGGGAAGCTGCAGAAGGATTTGGACAGGTTAGAGTGGGCAAAGGAGTAGCAGGTGGAGTAGAACGTGGGAAAGTATGAGGTCATGCACCTTGGTGGGAAGAATAGAGGCATAGACTATTTTCTAAATGGGAGAAATTTCAGAAGTCTGAAGTGCAAAGAGACTTGGGATTTTAGTCCAGGATTCTGTCAAGGTAAATTTGCAGGCTGAGTCTGTAGTTAGGAAGGAAAATACAATGGTGGCATTTATTTTGAGAGGATTTGAATATAAAAGCAGTGATGTACTTCTGAGGCTCCCTAGGGCCCTGGTCAGGCCACATTTGGAGTATTGTCTCCAGTTTCGGCCCCCTGTCTCAGGAAGGATGTTCTGGTCCTGGAGCATGTCCAGAGGATGCTCATGAAAATGGTCCCAGGAATGAAAAGATTAATGTAAGAGTAAAGTTTGAGGAGCCTGGGACTATACTTAATGGAGTTTAGAAGGATGAGGGTGGGTTTAATTGAAACTTACAGATTACTGATAGGCCTGGACAGAATGGATGTTGGGAAGATGTTTTCATTGGTAGAAGAGACTCAAACCCGAAGACATAGCCTTAGCAGAAAGGGAAGACCTTTTAGAATGGAAATAATGAGAAACTGCTTCAACCGGAGAGTGGTGAATCCATGGAATTCATTGCCACAGAAAATGGTGGAGACCAGGTCATTGAGTATACTTAAGACTGAGATAGATAGGTTCTTGATTGTCAAGGGGATCAAGGGTTATGGGGAGAAAGTGGGAGAATGGGGTTGAGAAACTTATCAGCCATGATTGAATGGTGGAACAGACTTGATGGGCTGAATAGCCTAATTTCTGCTCCTATGTTTTATGGTCTAAGGATTATGGGGAAGGTTAGGAAAGTGAAGTTGATTATCGATCAGTCATGACCTCAGTGAATGACAGAGTAGACTTCATGGGACGAATAGCCTACTTCAGCTCCTGTGTCTATTGTCTTAACCTGTTAGATTGAAGAGAAGTAGCTGGGTTGCTCCCCAGCAAGACTGGAGGCTTGCCTGCTGAGTTAGGAGGATGACAAAGCTTCCAATTGTCCCAGTCTGGGGGCAGGCAGAGAGTCAGAATGGCAACAAGGGGTGGGGGGGGATGGCTGCTTATAGCCATTGCTCAGCTCTTACCTCCAAAATCGCTGTGACGTGACCCTGTGATTCCCTACTCACCCACTCCAAAAACAAACCTCCTTTCTGTGGGTCCTGCTCTGCAGTTTTGCTGTTCAGCCTGGTCCTTCCACAGGCCATTGCTGCAAACAGTGGCTCCTGGCTTTTGATTAATTAAAAACACGAGGAAGGATAGGACATTGCTGCTTTGTGAATAGCCTGATGGGTCACCATTTAAGTGCCTGTTTGGCGCCTCATATGCCACTGTGGAAGAGATGTCAGTTTGCCATAGT
Source organism: Chiloscyllium plagiosum (assembly GCF_004010195.1). Lineage (NCBI taxonomy): Eukaryota > Metazoa > Chordata > Chondrichthyes > Orectolobiformes > Hemiscylliidae > Chiloscyllium > Chiloscyllium plagiosum. The sequence goes on along the minus strand of NC_057724.1, from coordinate 70,255,995 downwards.
CATAGAGGCATACAGCATAGAACTTGTTCCTTCAGTCCAATCCGCCCATGCAGAGCTGATATCCAAATCTGACCTAGTCCCATTTGCACTTGGCCTATATCTGTTTAAACCCTTCCTATTCATATACCATCCAGATACCTTTTCAATGCTGTAATTGTACCAGCCTCCACCATTTCCTCTGGCAGCTCATTCCATACACGCACCACTCTCTGTGTGAAAATAGAACATAGAACAGTACAGCACAGAACAGGCCCTTCAGCCCATGATGTTGTGCTGACCATTGAACCTCGAATGCACCCTCAAATTTCTGTGATCATATGCATGTCCAGCAGATTCTTAAATATCCCCAATGACCTTGCTTCCACAACTGCTGCTGGCAACGCATTCCATGCTCTCACAACTCTCTGTGTAAAGAACCTGCCTCTGACATCCCTCTATACTTTCCCCCAACCAGCTTAAAACTATGACCCCGCGTGTTAGTCATTTCTGCCCTGGGAAATAGTCTCTGGCTATCGACTCATTATCTTGTATACCTCAAATATTGCCCCTTAGTTCCCTTTTATATCTTTCCCCTCTCACCTTAAACCTATATTCTCTTGTTTTGGACTCCCCTACCCTAGGAAAAAGACCTTGTCTATTTATCCTATCCATGCCCCTCATGTTTTTCTTCACCTCTATAAGCTCAGCCCTCAACCTCCGACGCTCCAGGGAAGAAAGTGCCAGCCTACTCAACCTCTCCCTATAGCTCAAACCCTCCAACCCTGGCAATTTCCTTGTCAATCTTTTCTACACCCTTTCACGTTTAACAATATCTTCCCAATAGTAGGGAGACCAGAATTGTATGCAGTACTCTAGAAGAGGCCTCCCCAACGGCCTGTCGAGCTGCAATATGACATTGTAACTTCTATAGTCAATGTCGTGAGCAAGGAGGGAAGCCTGCCAAACACCATCCTCACCATCCTGTCTGCCTGAATCTCCACTTTCAAGGAACTATGCACGCTCACCCCAGAGTCTCTCTGTTTGGCAACACTCCCCAGGGCCCTATCATTAACTGTATAACCCCTGCTCTGGTTTGCCCTTCCAAAATGCAACACCTCACTTTTATCTATATTAAACTCCATCTCCTGGCCCTGATATCTTAGCATGTGGCTTGGTGGAAAATTTTGATTGTCTGGGAAAGAAAGCAAATTTGCACATTGAGTAATTAAAGTCTGGAATGCACTGCTTAAGGGTGTGAATGCAGGTTCAGTCAATGCATTCAAAAGGAAAAGGAGCAGTGTGCAGGATTGTAGAGAGAAGGCAGAAGAATGGAATCAAATGAAATGCTCATTCGGAGAGCTGGCACAAACATGATGGGCCAAGTGGTCGCCTTCTGTGCTATCAGATTCTGAGCTATTAAGCTCTTTTGTGCTGTTTTACTCTAATTGAGGGAGCTATATTAATGCATGGCACGGTTGAAATGGAAATTCTAAAGTGTGGTGAGATAGCAGAAAACATTTTTAGGATTGGTATCGGGATGAAAAAAAATCTCCCATTCCCCAAACCCATTGTCAGAAATGCTAGAGTTTAACCTGGATGGCTGGTTTGAGATGCAGAGTGACACCAATAGCAGGGGTTCATTTGTCTCACTGGCAACTATCCTTCTCAATCTCTCCCCTCACCTGAGGTGTGGTGACCCTCGGGTTAAATCGCCACCAGCTATCCCTGTCTGACAAAATAGCAGCCCTATGGTCTGGTAAATGATGTCAACATTACCTTTTAATGCTGAGAAACATTCTGTAAGTATTAATGTAATTCAGGCTACTATAAAATTCCACATGTACATCAGAACATGATTGCAGGGAACAAATAATTTCATTCGATGGCATAGTTAAATATTTAATTTCATGAACTTTATTTGTCATTACACAACCTTACAAAAAAGCAGTTCATCTCCCATCCATTTCAATTTAGATTAATCTTGTTCAACAATGAATGTCGTCAATTTGTGCAAGGCAACTGAATTACAGAGGCAGCTAATGAATGAATTGAAATCTCACAACTAAGCAGGTGCACTGTGGTCCATCTGAGGCTATCATTGAAAATGGTCTTCCTTCAGAGACTGCACTAGCTGGAGATCTTGAATTGTTGGAATTGTAAAGTGGTGAACAGAGGTCATTCTTGAAAAAAAACATTTGGAGGCTGTCCAATTATGAGTTGCAAGGTATGGCCCAGTTTTTTTTAAAAAAAATGACTTGCAATTAAATTTGAATTGCAGCTACAGCTTAAACCATAGTTGTGGAAAATAGGAATTAAATAAGGGAAATGAACCAACACAAATGGGAAGGGACACATTTTAATTTGAATTGAAATGTTAGTAGGTGGTGCGGCAAGTTAAATGCAAGACCTTTTCCCAGTTTGTTCTAAACAGCAGTAATGCTAACATAAGAATATCAGGACACCTCCCATGCCATTACTAGGGGTGGCCTACCATTCTGCTCACTGATACAGTATTCACCATTGCCTGACTCTGTGATTATTCAGTTGCTTGCTCTAACCTCTCTCTTTATAAAATTCCAGAGCACCTGATGTTTCACTGCATATTTCATTGGATTCTGCTTTCCCTCAAGTTCAACAGTGATATTTTGCAGTCTTGTCAAGGCATCGAGTATGCCTTCAAGCCAGCCCACTCTCACTTCTAAAGCATCCCCTACCTCTTGTACTTCTCCCATCCACAGCTGTTGAAACCATCATTGATTCCTCTTTTCAACATTAAAGACTGTTTTTTGTCCAAGGATCCCTTTGATCAGCTATAACTTGAGTAGCTTACTTTTGCCCATTGTTGATTTGTTAATCACAACAGTCGATTTCTGATCCCTCTGCGTATTCACTTCACAATCTTCACAACTGTCCGCAAATCACTCCGTAATCTTGCTCCTCTCTCTGTCGGAAGCCTCTTTTATCTCTTCATAGTGGGCTGTGGAGCACTGGTATCCTGTGCTGCCTCCCTTTATTGTAGTCCATTGTCAGTTAAAAGACATTCAGATTTCTTGCTCACAGGCATAGGCACACTCTTTCCACACTTTTTTTCAACTTAAAATACTCTACAAAGTCAAATCTTCAGCTGTGCCTTTGGTCAATTCTCTTGATGCCCCTCCTTTCACTTATGTTCAACCCCAAAATGTGCAACGTCTCAGGATGTTTTAAGGTGTCGAGACATTGTGTCGAAGAACCCGCATGTCCCCCATGTTAAAATAAAAGACGTTGACAACAGCTTTAATCTTTATTCCATTTCAGAAAGGAAATAATCCAGATCATCAGGTCATTCTTGAAGCAGTTTGTAAGTAACTGCTCCCCACGGGACAACATTGTTGAACTTCTTTAAGTTTTAAGCTCATTATTTTTGTATTAGCTGCTTAATCTCTGTTGTGGAAATAAATCAAAGTTAGTCATCAAGGGGATTGAAGCCTGCTATTGCAACAGAAAGAAGTAATCATTGAGTGAGAGATTTATGCCCGTATGTGCTACCAAATTGCTGTAACTAAGAGCCAAAGAACAGACTTGGCATAAAACAAATTGATTTATACCGAATGATACTTGTGAAAACATTGCAGGGGGACTGGTGGAATTTGCATGGATCCATTTATAAATTGGTCTGGTTTGACACAGTTGTTGTTAACCATGTTGTGTATTTTTTTGTCAATTACTTGGTCACTGTTTCTGAGGAAGTTGGGACAGGGAGCCACATATGCCAGTTGAGGAAAGAATTATCAGGATTAATACTGTATGTGTGAACAGTTCTACTGTTATATTTCTTGCAGACAAATTTTCCATTTCTGTTCTATTGTGTTTGGAGACATACAGATCCTTCGGTCCAACTTGTCCCTGCTCACCAGATTTCATAACCTAATCGAGTCCCATTTGCCAGCATTTGGCCCATATCCCTCTAAACTCTTCTTATTCATATATCCATCCAGATGCCTTTTAATTATTGTATTTGTACCAGCCTCCATCACCCCGTCTGGCAGTTCATTCCATACACACACCACCCTCTGCGCGTACAATTTGCCCCTTAGTCTCTTTTAAATCTCTCTTTAACACTGAAAAGTTTCACTTGGTGCCAATTGATTCCCCACATGGAATATAAATGCATTGCTGGCCTTGGCTTGAAATGAAGTTAAATGAGACAACTTTTATGGAGAAATGAGTCTTAATCCATTCTGGTTTGAAATTACGTCAGCTCTCTGCAGCTATTTACAATCCCAATGTCCAGTGTTGCACCAAGACTAAGTTCACCACTGGGTCAGAGGCTACTCATGATAAAGTCACAATTTCATAATGCCTGGAAAAAATAATTTTCTATATATGATTCAATAATTTAGTATTTTTGATGTAATTGATCCTTGCACCTTCTCTATAGCTGTACCACCTTCTCTGTAGCTGTAACACCATATTCTGCATTCTGTTCTATTAGCCTGATGTACTTATGTAAGGAACGATATAGCACACAGTACTTTTCACTGTATCTTGGTACGTGTGACAATAATAAATTACATCAAATCAATTGATTATTGCATAGATACCAATTTTAATTGTTTACACTCTCACATACTGAGAACAAGAGTCACCAGGCCTTGATATCATGAAGTGAAGAGGGTGGTTTTCCTTCTTGGGCCACTCCATGTTTGAGCACGCTAACTTCTCATGGGAAAGGATTTGTTGCCAATGGCAGCAAATATTTAAATTTTCCCATGCTCTGACGCTGAAAGAAATAGACTGGGTTCTATCGGTGAAACTTTGCCCTCAGTGCTGTGACATGAGGAACTATGGGTAAGATGTAAACATATGGTGAGAATGGGGGAAGAAAAAAAAATCAGACCTTGATGTCCAGAACTGTTTTAGTGATTATTTCGCTCTCGGCTCAAATTGAAACTTAAGAGTCTCACCATTGTGCAATGACTATTTTATTTCCATACATTTATATATCATTAAAGCTGAAACTTTATTGCTGGAACAGCACAGCAGGTCAGGCAGCATCCAGGGAACAGGAGATTCAACGTTTCGGGCACAGGCCCTTCTTTCAGGCCTGTGCCCGAAATGTCGAATCTCCTGTTCCCTGGATGCTGCCTGACCTGCTGTGCTGTTCCAGCAATAAAGTTTCAACTTTGATCTCCAGCATCTGCAGACCTCACTTTCTCCTATATCATTAAAGCCCCATTTATGATGCCACTTCTAATTTAGCTTTCATTACCCAAGAACACAGTGCAAATTCCTGACAAGCAAATCAAAGCAGGTCCCTGGTGGCTTCAGCTCACTGGTTGGTTCTCCTGACTGATCTTCCAAATATTTCACAACTGTCTTCCAAGCCACATGGCCAACACCCTCCTCTACCCTTCATTCACAAAGTCGATATTGGCTGACCACCAGCCTCAGCAGGTCATCATTCCCACTCCCAGAGAAACTCCTATACCGTTTGACTTTGGAGCCCTTGGACAACAAATGACTTCCATGTTCATTTTGCACGCAGGGTACACACACATCTCTTGTATTTTCTGCGATTTCGATTGCTTTCTCAGCACGCACTCGCTTCATGCTAACTTGCAGGCTTCACGCTGCACACATTTAGGCAAGGTCATAGCCTGGCTGTTAATCTAGAGACCCAAGTAATGTTCTGGGGTCCTGGGTTCGAATCCCACCATGGCAGATGGTAGAATTTGAATTCAATACAAATCTGGAATTAAAAGTCTCATGATGACTGTGAATCTGTTGTCGATTGTTGGAAAGAAAACCTAATAGGTTCACTAATATCCTTGAGGGAAGGAAACTGCCATCCTTACCTGGTCTGGCCTATATGTAACTCCAGACCCACAGCAATATGGTTGACTCTTAACAGCCTTCTGGACAATCAGCGATGAGCAATAAATGCTAGCCTATTCAATGATATCCTCATCCTGCGAATGAATAAAGAAATAGCTCACTGATGTCTGGTCTTTATGTCGCTTGCGTTGTTCACTCAGAAGTGTCTTTACTTCTCAGATTCTGCCTGCCCTAAAAAGTCAAGGGGAAGCAGTTTGGGAAATATGGGGAGACCACTTGGTGAGACATCAGATTGCTATGGCAATCCTTCCTGCATTGAGACAAAGGGAGAGATTGTGTATATTGAGAGCGGAGGCTAGAGCTGTTAGTGCTGATGCAGACTACAGAGGTGCCCCTAGTCAGTGAGTCATAGAGATGTCCAGCACGGAAAAAGACACTTCGGGGAAAACAAAAATCAGTCAGTGAGTAGGAAACGTGGAGGGCAGGCATGATGAGTCACTTGGGGTAGTGCAATAGAAGAGAGCCATTGAGTGGACATGGTGAATGTAATACTGAGAGCAGCAGTCTGAGAAATGGTGAGGTGTGTGTGAAATGAGTCAATGGTGGCCCTGTGAGTGTGAGGTAGCAGAGAGAAGATAGTGGCACTTACCCTTCCAGAGCACAGAAGATCATTTGATTTGAGAGTCATTTGAGAATCCTACAGTGTAGAAACAGGCCCTTCAGCCCACCATGTCTGCGCTGACCAACAAATTACATTAATCACAAGTACCTGCATTTGGTCCATAGCCAACAATGCCCTGACATTTTATGTACTCATCCAAATGCTTCTTTTCTTCCTGCGCTATTGGACATCCTGGACAGAGTATGGACCCAGGCTAACGCTTATGTCCAGGTTGGTTGAATCTGCTGGTGTGACATCCTCCTGTGGCAGTCAGCTGGAGAAAGGGGTGGCCTACCTCCACTAACCCCTGTCCACCTTTATGGTCAGGTCCTGTCCAAGAAACAGGATTCCTTTCATCCGAGCCACATCCAGAATGTTGGAACTCAAGCACTACGGGGTGAGTGGCAATTCCTGGCTTGCACCATCTGAGGGTGATAGGGTGCAGGTGGACTTTAAATATGGCATCATGGTGTGAAAGTTGGGAAGTCCCAGCCATGATGGGCACTTCCTCGGTTCCCTGAGAGAGGCGCCCAAGAGTATTGTGAGCAGTTTTGGGCCCCATACCTCAGGAAAGACTTATTGGCCCTGGAGCGGATCCAGAGGATGCTCACAAGAATGATCCCAGGAATGATAAGCTTAACATATGAGGAATGTTTGAGGACTTTGAGACAATGGAGTTTAGAAGGATGGGGGGTGGGAGGGTAATCTAATTGAAACATGCAGATCACTGAATGGATGTTAGGAAGATGTTTCCATTGACAGGAGAGACCAGAACCTGAGGGCACAGCCTTAAAGTGAAGACCTTTTTAGAATGGAAATAAGGAGAAACGTCTTCTGCCAGAGTGTGATGAATCTGTGGAATTCATTGCCAGAGAAGGCTGTGGAGATCAGGTCATTGTGTACACTTAAGACTGAGATAGATATATTCTTGGTTGCCAAGGGGATCAAAAGTTATGGGGAGAAAGTGGAAAAATGGAGTTGAAAAGCCTATCAGCCATGATCGAATGGGAGAGCAGGCTCGATGGGCTGAGTCACCTAATTTCTGCTCCTATGGTCTTCTGGTCTTCTGATCTAAGTTGCAATAGTGATGCAATTGAGAGCAGAAATTTGCACTGCCCTCAATCTCACTCAATTAAAATCTTCCACTGAAAACATGAAATTCTGCCCTTTGAGATTTTAAAAAGAAAAGAGGATAGTATTTATTGTACTTAACCCAATCTCAGCAAAAAGAATAAAAGTACTCCAACTTGCACGCATACCCTTGAGGTTATACACTGTCACCCCCCAACGACTTAGAGTGGGAGGATGATCAGCTGTGATCATGTTAAATGGCAGAATAGGCTCGAGGGGCACCATTTCATACTCCTGCTCTGCATTTCTATTTTCTTATTTAGTTGATATTTCAAAGCTTAAGTAGAACATTTCTCAGTTGTCCTTTTGTTTTCAGCATCAATATAGTTTAAAGATGTGGAATGGATGATGTATCTATTCTTCTGGAAACAGCATTTGCTGAATTGAATTCTCTATAAGTGTCTCTGGCTGTGTAACATAGAATCTGTACAGAGTGGAAAAAGACTATTTGACCCATTGAGTCTGCACTGACCCTCCGAACAGCAACTCACCAGACCCAGCCACCGACACTATTCCCATTTCCCTTATCCACCATGGCTAATACACCTAGCCTGCACAATGTGGGACAATTTAGTGTGGCCAATCCACCTAAAGCAGACATCTTTCGACTGTGGGAGGGAATCGGAGCACCCGCCAGAAACCCACACAGACACTGGGAGAATGTGCAAACTCCAATTGGACGGTTACCGAAGGCTGTGAATTGAACCTTGGTCCCTGGTGCTGTGAGACACCATGCTACCCATATGGATAGTTTAAAAACAGCAAAGAGGGTTTAAGCTTGCAGGATGGGTGGAATGGGAGATCATGACCTGCACAACTGGTTTACCCTCTTACTACACGGACATAAGATTCTGAGCAGAATATTCACCGAGCTATAATCAAATCAAATTACCACAGAAAGGCATTATGCATGACCATATCTGGGTAATCAGTCAGATTTTTATAAACGTGACTACATACAAGATTTGGTAGTGGAGAACATCATCTGGAACCCTACAGACTCAACTCTAGTTACATGTGACCTGATATCATTACGACATTGCTTCTTTTACAAATGCTCACTGGCTATTCTTAGTGGTTGTGTTTAAAGCCTGTTCTCCCCTCAGTCAAGTCCAGATAACCCAAGAGTAGAGACAGGAGCTATTGTTCATTCACATTTCCCAAATGTAATTGACTTTGATGGGTTTTTGTAGACAGTTTGGCTCCAGTCAATGGTTTTGGAAATTGTCAGGTTCAGTAATGCCATCTCTCGAAGCTGTGATTTCGATCACTGAAATATTACCCAAGAGTTTTTTTGAAAAGCTTTAATCGGTGCTCTTGTAGACAAGTTGGTTGTGGTCAATGATTCTGGACTTCCACCTTCAAAAAAGCAGATGTTCTCTATCATCATGCCGTCTCTCCTCACCCTCCACTCCAGTGGGACCATCTATTTCCATTCTGGCAGTTAGGCATGCCATTGTTCTGCCAGTTTTATATTCCGATCACTTAATCTGCACTTTCAGCATCCTTTTTCTTGCCCAGCACTCCATCCCTCCACTATTGTGCAAATGCTGCCCCTCCACACTTTACATCAGTTCTGATGAAGAGTCATCTAGACTCAAAACATTCGCTTGCCCTCCCTCCACGGATGCTGCCTGACCCGCTGTGATTTTCAGCATTTTTTGTTTTCAGCAAATATTCAGTCATCTGAAACGGTGTGGTTTTAATCACTGAAATAATGTTACCAAAGTCTTTTAAATATCTAATCAGTGCTGTCCAGCCAGTAAATCCATAAAGTTACTGTGTATTTCTGTAGAAGGGCTTTGTAAGAATTCAAGCACAATGCAGAGTGGTCTTTTCCTTTTGAAGAAACCAATATATCAATTTGTTAAATTGATAGCAGTCAGGGTTAGAATGGAATCTGGTCCACTCTTTTCAAAGAGGTTTTGATGACTACTTGAAAACACAATGGTAAAATGTGGGGATGAGTGAGCAGGAGAGTGAAACAGCCTTGAAAGGATAAATGGCAAATGTGCCATTAGGTTCTGCAGTTTCTGTTTACACATCCAGTTAGCACAGTGACTGATGGGAAGATAGGACTGGAAACTGATGGCAAGGAGGAATATTCTGGCTCCTTTTTATCAGTGATTTTTGACTCAAAGGAAGCCTCTGGTTAAACTGGCTCATTATCTACTTGTTATATAATCAGAGACCAATCCATGAGTTTAAAAAAAAGACTTATCTGGGAGAGTGATTTTGGTATAAGAAAAACTGCAAGCTCCCAGAATGAGGCAGTAAACGAGTAATATTCTCGCCTTCTTCGTATTACATTTGTGCATTACACACTCTATCCCCTCAACTGGCTTATAATACTCCACCTGGAAAAGGAACAGCACTTTGAAAGCTTGTGATTTCTGATAAACTTGTTGGACTATAACCTGGTGTCGTGTGAAAGAGATGTCCACCCCCATGCAACACCAGCTCCACATCATGTCTTATACAAGGCAGGGAGAGTAAACAGATGCATTTTTAATCCTTAAAAGACCCATCGCACCCCGGTAATGGTCTCCTACAGCCTCTTCCATCAGACAGCAGGTACAGAAGCCTGAACAGACGCTCCAGCAGGTACAGGAACAGCTTCATCCCGTCCATTATTAGACTGATGAATGGACACTCAAACATCAAATAATGATGATCTTGCCCACCACATGCCCTGTGCAATGTAACCTGTATGTCTCTAAGTCTTTTTTCTCACCCTATGATCTGTATGTCCTTGCTCAGTATAGTCTACCTGTACTGCTCGTAAACAAAGCTTTTCACTGTACTTAGGTACACGTGACAATAAATCAATCAAATAAAAAAAGATGTGTATAGCATCTCTGATAGCAGAATGAAACATGAAAGGAGACTGGAAGAGAATGCATTGAAGCCAGATTGTTTTGTACTGTGGAAGTTAAGAACTTAGGGCCGTCGTCTCAGAATGAAACGGTGCCGGTTTAACACTGAGATGAGGAAGAATTTCTTTGAAATTCCTTGTCAAAGAGAGCTGTGGGGCAAAGTGCCTGTGTATATTTAAGGCTGAGATAGATTCTTGATCAGTCAGGGAATCAAGGATACAGGGAAAATACAGGAAAGTGGACCTGAGGAATGTCAGATCAGCTCTGATCCGATTGAATGGTAGAACAGGCTGAATGGCCTTCACCTGTTCCTACTTCATATGGTCCTACAGGATCAGGAGAAGGTTTCTCAGCACATCAAATCTGCTCCAACATTTCACAAGTTCATGGCTGATAGCTGCCTCAAAGCCATTTTCTCACATGATCTCCAAATCCCTTGACATTATTAGTCTCTAGACCTCTATCGATTTCTGGTTTGAATGTGCTCAATGAGTGAACTTCCAAAATACACTGGGGTTGACAATTCCAAACATTCCAAAGGATGGGTGCCCACAATGTAGAGGGAAAAGGTAAGGACTGCAGAGGCTGGAGCGTCCGAGTCGAAAAGTGTTCCCAATGAAGGGCTTCTGCCCGAAATGTCTACTCTCCTGCTCCTCGATGCTGCCTGACCTCCTGCGCTTTTCCAGAACCACACTTTTCAACTCAATGGAGAAGGGTCCGATACTCTTCTCCAATGAGGTCTCCAAGGAATTGCTTAGATAGTTTGGTGCAATGTTCAATGATGGCGAAATGCCTGCAGTCAACTGGAAAACAAAAAGCTGAAACATCGACAGGGACCCGAGTTCGATTCCAGCCTCAGGCAGCCGCTTCTGTGGAGTTTACACATTCTCCCCGCATCTGCGTGGGTTTCCTCCCACAAACCAAAGATATGTAGGTTAGGTGAATTGGCCATGCTAAATTGCCCAGGTGCTCAGGGATGTGTAGGTTAGGTGCATTAGTTAGAGGTAAATATAGAGATAATAGGGTAGGGGAATGGGTCGGGATGGATTACTCTTTGGATGGTCAGTATGGACTTGTTGGGCTGAAGAGACTGTTCCCACACTTTAGGGATTCTATGAAAACAATCTTTCTCCGAACATTAAAAATATGATGCAGCTTCTCTGTCTTAACAATTTGGGAATGATTAGCAAAATAATAGAGATGGGAATTTCCCCAGGAACCTGCTCTGAAGTCTTCACATTATTTCTGGATGCATCTCAGAAATTAGACAATTATAAAAATAAAAACACCAGTGAGTGAGTACCTTTTGATGGGAAGTGTTAGAATTGAACAGATGGTATGGAGTGCTGCTGATGTGCTTATGTATGTGATGCTTTACAAACTGAATTTATATGTCTGTTCTTCTTTCCAAATATCAAAACTCATTGGAAAACCATTGAGACAAGCATCTTGTCAGAGCTGTCATTACTTAACTAGTACACTGATGCAGAGATGACAACACAACGTCTCCCATCTGCAACAAAAGTAAATGCTTGTGATTATACAGCTTTAGAAAGAAATGTGTCAACATATTCTCATTCACCATATTTGGAATCATAAGGAAGGAGATGTAACTTTTTTTTCTAGCTTCCAGAATTGATATTCTTCTCATTAAGGTCAATTCTATTGATGTAACCTGGTCATGGTAAGACAGGAATCACAGAACTTTACATTCAATATTCCTTCAGCTCATTACTTGAGACAATGGTATTCCACAAGGAACATAGGCTACGATGAAATTTGAAAAGGTCACTTGTCTTATTAAAATTGTTTCTACTGCGGGCCATGTGGTATCCAGAGTTGACTTGGAGGTGCCAGTGTTGGACTGAGGTGGACAAAGTTAAAAATCACAACACTGGGTTAAAAATCGCCTGGTGTGATTTTTAACTGTATCCAGAGTTGTCATTGACTCTTTGGGGTATGGTACCACAGTATCTGTTTTAGCGGATTGTAACACGGAGACTTGAATGAATGATGTTAATACTTGAGCTCAATCCCTTTTATGGCATCAGCAGAACTTAAATTTTGTTTATTAAATGCATCTGGGGGAAAAAAATGCTGGTACTGGTAATGGTGACCATAAAACAACTCGATTGTTGTAAAAACTCTTCTGCTCTTGCTTTCATGTTGATATTGTAGACTAATGTCCATACTCCACCAACATTTTTATGGGTAATTCCAGCTAGCAACACTAACTTTTATAGTCCACCTGGTTATCTAGCCCACCCAAATCCATGAGGGAAGGAAATCTGCCATTATTTACTTGCTGTGGTCTCTGTCTCAAGATCAATAACAACATGATTGACAGTGAATGGTCCTTTGAAATGACCAAATAAGCCAATTCATTCCATATCAAAGGATGATCTTGAGTGATGTCCAAGTTCCTGTGTACCAATAAGACAAAAACTCCATCTGCCTGTTTAAACATGTATACTGAAGGAATGACTCGTCACTATGATGAGAACATGCCACACCTCAGCAGCCACCTCAAATCAACCCATTGATGAGGCGGTTCAATGCTGCACTAGTTGAGCCGTCCACACAGAACTGATTGTCTTGACAATCCAAATCTGGACAAATCAACAAAAAGCCTACCGTGCACAAAGGTTTTTATCACCATGGTGCTGTACAATAGACAATAGGTGCAGGAGTAGGCCATTCTGCCCTTCGAGCCTGCACCACCATTCA
>NC_057724.1:70159654-70242765 GCF_004010195.1 Chiloscyllium plagiosum | reverse complement strand
CCATCAGTGGAAACATGTTTCCTGCCTCCAGAGTGTCCAATCCTTTAATAATCTTATGTCTCAATCAGATCCCCTCTCAGTCTTCTAAACTCAAGGGTATACAAGCCTAGTCGCTCCAGTCTTTCAGCGTAAGGTAGTCCCGCCATTCCAGGAATTGACCTCGTGAACCTACGCTGCACTGCTTGGACCAACACACAAAAACACCTGATAATTCTATCAGTTGAGACTGTGGTGCTGGAAAAGCACAGCAGGTCAGGCAGCATCTGAGGGTAAGGTAGTCCCGCCATTCCAGGAATTGACCTCGTGAACCTACGCTGCACTGCTTGGACCAACACACAAAAACACCTGAGACTGTGGTGCTGGAAAAGCACAGCAGGTCAGGCAGCATCTGAGGAGCAGCAGAATCAACATTTTGAGCATAAACCCTTCATTAGGAATGAGGTAATTATATCCGTATTGACTGCATCACTTCCTCAGCACTTAATGGAAAGGCTGTTGAGTGAGTGCTCTGATAGAAATCAGCTTCATAAACATTCAGGTAAAACCTCTATGAAATTGACTTGAAAGGACTGGACAGTGCAACAGGCTGCAAAGTCATCCCCCTCCGCCACTCCCCGGTTTAACTTAAATGGCTGACAATCCAAGGGAAGACAAATAAAGTATTTCAGAAACACTCTGAAGCAGCAGCATTGACCTTAAATGGGAGGAGCTTGCTGCTAATTGTTCAGAATGTGACAAGCTGTCTATCATAGTGAGTCACAGCACCTTCATGATAGAGCGAAAGTAAATTGGTGGCAAGGTGGCTCAATGGCTGGCACTGATCTTTCACAAAGCTAAGGACCTGAGTTCAGTTCCACCCCAGACGACTGTCTGTCTGTGTGGAGTTGCACATTTTCCCTGTGTTTGTGTGGGTTTCCTCCAGGTGCTCTGGTTTTCTCCCACAGCTCAATGATGTGCAGGTTAGGGTGGATTGGCCATGCTAAATTGCCCATAGTGTCGAGGGACGTGCAGGCCAGGTGGGTTAGCCATGAGAAACACAGGGTTTTGGGGATAGGGTATGGGGGTGGATCTGAGTGGAGTGCTCCTCAGAAGGGCAATGTGGACTCAATGGGACAAACGGCCTGATTCCACATTTGAGGGATGCTATGATGTCCTTCTCCATTCTCCATTGAACCTTGTTTGAGGTTGCAAATTGTGTTTGAATGCAATTCTGCTGGTAATGGCCCTTGGAAGTTCATGTATGCCCAGTTTGAGTTGCGAGAAGGTTCCATTGAACACAGTGCTGGTGTCACACAATCGCTCTCTCTCTGGTGGGCCTGACTGAGTCTTCGCTGGGGGGGATGGCGCCCAGCTGTGTTCTTACCCCCCTTTGCCCCTGGTTTTTTGGCAATAGGGTCATAAGGTGGACTTAAATAATCGAATGGCATCAGGCCATCACTGTTCCCTGTTAATATGCTGAGAGGCTTAAAGTGCACACACTAATTGCACCTCTTTGAATTACCTGGGACCATATAATTTAAAGTAGCTTTTTTCATGACGCTGCCTTGGTTGATCAGAGAAAGCTTACCAACCCTGTTTTGCTGCTGCAGTAGATATTACTGTCACTGTTTCAGGTTTAGAGACAAAAAAACTGCAGATGCTGGAATCCAAAGTAGACCAGGCAGGAGGCTGGGTGAACACCGCAAACCAGGCAGCATCAGGAGGTGGCGAAGTCAACGTTTCGGGTGTTACCCTTTTTTGGTTTGGCATTCTTTGTCCTGAGGAGTCCTAGATGAAAAGCTTTGGGAATATGTGTTGCTTTTCAACAATGTGGGGAGTATGATTCAGTTTGCAAAAATTAGTGATAGCCCAATTGTTCATCAAGTGGACTGTGTCTAAAGAAGAGAATAAATTTGTTGAGGGCATTGTGAGACTATATGACTATATATGAGCTTTGTATAACAGAGATGTATCAGGGACAGTAGGGAATATTGCTGAACAAAGAGACCTTGGAATGCAGCTTCATAAAAGTAGTGTCGGAGGTAGATAGGATAGTGAAGAAAACATTTGGTATGCTTTCCTTTATTTGTCAGAGTATTGAGTGCAGGAGTTGGGAGGTCATGTTGCGGCTATTCAGGACATTGGTTAGACCACTGTTGGAATATTGCATGCAATTCTGGTCTCCTTCCTATCAGAAAGATGTTGTGAAACTTGAAAGGGTTCAGAAAAGATTTACAAGGACATTATCAGGGTTGGAGGATTTGAACTATTGGGAGAGGCTGAACAGGCTAGGGTTGTTTTCTCTGGAGCATCAGAGGCTGAGGGGTGACTTACAGATGTTTACACAATTATGAGGGGCATGGATCGGGTAAATAGGCGAAGTCTTTTCCTTGGGGTGGGGGAGTCCAGAACTAGAGGGCATAGGTTTAGGGTGAGAGGGGAAAGATATAAAAGAGACCTAAGGGGCAACTTTTTCACGCAGAGTATGTGTATGGAATGAGCTGCCCGAGGAAATGGTGGAGGCTGGTACAATTGCAACATTTAAGAGGCATCTGGATGGGTATATGAATAGGAAGGGTTTGGAGGGATATGGGTCAGGTGCTGGCAGGTGGGACTAGATTGGGTTGGATATCTGGTCAGCATGGACAAGTTGGACTGAAGGGTCTGTTTCCTTGCTGTACATCTCTATGGCTACTTTAAATTTGCCTAAGAGGGTCAGAAGGATTTCCCCAATGTGTAATAAACTGGGTCCGGTTTTTTATCTTGATTTGCTTCTGGTTTGAGATGTGGTGGTTCTGGTAGTGTGGGGAATATATTCATTATGTCAGAGTATTGGGTCTTTTTGTGTCTTGATTATTTGCATGGTTATAAATTTGCATCAATCATTGTGTATAGACAAGTTTGCTGGTTTAATGATGCAATCACAATGTACAGAATCAGTAGATTTCAATCTTTGCACTGTTTAGCTACCTGAAGATTGATGTATTTGTCAACATCTGTTCACCATAATCAGTAAGTGCATTGATATGATGACAATACATCAGGGAGACATCTTTCCATTGCAGACACTCTTTGTCTTGAAATTATCAGTCTTTACACTCTCTGGCTTTATTATTTGCTGATTTTGCAAAATTAAGAAGGGGCCAATATGTCCCTATCTATTGACAGAACTGTTGAATTGAAAAGTAAGTCAATGAGATAACAGCGACATGCAAATGGCTAGAATTGCAAGCTAACCTGTTTTGCTGATGACTCAAAGTAATGGAAAAAGAAACCAATGTGTGGGGGACTTCATGTAAATGATTTTAATGAAGTTAGTTCTGTTCTTCAGAAAACATCTTTGGCAGCAGCTTGATGGAGGTAGCATTTGCTTTTTTTGCAACCATTCTGCTGATGTGTGCAAACTTCCTCCCTCTCACTCATTGTTTGAGGAATGCTAGGACTGCAGTTTTAATACTTCATTAAAATGGTGAAAGTGCCTTCCAAAAGGAACTACCTTTCTCCCCCCACCCGAAATCTGTAAAATCCTCCAATCTTACAAACCTCCACTTTCTCTGTGCTCCCCTAGTTCTGGTCACTTGAACATTCCAGATTTTTAATTGCTCCCCAATCACATCCATGCCTTCAGCTGCCAATTTTCTTGATTTTCATTTCTTGGAACATCAGCAAAACAAGCTCATGCAAAGCAGGTTAAATAAAAAGCTTCCAGCCTGTTAGGCAGTAAATCCAGCTTTCTTTTTCAATTCATGGGATGTGGGCATTGCAATGATTTCCCAGCCCTCATTGCACAGATAGTAATTCAGTGTCAACCACATTGCTGTATGTTTGGAGTCACATGTAGGTCAGACCAGGTAAGCATGGCAGATCTCTTTCATTAGTGGACAATCAACAGGGGTTAAATGGTTGCCATGAATCCAGATGTTTAATTTCAGTTTTTATTGAATTCACATTTGCTGTAATGGGATTTTAACCTATGTTCCCAGAACATTAGCCTGAGTTACTGGATTGTTGGCTAGAACCATAGAATCTCTACAGTCTGGAAGCAGGCCATTTAGTCCATCAAGTCCACGCTGACACCCCCCCCCCCCCCAAGAGCATCCCACCCAGACACACACACCCACTCTACCCTACCCCTGTAAGCCTGCAGAATCAATCTGAGGATTTTGGCTGACCATTTAGGACAGGGATGAGGAGACATTTCTTCACCCAAAAAGTGGTGGGCCTATGGAATTCATTACCACAGGAAGCAGTTGATGCCAGAATGTTGAATGTATTCAAGAGGCGGCTAGATATAACTCTTGGGGCAAATGGGTTCAGAGGTTATGGGGCGAAAGCAGGATTAGGCTATTGAGTTGCATGATCAGCCATGAATGGTGGAGCAGACTCAAAGGGCTGAATGGCCTCCTCGTTCTCCTATTTTCTATGGTTCTATTTCCCATGGCCCATCCACCTACTCTGCACATCTTTGGTCTGTGGGAGGAAACCCATGCAGTCTCAGGGAGAATGTGCACACTCCATACAGTCAGTTGCCTAAAGCTGAAATCAAATCTGGTGTTGAGGCAGTAGTGCTAACCACTGAGCCACCATGCCACTGCTCACTGCACATTACCCTATACCTTTGCCAGTACTCTCTCTGAGAGCAGTAGGCTGCCTGTTCTTTGTGACACTTGTAAATTATTTTTGTGTCGTTAATTATAGATTGAAATTGGAAAATAATTATTTTAAAATCAAGGACTATAGAAAGAGTTTCCTCACTTGTTTTTAAAAGCAAGTTACTGAAAAATCATTCTGAGGGTGTTTACACTTTTCCACTTTGTTCAACCAGTGGGGGAGGTTAGTTGCAGATAAATCTGCATCAAATGGTGAGAATGGAGTGTGCATCAGCCAGCAACAAATAGCTGATGGCTTCTAGAATAGTGACAGTTGTCAATGCCAAAGACCTTTCGCCTGTCAATGACTATGTAATTGGTTGCTGGGGAGCTGAACAGCTTGTGGGTGTGAACAATATTGTCAACAGCCTTTAGACCTCTGGAAGCAGAGGTGATATGTTTTTCTGAAACCTGAAAGAAGCCAGTTACTTTCTCGCAACAGTTGGAGTTAGTTGTTGCGTTTAACCAATAAGTCAGAGACTTTATAATTTGCGAACCAGTTGTTCTACACCTCCTGTAAGGGAGTAGCTGAAGAAGTGCAAGGTTACAGGGCTGTGGTGGGGGTGGGTGGGTCTAGATGGGATGCTGTTCGGAGGGTCAATGTGGACTTCATGGACTGAATGACTTGCTTCAATATTGTAAGGATTCTGTGATTCAATGTAAGAATAGCAAGCCATGACAAGCAAAGGGAGCATCTCATTGAACCCTGTGGATTAGAGATACTTCCAATTTTTTCCGTTCGCCCATTAGATCAATGTTTGTTTTCCTTTGGCTTGTTTGTCTGTACATTTGCATAGGTGGAGTTTTAGAAGGCGTTTCGAGGTTTAGCCAGCGGTTAGAGTTTTCGCCATTAAGAGTTAGATGCTGACAGTTCGTAGTATTTGCCTGTAGCTATTTATTTGTAATTAATAGTAATTCTTGTTGGGTTTAGAAACTTGATCCATGGTTTCTTTTAGTCTGGATTTAAAAGAACAGGTGAATTGGGGACTTTGCAAAGTTTGATATAATCTTTAACTTTTGTGACAAATAGCAGTGCTTGATATCCGGCATACTATCTCAGTGAGGTATTACAAACCTTAGTAAGTCCTGCAAGTTGATGGAAAAGCAAAATTTGAAATAAAAACTAGAAGATGGCAGGAATATTCAGCATCGCTGGCAGTGTAAGCGGAGGAAGTGTAAGACCACGGAGTGGAAATTTTAGCACTGTTTTAGTCTCAACAGATGCTGGCTTGGTAATGTTACTAAGCACTTAACTAAATTAACATGTCCATAACTAAGTCCCATCAGCATACCATTAGCATGAATCAGCAAAACCTCAAAGTCAATTTCCTTGCTAGTGCATCATTTTTCAAAAGAGTTACAAATGTCTCGCTGTGATTAGATACAACCTTGGTGAGACAATGCTTACGTTCTGTTTCCATCTATTTACCATTGGAAGGATATATTTGCCTTCGAGGGAGTGCAACAAAGGAATAAAGGACAACCAATTGGGGGTCGAGGGATTCTTCTAAGAAGAAGTATTAAATACCTAGACTTTTATTTTCTGGAGTTGAGCAGATTGAAAGGTGATCTTCCCCAAATGTGCAACATTCTTACATGGCTTGATTAGTTAGTGCATCAAGGATTTTGGAAGAAGGCATGCAATTATATAATCCTACAGTGTGGATGTGGGCCATGTGGCCCATTGAGTCCACCCTGACCCTCTGAAAAGCATCCCACCCACACCCATCGTATCCCTGCATTTCCCATGGCGAATCCACCCATAAAACTGGACACTATGGACAATTTAATATAGCCAATCCACCTAGTCTGCACATGTTTGGACTGTAGTAGGAAACTGGACCATCCAGAGGAAACCCATGCAGATGCAGGGATAAGATAATATGTAGACTCCACAGACAGTCACCTGAGAGTGGAATCAACCCGGTTTGATTGTGCTGTGAGGCAGCAGTGCTCACCACTGAGCCACTGTGCCTCCCGAAAGGCAGAAGAACGGGGTTGACATCCATGATCAGATGGAGGAGCAGACTTGATTGGCTGAATGGCCCAATTCTTATGGTAGATGCAGGAAGGATGATTCCCCTGACTGGGGTCAAAAGTGGGTGGTCTAGAAGGAGGGAGCACAGCCTCCGAATAAGAGGTAAATTAGTTAGGACTGAACTAACGAGGATTTTTATTCACTTGGAGGTGATGACACTTTGGAGTTCTCCACCCCACGTTGTTGTGGAGGCTCAGTCATTTACTAATCATTTATTAGATATTTTAAAAAGTTTTCAGATATAGGGATAGTGCTGGAAAATAATGTTGAAATAGAAAATCAGCCACGATTTCATTAAGTGGAAGACTAGGTTCAATGGGCTGAATGGCCAATTCCTTTTAATTGTTATGTTTAGAGCTCATCAAAAAATATCAGTAGCGATTTCATTTTTAAATGCGTGCAATTATTGTTGCTGAATATTTTTCAGGTAGCAGCACTGGGACTATGTGTCTCATTACAAATTGTGGCAACATGAGTCCTTAATGTCGTTTGCGCAGTTCCACGCAATTAAATGAGCTTGTTTTATGGAGAATGATTTATTTTTACTCAGAGTCTCAAACCCCTTGCCCATGCTGAGTTTTATTTTGTGTCTTCTGACAGAGTCACGCTGAGAATTTCTTTTAATCCACAAATGTCTTTTTCCTTGAGTAAAAACAACCTCCCAAGAGGAACCTGCTGAGAAAAAACTAACCCTTAAGCAATTTAAATTACTCCAGGGCCGTTGTTTTATTGTTCTTTTATCAGCCTATAAAATCTGTGCAGAAAATTAAATATCCTGCTGGGAATTACGATCAAATTTTACCTTTCTTACTATTTCAGACCCTTTTAAATAGCTAAATAGATATTATTAGTGGAATACATTCATCCCTGTCGGTCAATGCCTGTTCTGTGCCCACCTTAGCATTTGATGACAGCTGTGTATCTTTAGTGTTAACTGCTTATGTGTCAAATCAGGTTTACAATCTCCTGTAAATATCAATTGACAGTTAAAGGAGTGGTTTACAGCTTAGAAACATACGCTTTTATTATGTGGATCTTTGTGATTAAAGCTGCCTTTTTCAAAAGCAGCCAGCCAAAATTCCCTGCCTGAGGAAGGGTCACTGGACTCTAAATGTTAACTCTGATCTCTCTGTTCACTGATGCTGCCAGACCTGCTGAGCTTTTCCAGCAGCTTCTGGTTTTTGTTTCTGATGTACAGCATCTGCAGTTCTTTTGGTTTTTAACCAATGTTCCCTGCCTGGGTTTGACCCGTGAAGAATAGAACATAAAACATAGAAAAGTACAGCACACAACAGGCCCTAAGGCCCACGATGTTGTGCCGAGACTTAATCCTAATGTAAAATATAGTAACTTAACCTACGCACCCCTCAACTTACTGCTATCCATGTGCATGTCCAACAGTCGCTTAAATGTCCCCAATGACTTTGCTTCCACCACCTCAGCTGGCAACGCATTCCATACATTCACAACTCTCTGCGTAAAGAACCTACCTCTGATGTCGCCTTTATACCTTCCTCCTCATATCTTCAAACTATGACTTCTCGTACCATTCAATCCTGCCCTGGGGAAAAGTCTCTGGCTATTGACTCTAATTATTCCTCTCATTATTTTGTACACCTTGATCAGGTTTTCTCTCTTCCTCCTTCTGTCCAGAGAGAAAAGTCTGAGCTTATTCAACCTTTCTTCATAAGGTAAGCCGTCCAGTGCAGGCAGCATCCTGGTAAACCTTCTTTGCACCCTCTCCAAAGCCTCTGTATCTTTCCTATAGTAGGGCGACCAGAACTGGACACAATATTCCAAGTTTGGTCTCACCAGGAACGTGTAGAGCTACAGCAAAACCTCACGGTTCTTAAACTCGATCCTCCTGTTAATGAAAGCCAAAATACCATGTGCTTTCTTAATAACCCTATCTGCTTGGATGGCAACTTTAAGGGATCTATGTACTTGCACACCCAGTTCCCTCTGTTCCTCCACACTGCCAAGAATCCTATCTTTAATCCTATATTCAGCATTCGAGTTCGACCATCCAAAATGCATCAGTTTGCATTTATCCAGGTTCAACTCCATCTGCCATTTCTCAGCCCAGATCTGCATCCTGTCTATGTCATGCTGCAGCCTGCAGTAGCCCTCTGTACTATCGATGACACCTCCAACCTTTGTGTCATCAGCAAATTTACTAACCCATCCCTCAACCTCCTCATCCAAGTCATTTACAAAAACTGAAAAATGTGTTGCTGGAAAAGCGCAGCAGGTCAGGCAGCATCCAAGGAGCAGGAGAATCGACGTTTCGGGCATAAGCCCTTCTTCAGGAATGAGGAAGGTGTGCCAAGCAGGCTAAGATAAAAGGTAGGGAGGAGGGACTTGGGGGAGGGGCGTTGGGAATGCGATAGGTGGAAGGAGGTTAAGGTGAGGGTGATAGGCCGGAAAGGGGATTGGGGCGGAGAGGTCGGGAAGAAGATTGCAGGTCAAGAAGGCGGTGCGAAGTCCGAGGGTTGGGACTGAGATAAGGTGGGGGGAGGGAAAATGAGGAAGCAGGAGAAATCTGCATTCATCCCTTGTGGTTGGAGGGTTCCTAGGCGGAAGATGAGCACTTCTTCCTCCAGGCGTCGTGTTGCCATGGTCTGGCGATGAAGGAGGCCAAGAACCTGCATGTCCTTGGCGGAGTGAGAGAGGTATCCGAGGGTTGGGACTGAGATAAGGTGGGGGGAGGGGAAATGAGGAAGCTGGAGAAATCTACATTCATCCCCTGTGGTTGAGGACATGCAGGTCCTTGGCCGTTCAGGGATGTGTAGGTTAGGTGCATTAGTCAGGGGTAAATGTAGAGTAATAGGGCAGGGGGAATGGGTTTGGATGGGTGACTCTTTGGAAGGTCAGTGTGGACTTGTTGGTCTGAAGGGCCTGTTTCTGAACTGTGGGGTTTCTTGAACTTCATTGCCTTGTGAGCAATATACATTTTCAGCTTAAATAGAAGCAGGAGGTGTCTTTTGGCCATAAGACATAGAATAAGGTCATTTGGTCCCTCGAGTCTTCTCTGCTGGTTGATCATGTTTTTGATCTGAAAATGTGTTGCTGGAAAAGCGCAGCAGGTCAGGCAGCATCCAGGGAACAGGAGAATCGACGTTTCGGGCATAAGCCCTTCTTCAGGAATTCCTGAAGAAGGGCTTATGCCCAAAACGTCGATTCTCCTGTTCCCTGGATGCTGCCTGACCTGCTGCGCTTTTCCAGCAACACATTTTCAGCTCTGATCTCCAGCATCTGCAGACCTCATTTTCTCCCCATGTTTTTGATCTGTTTCTCAAATCAATTCTACTGCCCTTGCCCCATAAGCCTTGATCCTGTAAATATATGGCTTAGTTCGAGGCATTCAGAAGCCTTTAATGATATATTTGTTTCAGTACTTATCATACAATGTTATACTTAACCATTAACTAGCACAGTGTGTAGTGTAACCCTTGTGTGTACGAACACACAGTGGAAAAGTACTGAGTACATCTGACTTGTAAAGTTATGCTGATGTAAACACACAATAGGAATGACTTTTAATAAAGAGCAGTGTGTACTGGCGGCCTTGGTGGCGGCTGGGAGAGCGAGGCAGACAGCGGGGGTGTTGCCGCCCTGTGAGTGCAGATGCAGGGCATGTTGTAAGCTGTGGTTTAAAAAAAAGAACTATTTCGCGCCACCACCTGCAGAAGGAGGTCACATGGGGTCAGATATCCGGGAATGCGAGAAGGCGGAGAATGGAGTCAGGTCAACAATCAAGAAGACAACCACACCTCAATGCTTGCACAATGTTCTGTGATTATATTACGTTTTGTGCTGTATAAAAGACTGGGTCAGGGGCAGGATAGGGGTCAGACTTCATGAACTGACACACTCTGCTGTTTGTCAGGGACAGGAAGGTCTAGACCCAGAGCTCTGTATACTTTATCCACTTACTGCTAAAATAAACTAAGAGTTTGAGACCGAATATCTTCTCCTATTGCTTTATTTAAAGAACACGCAGGACTGGGCTCACACATAGAGGAAAGTAAGCTGGTAGATTGAGCCAAAGTCTGACAATCCCCTTACAAATGGAGAACCTATGTACCTCTTCCTTAAATTGGTGCATTCCATAATTCAACAAGGTCAAGGCTTATTTGATTATGGTCACTTTTGTGATTTCCCCCTGTTAAAATGTCACTGCCAGAGTTCTATCAATACCCATTTGAACACTTCAATCAGATTGTTTTGTTATTAGAGATATTTTCTCTTCTATACCTTTTTTTTTACTGCACTTAATTTTCAAACGTGCAGAAAATGAGTAAATAGGCTGGCAAAACATACTTAAGAATTCTTGAGTTAACAAAATAGTATAATTGCAGTGTAAACACTGTGGCAATAACAGCAGAATGTATTTAAAATATCCAATTCTTTATATAGATATATCTAGAGGTTACCAAAAAGATTGAGTCCAAGGGTGAGTTGCTATCAATGTTTGTTTGATGCAGAATTAGATACCTTTAAGATCGTTTCCAAAGTTGGACCAAAAAGCAAAATACTGCAGATGCTGGAAATCAAAAGTAAAGGTACAAAATGCTTGAAAAAAATAATCTGGTCTGTCTGCATCTGTAGAAATAGAAACCGAGTGAACATTTCTGATCAAAGGTCACAGACTTTGTTTTATTTTATGTTTGTATTTTGTTTACTCCCTCATCACCAAGTCAAACTGATACTATTCACCACATCTTCAACTCTCAGTACACAATTTGAAATCATATTGGAAAAATAATGGATATTTTCCTTGGGCATATTGAGATTTGCTTTCGTAACATGTCACTTTAAGTTGAATTGTATTATGCAGAAATAACATTAACTGTTTTGTAGTTACTGAAAATACAACCAGGAAATAAATAAGTTTTTAAAAAAACCGTCCAGAGCAGATTTCTTTCTGAAATGTTAGTGGTGGATTTTTGTGTTCAGTGGTGAAGGAATGCAGTTTCTTTGAATCTGGAGCCAAGATCAAGCTGCCCAGAAGTTGTGTAAGCAACAAATCGTATTGAAGTATTGTCACAGACGGCAAACCAGGCTGTAAAAGCACCCACTGAATCTTTCTTCTACAAATGTTCAAATCATTTATTTCACTATATACACAGTATTGAAGTAGAAGTCAATTGTTTAGTTTTTAGAATTGCTGTTTTTATAATAACTGTGTAAATTTATTGGCATACGGTAGAACTTTGATTTTCAACATAAATTCTATACTTCAAGCAACCATTAATATCTAAGTCCTGTTGAAATGAAAACCTGCTTTTGAGAGTTTTTTGTCTTGCACTAATCAGAACAAATGAAATCTCAAAGCAAAGAACCATTTTTAGACCAGGGAAACTCAGTGGATGTGGTCTATCTAGACTTCCAAAAGGCCTTTTGATAAGGTGCCACACGGGAGGCTTCGGAATGGCAGCCAGTGACAAGCGGTGTCCCACAGGGTTCAGTGTTGGGGCCGCAGCTGTTCACGTTATATATTAATGATCTGAATGAAGGGACTGGGGGCATTCTACCGAAGTTTGCCGATGATACGAAGTTAGGTGGACAGGCAGATAGCACTGAGGAAGTGAGGAGGCTGCAGAAGGATCTAGACAGTTTGGGAGAGTGGTCCAGAAAATGGCTGATGAAGTTCAATGTGAGCAAATGTGAGGTCTTGCACTTTGGAAAAAAGAATACAAGCATGGACAACTTTCTAAACGGTGAGAAAATTCATAAAGCCAAAGTACAAAGGGATCTGGGAGTACTAGTCGAGGATTCTCTAAAGGTAAACATGCAGGTTGAGTCCGTGATTAAGAAAGCGAATGCAATGTTGTCATTTATCTCAAGGGGGTTGGAATATAAAAGCAACGAGGTGCTACTGAGATTTTATAAAGCTCTGATTAGGTCCCATTTGGAGTACTGTGTCCAGTTTTGGGCCCCGCACCTCAGGAGGGACATATTGGCACTGGAGCGTGTCCAGCGGAGATTCACACGGATGATCCCTGGAATGGTAGGCCTAATATATGAGGAATGGCTGAGGATCCTGGGATTGTACTCATTGGAGTTTAGAAGGTTAAGGGGAGATCTAATAGAAACTTACAAGATAATACATGGCTTGGAAAGGGTGGACGCTAAGAAATTGTTTCCGTTAGGTGAGGACACTAAGACCCGTGGGCACAGCCTTAGAATTAGAGGCAGTAAATTCAGAACAGAAATGCGGAGACATTTCTTCAGCCAGAGAGTGGTGGGCCTGTGGAATTCGAGGCTGGGATGCTAAATGTCTTCAAGGCAGAGATTGATAAATTCTTGATGTCACAAGGAATTAGGGGCTACGGGGAGAATGCGGGTAAGTAGAGTTGAAATGCCCATCAGCCATGATTAAATGGTGGAGTGGACTCGATGGATCGAATGGCCTTACTTCCACTCCTATGTCTTATGGTCTTATGATCTTATACTGGAGGAGAAAATGGTGCTGGTTGGTTAGCAAATTGACCGATTGGTAGAGGCATTGCCATAGGTAATGTGACAGAGAACCATGGGAAAGGTATCACCAAGATTGTGTTTAAAATTTTGGAACAGCCGAGTCGACACTGATTTAGTTGAGGCATTGTTATGAGGAATACATCAGGGAGCAATTATTGCTTTTGTTCAATTGAAAGAGGCACAATGCCTCTATTATTTTTGTCTTCGAGGAGGACAAAGCCTTGTATCTGAGTGTCTGTACATTCCAGAAAACCTAAGTGAGCCATATTGTAGGCCTGACTGATAGTCTTCAATTGATCATTAGTGGCCCCATAATAAACTAGAAGCAGAATATAGACCACTCAGATCAGGAAGCCCCACCTCTGAGCTCGTGGCTGATTTCTGTTCAGAATTTTGGGATAGAGGTGTGTGGCATTGGCTGGGGATTTGTTTAAGTCATCGGGAATCTAGAGAGACCATGGGGAAAGAGTCGCCTAGAGCAGTAAAAATTTTGGGGTAGCTCGACAATATGACATGGCGACCAGTTAAGTAGGAACAACCTGTCCACTACCAGCCCATGAACCATAACCTTCTTAGTGGGGCCATTCTCTCCACGAGTTAATTTTTGGCAGCAGTGAGATTAGATCCTTCATTGTCCATTTAAGGGCATCGATTGGCTCACTTTCAGGAAAGCTGTCTGATGTCACTCTTACCCCTGTTGTAATTGAGCTGGAAGAATGAGTGGATGAGTCATCAGCTGGACAGGGTGGCCATTGGATTTAATGAGCCACCTATCTTCAAACCTGTCAATGGATTGCGAGGGGGAATAAAACAAAATTATGCTATCAGAGCGAGAGAGGTTGCTTAGTACATGAGCTCTGTACATCATGAAAAATACAGTGGTTCATCATTCAAAAAGAGACAATCTTTTAAGATGTGGACAGGCTTAGTGAATGGCAGAGGGAATTTAATGTAGAAAAATGAGAGGATCTCCAGTTTGGGTGGAGAAGTAGATGTGCAGAGTACCCTTTAAAAGATGAGAGGTTGTGAATGGCAGATAGACAAAGGAACTGCAGTGTCCAATTCAATCAGTCCCTGAAAGCTAATATGAGGGTGCAGGAAGCTCATAGGAAGGTGAATGGAATATTAGCCCTTATTGCAAGAGAATGGGAGTACAGGAATAGTCAGGTCTTGCTTCTGTTATGCAGGAGCTTGAGTTGACTGCACCTGGAGTGTTGGTCTCCTTATCTCAGAATAGTTACAGCCGGGTTCCTGGGATGGCAGGATTATCAGGTGAAGACAGATTGGGCGAATTGGGCCCAAACTCCAGTGTTGCAAACAATGAGAGGTAAACTCATTGAAACCTACAAAATACTTAAAGGGACAGACCAGGTTCGTGCATGTAAGATGTTTCCACTGACTGGGGAGTCTAAGACCATGGAACATATTTAAGAATAAGAAGGATGCCAATTCGACTGACATGAGAAGAATTATATTACTCAAAAAGAACATAGAGCAAAA
The DNA here is from genome assembly GCF_004010195.1 of Chiloscyllium plagiosum. NCBI lineage: Eukaryota > Metazoa > Chordata > Chondrichthyes > Orectolobiformes > Hemiscylliidae > Chiloscyllium > Chiloscyllium plagiosum. Next base: position 70,228,113 of record NC_057724.1, on the reverse strand, counting down.
CAGCGCAGTCCAGGCCCTTCGGCCCTTGATGTTGCGCCAACCTGTGAAACCAATCTAAAGCCTATCTGTCCTACACTATTCTAATATCATTCATATGTTTATCCAATAACCTTTTAAGTGCCCTTAATGCTGGCAAGTCCACTACTGTTGCAGGCAGGGCATTCCACGCCCCGACTACTCTCTGAGTAAAGAAGCTACCCCTGACATCTGTCCTATATCGATCACCCCTCAATTTATAGCTTTGTCCCTTCATGCTACCCATCATCATCCGAGGAAAAAGGCTCTCACTGTCCACCCTGTTTAATCTTCTGATCATCTTGTATGCCTCTATTAAGTCACAGCTCAACCTCCTCCTTTCTAATGAAAACAGCCTCAAGTCCCTCAGCCTTTCCTCGTAACACCTTCCCTCCATACCAGACAACATCCTTGTAAATCTCCTTTGAACCCTTTCCAAAGCTTCCACATCCTTCCTATCACGCAGTGACCAGAACTGTACACAATACTCCCAAGTGTGGCCGCACCAGAGTTTTGTACAGCTGCAGCATGATGTCATGGCTCTGAAACTCGATCCCTCTACCAATAAAAGCTAACCCAGACTGTATACCTTCTTAATGACCCTATCAACCTGGGTGGCAACTTTTAGCGATCTATGCACATGGACACCGAGATCTCTTTATTCAACTACACTGCCAAGAATGTTACCATAAGCCCAGTACTCTGTATTCCTGTTAGTCCTTCCAAAGTGAATCACCTCACGCTTTTCCACATTAAACTGCATTTGCCACCTCTTAGGCCAGTTGTGCAGCTTTTATATGTCCCTCTGTAATCTGCAACATCCTTCTGCTCTGTCCACAACTCAACTGTCCTTAGTGTCATCCTTAAACTCACTAACCCTTCCTTCTGTGCCCTCATCCAGGTTATTAATAAAGGTGACAAACAGCAGTGGCTCCAAAACAGATCCTTGTGGTAACTGAACTTCAGGATGAATATTTCCCAGAAACACCCACCCTCTTCTTTCAGCTAGCCAATTTCTGATCCAAACCACTAAATCACCCTTAATCCTATGCCTCCATATTTTCTGCAATAGCCTACCATGTGGAACCTTATCAAATGCTTTACTGAAACCATATACACCACATCAACTGCTTTACCCTCATCCATCTGTTTGGTCAGCTTCTCAAAGAACTCAAAGGTTTGTGAAGCATGGCCTACCCTTCACAAAACCATGTTGATTTATCCTGAATCAAAGTATTCCTCTCTGGATGATTATAAATCCTATCTCTTATTATTCTTTCCAAAACTTTGCCCACAACTGAAGTAAGGCTCACTGGTCTATAATTACCAGGGTTGTCTCTTCTCCCCTTCTTTAACAAGGGACAACATTTGCTATCCTCCAGTCTTCTGGCACAATTCTTGTTGACAATGATGACCTAAAGATCAAAGCCAGGGGCTCTGCAATTTCCTCCCTGGCTTCCCAGAGATTCTGAGGATAAATCCCATCTGGCCCAGGGACCTGATCTATTTTCACACTTACCAGAATTGCTAATGTATCCTCCTTATGAACACCAATTCCACCTAGTCTAATAACCAGTATCTCAGTATTCTCCTTGACAACATTGTCTTTTTTCTGTGTGAATACTCCCAAAAAATATTCATTTTAGCACCTCTCCTATCTCTCCAGACTGCACGCACAACTTCCCACTACTGTCCTTGACTGGCCCCAATCTTACCCTAGTCATTGTTTTATTCCTGACATACCTATAGAAAGCTTTAGAGTTTTCCTTGATCCTACCTGCTAAAGACTTCTCATTTCCCTTCCTGGCTCTTCTTAGCTCTCTTGTTAGGTCCTTCCTGCTAATCTTGAAACTCTCAAGTGCCCTAACCGAGCCTTCATGTCTCATCTTTAGATTTAACTTCTTTAGTAAACCACGGTTCTCTTGTTTGACCACTTCCTCCCTGCCTGACAGGTACATACTTATCAAGGGCACAAAGTAGCTGTTCCTTGAACAAGCTCCAAATTTCAATTGTGCCCATCCCCTGTGGTTTCCTTCCCCATCCTATGCATCCTAAATCTTGCCTAATTGCATCATAATTGCCTTTCCCTCAGCTGTAACTCTTTCCCTGCGGTATATACCTATGTCTTTCTATGGCTAAAGTAAATGTAACCAAATTGTGGTCACTATCACCAAAGTGCTCATCTACCTCTAAATCTAACACCTGGCCTGGTTCATTCCCTAGTACCAAATCCAATGTGGCCTCGTCCCTTGTTGGCCTATCCACATACTGTGTCAGGAAACCCTCCTGCACACATTGGACAATAACTGATCCATCTAAAGTACTCAAACTATAGCATTTCCAGTCAATATTTGGAAAGTTAAAGTCCCCCATAACAACTATGCTGTTACTTTCCCTCCTATCCAGAATCATCTTTGCTATCTGATCTTTTACATCTCTGAAACTATTCAGAGGTCGAAGGAAAACTCCCAATAGGGTGACCTCTCCTTTCCTGTTTCTAACCTCAGCCCATACTACCTCAGCAGACAAGTCCTCAAACGTCCTTTCTGCCACCGTAATACTGTCCTTGACTAACACTGCCACACCTTCCCCCCACTTTACCACCTTCCCTGATCTTTCTGAAAATCTAAACCCTGGAACCTGCAACAACCATTCCTGTCCCTTCTCTATCCATCTCTCTGAAATGGCCACAACATCAAAGTCCCAGGTACCAACCCATGCTGCAAGTTCACCCACTTTATTCTGGATGCTCCTGGCGTTGAAGTAGACACACTTCAAACCACCTTCTGGCCTGCCGGTACACTCCTGCAACCTTGAACCCTTATTCATGACCTCACTACACTCAATTCCTGTACACTGGAGCTACAATTCAGGTTCCCATCCCCCTGCTAAATTAGTTTGAACCCTCCTAAAAAGCATTAGCAAATTTCTCCCCCAGGATATTGGTGCCCCTCTGGTTCAGGTGTAGACCATTCTGTTTGTAGAGGTCCCACTTACCCCAGAATGTGCCCCAATTATCCAGGTATCCGAATCCCTCCATCCTGCACCATCCTTGTAGACACATGTTCAACTGCTCTCTCTCCCTATTCCTCACTTCGCTAGCACATGGCACGCATAACAAACCAGAGGTAACAACTCTGTTTGTTCCAGCTCTAAGCTTCCACCCGAGCTTCTTGAATTTCTGCCTTACGTCCCCATCCCTTTTCCTATCTATGTCATTGATGCCTAAGTGGACCACGCTTGGGGTTGCTCCCCCTCCCCATTAAGGATCCCGAAAATACGATCCGAGACATCACGAACCCTGGCAGCTGAGAGGCAACACACTCACCGCAAAAGGGGGTTGCTCCCCCTTTCCCTTCTGAGCAACAGGGGCAGACTCTGTATCAAAGACCTGTACCCCATGGCTTCCCCTTACTGAGTCATCCCCCACCTCCCTCCACACCCCCCCCCAACAGTATCCAAAATGGTATACTTGTTATACAGGGGTACTGCCACAAGGGATCCCTGCACTGAATGCTTCTTACCCAACTATCTTCATTTCTAGGAGTAACTACCTCCCTGTAGCTCTTATCTATAACTGTCTCTGCCTCCCGAATGATCCTGTGTTCATCCAGTTCCAGCTCCAGTACCCTAACGCTTCAAGGAGCTGGAGTTGGTTGCAATTCTTGCAGGTGTACTCAGCTGGGACACGAATTGTGTCCCTCACCTCAAACATCCCACCGGAGGAACACTGCACTGCTTGCACTGCTCTCCCTGCTAACTTCCCTGACTATGACATAGAGTCATAGAGATGTACAGCATGGAAACAGACCCTTCAGTCCAAACCGTCCATGCCGACCAGATATCCCAACCCAATCTAGTCCCACCTGCCAGCACCCGCCCCATATCCTTCCAAACCCTTCCTATTCATATGCCCATCCAAATGCCTCTTAAATGTTGCAATTGTACCAGCCTCCACCACATATTCTGGCAGCTTATTCCGTACATGTACCACCCTCTGCGTGAAAATGTTGCCCCTTAGGTCTCTTTTATATCTTGCCCCTCTCACCCTAAGCCTATGCTCTCTAGTTCTGGACTACCCCACCCCAGGGAAAAAACCTTTGTCTATTTATCCTATCCATGCCCCTCCGGATTTTATAAACCTGAGGTCGCCCCTCTGGATTTTATAAACCTCTTTAAGATCTCCACTCATCCTCTAACGCTCCAAGGTAAACAGCCCCAGCCTATTCATCATCTCCCTGTAGCTCAAATCCTCCAACCCTGGCAACATCCTTGTAAATCTTTTCTGAACCCTTTCAAGTTTCACAACATCTTTCCGATAGGAAGGAGACCAGAATTGCACGCAAGTTGTGAACGTTTGGAATTCTCGAGCACAAAGAGTAGCAGAGGCTTAGCCTTTGAGTATGTTTAAGGTAGAGTTGAATAGATTGCTGATTTCCAATGGCATGCAGTGTTATGGGGATGATGTGAGTAAAAGATATCAACATGTTCGATCAGTAGTGATCATATCAAGTAGTGGGATTGAATGTTCCTGTTCCCATTCCTGTTTCTTTGATCAAGGGCTGTTAAAGTGAGAGTGGCAATGTTTGTGGAGGTTTTCATCAGATTCGTAATTTTGAATTGATGTAATTGTGGGATAAACTCAATTTTATTCCATGGAGAATTGTCAAATCATAACAGCAATTTCTGGGTTTTCTTGTTTAACTACAGGTACAGATTCCTGGAGTTACTTCACTTTCAAAGAAGCAATGACAGCAAACATTGAGAATTTCTCGGTTATTGCTACTGCACAATCCACCACTACTGTCTTTACATTTGCAATTATGATCATCTTATCTGTTTCACTGGCTTGTGCTAAAGAAATTTATTTTACAGCGTAACAGGAGGCGATGGCCTAGTGGTATGATCGTTGGAATTCAATAAAAAATCTGGGATTAAGAGTTTGCTGATGACCATGAATCCATTGTTGATTTATGACTGATTAATAATCATTGTTGATGTCAGAAAAAACCCATCTGGTCCACTAATGTCCTTTCCTTCCTTCAGAGAAGGAAACTGCCATCCCTAAGTGGTCTGGCCTACATGTGACTCCAGATCCACAGCGATGTGATTGACTCTTAACTGCCCCCTGAGCAATTAGGGATGGGCAATAAATGCTGGCCTCACTACCAATGCCCTCATCCTGTGAATAATTTTTAAAAATGAAAGAACAGTATATATTTTGGAAATAAGTATCCTTTAGAGTTATAGCCTGTAGTAAATATAATCTGTGGTCAACTCCTATTAATGATGAGAATATAATGAGGATGAGTATATAAGAAGCAAAATCTGATGGTGAGGTTTCAAAGATATAACATAGAAATAAAACAAAAGTTTGGTTTTATGATTTCAATATCTGAATAAAAAGCTAAATCAGCATTTGAACCCAATTAAAAACACGTGAATTAATGTTGGGTTTTTTATATCCTCAGGACATCCTAAAGTTTTTTACATTGTTATGAACACCATCCAACAGAATATGCAATCAGAATGGCAGCTCACAGAACAATGACTGATTCTTTATGGAGAGTTGTTGCTGTTGGGATAAACCTGCAAGTAATGTGGAGAATTGAATGGCATATAATGTATAAATATCCTAATTCAGATCTGGGTCGCTTTTCGTCCGTGGGAACTGGAATCCACCCTTGTGTAAACTAACGGACATTTATCACACCTTATAAAGACTCGTGGTTTGGCAGAACTCCATTTGAATCTTCTTCCCTTCAGTCCCAGTTTTCCATGTGATTTGGCAACACTGATGACGCACTCTAGCTATTGATACAAAAGTTACTTGTTGGATAAGAGAATGATTCTAAAAGAGTTACTATTGAAGTTGTATTAAGCGCCATCCAATCTGGTGATGTCACATAGTCTTTGCATGCAGAATCAGACAGTCTTGTGTGGGATCCTGATGGGGAGGCATATGCTATCTCTAGTTGCTGATAGCCTGAAGTACTTATGTCAAACTAGTCAATGTAATGTTACTGATACATAACACACAAAACCACCTCTTGTTATGTCCTGCAGGAATCTTGTCCTGTTAACACTTGCTAGTGATCTATCCTCTCCCATGAATAGTTCTTTGATCCTTAGATTGAGGTATGGAAAGTAGTGCTGGTGTCAGTGCATTACCTCAACGAGCCAATATGGCACCCTTATGCTGCACATAGCCCAGGCAACTGTGATACCGTTTCATGTTAAACATATTGAAGTGATAAAAAAAAGTTTGACTTCTGTGGAATACAAGGTGAAAGTATGATGTGGAGGTGCTGGTGTTGAAGTGGGGTATAAAAAGTTCAAAAATCACACCACAGCAGGTTATAGTTCAACAGGTTTATTTGGAAGCACTAGCTTTTGGACCGCAAAAGTTTACAGTGTGATGTAACTGAAATTACGTATTGAAAAAGACCTGGATTGTTTGTTGAGTCTCTCATCTTTTAGAATGAACATGTTGGTTTCAGTTATTTCATTTGTAAATCGCAAAACTTTACATTCCCAAGTAAACTTTTAACAATTGGTGGCATGTCGGCCCAGTTAATGCATTGAAGGTATGAGGTGCCCTGTGTAAGGCTGTCTGTGCCCCAAGGTTCACACTAATTCTAATCTAAAAAAGGGATTTACAGAATCTTACATGGATTCATGCAGTTTTTGAGCAAAATGTAATTCTGCAAGTACAAATTCACGCCACAAACTTGTGTGTGCATGTGAGCACGTGCGCGCACATGTGGGTGTGTGTAGAGGGGGGGAGGGGCTATGTGTGTCTGTGAGAGATTGTGTGTGTGTGTGAGAATGAGTGTAAAGGGGTATAAGTCTGTGAGAGGGTGCGTGTGATTGAGGGAGTGTATGTGTGAGCATATGAGAGAAAGCTTGTGTATGAGAGAGGGTCTAAAGGAGTGTGTGTCTTTCTGTAGGGGTGTGTGTGTGTCAGAGTGTGAGTGTGCATCTGTGTGTGTGTGTGTAATGCAATGCAGTGGGGTCACCAGTAGTGTGACGTGAACCTAAGGTCCCAGCTGAGGCCATCCTCACGGGTGCCGAACTTGGCTATTAGCTTCTGCTTGGCATCTTTGCATTGTTGTCTGTCCCAAAATCCGCCTTGGAGGACGGTCACCTGAAGGTCTGATGTCGAATGTCCCAGACCACTGAAGTGTTCTCCAACTGGGAGGAAACATTATTGTCTGTTGATTGTGTGGTGGATCTTCACTACCAATGTTTATACACTTCTTTGTTACAATCTTTCAACCTTCTAGCTCACACATCCACCTCTGTCGTGCGTTAACAGATGCTCAAGATAAGATGATTTGGTAATATGTGCCTTTGTTCTCCCTTCTCCAAGGTCTCTTTCTCTAGGGCAATCGAGGATGGGAAATCAATGCTGGTTGAACCAGTGACATCCATATTTCCCCAGACTGAATTTGAAACAAAAATCAGAACATCATAGAACTGTTAAAATGAATAAGGCCCATCCTGTCTGCAGCAGCGAAGATCCTCTTCTGATATAACACCTCCTCTGTATAATTTACCTCTGTGATAAAAATGGGAGTTTAATACTTAACCCCACTTCTTGTTATGGAATATTATTGAGGGATTTGTGTCAAACTGTCCTTTTTACTTTTATGAAAGACAGGAATCCTCGAGGTAAAAAGAAATGCAGGATGATTAGTTTAGCTATTTTTCTCTCCATGATCTACTGTGACTTTTCACTTAAGGATTGACATCTCAATATTGTCTAACTTTTAGCTAGTTTTGAGAAGATTTGTAGCTCAGGTTGAGGTTTTGGATGTAGGTTTGCTCACTGAGCTGAAAGGTTCATTTCCAGACGTTTTGTTACCTTACTAGGTAACATCTTCAGTGGACCTCATGTGCAGCAATACTGAAAATTCCTGCTTTCTATTTATATGCTTGGGTTTCTTTGGGTTGGTGATGTCATTTGTTATGGTGATGTTATATTCTGTGGTGAATTCACTTCCTGTCCCTTTTCTCAGGGAGTGGTAGATGGGGGTCTAACTTAATGTGTTTGTTGATAGAGTTTGTTGAAAGACCCTAAACAGACAATGAGCAAAACTAACATAATTTACAAAATACCGTGCAAGGACTGTAACAAACACTACATTGTTTCCGGTTGGAATGCCATGCTTCTAGGAATTCTCTTGCGTGTTTTTGTTTGACTTGTCCTAGGATGGATGTGTTGTCTCAGTCGAAGCGGTGTCCTACCTCATCCGTATGTGAGGATACTAGTGAGAGAGGGTTATGTCTTTTTGTGGCTAGTTGATGTTTGTGTATACTGGTGGCTAGTTTTTCTGCCTGTTTGTCCAATGTAGTGTTTGTTACAGTCCTTGCACAGTATTTTGTAAATGATGTTAGTTTAGCTCTTTGTCTGTTTAGGGTCTTTCAAGTTCATTAGCTGCTGTTTTAGTGTGTTAGTGGGTTTGTGGACTACCATGATGCGAAGGGGCCTGAGTAGTCTGGCAGTCATTTCTGAGATGTCTTTAATGTAGGGGAGAGTGGGTAGAGTTTCTGCTGTTTTGTCTGCTTGTTTGGGTTTGTTGCTGAGCAATCGGTGGACTGTGTTCATTGTATTCAAAAAGAATGGGTACCCAATGTATAGGTGATTTTCCTCTGCTCTGCATAGTTCCTCTGTGCTGCAGTGTGTGTTGGCTCATTGAAATAATGTTCTGATGCAGCTTCATTTGTAGGTGTTGGGATGATTGCTTCTGTAGTTCAATATTTGGGGAACTTCAAACCAGCGTCTACAGAAAAACAATGCATACAGACCAATTGTCTTACCTCAATCTATGGCAGCTTCCTTTACACCTATCAAAGTTGCAAAAGTTGACGTTGGTTGCCACGAAAAAACAATATTTTGAAATGGCTAAAATGAAATTTTCTAGATTTATGACTGGAATTTTAGATTTGATCCAAAGTTGCAGAAATTTGGCAGACTTTTCCTGTCCTGTAATCTTTCTATGATTTTATTCTGGGGTGAAGGGGTCAAGTCCTCGAATTATTCTGGAACAGGAGTCACTCTTCAGCCTCTTGGGCCTGCACTGGTTCTATTTATTACCTTGTGCTAATCTCCTGTCTTTTCCCTGTCTTCCTGTACACCAATTCTATGCATGGTTTTGCAAGGAAGCTAAATACAAGTGAATAAAAATTTTTCCCCCTGTTAAGCCAAATGATCTCTGTCCTATGACGGCCAATTTCTGTACGTGGAAGAGAAGATGCGCCTATAGAAATAAAAGGTCCAGTCTGTACCACTACTCATGATCTAAGTTTGTGTGTATTTTTCTCTCCTTCTGGTTCCAGGCCTCCCATCTGTTTTTAAATTAGTTATGGCTAAAGTGTAGGCAAAGGCAGACCTTGGAGACACAGATTCCGACCCCCCCTCCCCCCACCTCCAAGTGCTGCAAGTCTTGAGTGGTCAACTTTTACTGAAAGTGGATATTTTGATTTCTCCTCCTCTCCTCTAGTGATCATTGTAATGCTTCAGGCACTGGTAAAAGCTGATTACTTCCCAAGAGTGACCCTCCAGGCTTTGCATGGCATGATTGCGTCCCATGACGTACACCACCAATCCCGTACCATGCTTTTCCAAGCAGATGGCTTCTGGTCACAGATTCGCATCTTGGATGCACGGTTCAGTGCTAACCTAATTAGTGTCGATGTGCTCCTTGACAATTTGCTCAACAGGAATAAATCAGCCAGGTTAAAATAACTTGGATTTGCAATTAAAATAATATTATGACTTCTGTCTAATTTTTAAAAACAAATGTACCTTGGAAGGTTAAACTAAATTCTTGAAGATTTCTTTTCTCTAACGTGTCCAGCAGAGTGAAATCAACTTTACTTGACGTTTTGCCCCATGGTGGTGCTGATCTCAGCATTGAATCGATCTGATAGCAGCCACTTTCAATATGATCTTTAAAGGCTGTGGCAGCAGGAGACATTTTTTCAAAGTGAAATATTTTAATTGGTCCAAAGAATGGTGTGGGGAAGGATTGTTCTGTGTCATTTTCAAATTGGAGTTGAACTTTTGACTCCAGAAGCAAGATAGCCCAAGCACAAACTGTTTCAATTATTTTTTAAAAAATGTTCCATCAAAAACTGGAATGCTGATGTTGCACAAGGTTGTGTTTTGCCCTTGGAGTAGATGTATTATCAAAGCCAGGCAGAACGTTTCTAAAAAAAAAACAAATGTAGTTATGCCAGAAATAATTTTCTTCGTGCCAATTGAGTTGCTGTTTTGAAAGGTACTGTTTGACTGGACATTTGCTGCTACATTTACACCTTTCTCTTCAATCCTGTCACTTGGTCTCTTCTCCTCAATACACTGAGCTGCCATCACCTCCTTTCACAATTTGTACTCCCTCTGCATCCCAGTGTGCTGTCTCCAATCCCACAATTCAGTTTACCACTTTACCTCCCACAACTTACGGCATCTCCTTCCCTTTTTAGTGTTCGGATCTCCAGTAATACGTATTGCCCACCTCTTGAGCACCTGAGCTGGACAGCCTCAAACAATGAGTGACCAGAGCCCTGACTGGACTCTTTATAGCTCCTAACTGTCTGTCTTCCCACAGCTTCTTGCACTGGCTGCACTTGACCAATAGAGCTGACTGGTGCCTGCTCCCTGAACTATGGAGGCACGAAACTACATGAACTTGACCACTCTGTGACCGCCTGACCATCCTAATGGAGGTTACCCTTTTTGTACTGGGGTCCTCTAACTGAAAAAGTATCTCCCTTGCCTTTACTAAGGACTAGTCCCTTCAGATTTTGAGGCATGACCAGTTGATGACGAACGTGAAGCATGCTTGGCACATAGGCAGCTGCCCTGGTGGCCAAAGACGTGAGAGATTGTCAACAACATGTCTACTCCTTTGATTGATGAAAAGCTTGTCTAGCTTTTTTTCTGAGCAAAACAGCAAGGCAAGATACAAGTGTTGTGAACCTTTGGCTGAGGGGACAAGCATAAAATAGGAAGGCAAGCTAGGGATCGAAGGAAGCACAAAAGGAGTGAGCTAAGAGAGCGGGGTGAGCAGCCCTGAGGTTCACCTTTGTTGAATCGATGAACTGGGTGTCTTTTCTCTGTGAGAAAAGTGTCCTGGCAGTAGCATTCAGGCTAGGAACTCTGCAGTGAGTACCGCAGCTCTACACTCTCCAAAACCTGTCCACAAATCAGAAGTGTGATGGAATATTCCCCATTTGCCTGGATGAGTGCAGCTCCAACAATACTCAAGAAGCTTGACACCATCCAGGGACAAAGTGGCCCACTTGATTGGTACCACATCAACAACCATCCACGCCCTCCTCCACTAACAGTCAGTAGCAGCAATGTGTGCTATCTACAAGATGCACTACAGAAATTCACCAAAGATCCTCAGACAGCACCTTCCAAACCCACAACTTCCATCCAGATGAACGAGGGCAGCAAATACATGGGAACACCATCACTTGCAAGATCCCCCCCATGCCCCTCATCATCCTGACTTGAAAATGTATTGCTGTTCCTTCATTGTTGCTGGGTCAACATGTTGCTGAAATTCCCTCTCTAAAGGCATTGTGGGTCAACCTAGAGCAGGTCAACTGCAGCGGTTCAAGAAGGCAGCTCATCACCACTTTCTCCAGGGCAACTGGGGGCAGGCAATAAATACTGGACCAGCCAGCAACAACCATACCCCTCGAGTTATAAAAACATTTACAATTTAAAAAAAAAGATGTTGTGTTGTACGTATCACTTGTAAGAACAGAATTGATTGCTCACCCATAAAGTCCCCTTTAGAGGGTGGTGGTGAACCACCCTAGAGAACCCATGCATTTCACTGGTATAGACAGACCCACAATGGATTCCTGATGGAGGGTTTTTGCCTGAAATGTCGATTTTCCTGCTCCTTGGATGCTGCCTGACCTGCTGTGCTTTTCCAGCACCACTCTAATCTTGACTCTGATCTCCAGCATCTGCAGTCCTCACTTTCACCTAGACCCACAATGATGTTGGGAAGGATGACCAAGCACATTGTCCTAGAAACAGTGAAGAAAACTTGATATATAGAGGTGAAGTGAGAGTTACTATCCTCCACATCAAGGCAACATTTGATTAACTGTGGCATCGAGGAGCCCCATCAGTATCAGGGAGAATCAGAGGGGGAAGCTCTCTGATGGTTAGAGTCATACCTGATACATAGGAAGATGGTTGTGGTTGTTGGAGGTCAGTCATCTCAGCTCCAGGACATCTCTGCAGGAATTCCTCAGGATTGTGTCCTCGGCTCAATTATCATCAGCTGCTTCATCAATGGTCTTCCCTTTGTCGTAAGATCAGAAGTGGGGATGTTCGCCAATGACTGTGCAATTTTCAGCACCATACACAACTCCTCAAAAACTGGAGCAGGCCACCTTTCAATGCAGCAGGGTTTATCCAAGTCTTAGGCTGACAAGTGGCAAGTAACACAAATGCCAGGCAATGTAATCAGTGCCCTGTGACTTTCATGGCATTACCATCACTGAATCCCCCACTATGAATGTCTTCAGGCTTACCATTGCTCAGAAGTTGCACTAGTCCAACAATAAAAATATAATAGTGACAAGAGCAAGTCAGAGGTTAAGAATGCTACAGCAAGTAACTCACCTCCTGACTGTCCAAAGCCTGTCCACCATCTACAAGGTGCAAGTCAGGAGTGTAATGGAATAATCTCCACTTGTCTGGATTAAAGCTCAACACAATCCAGGAAAATCATTTGCCTTCTGCACACCCATTCTAAACGGTTATTAATGCCCCCTTTTTATTTTCTTATATTCTTCTCTTATGTTAATTACATGCCTCCAATTTTTCATTTTGATGTTTTGTCTCCAATTTCTGAGTCTAAACCATTTAAGTGACTTGTGAATAAACATTATTGCTCCTTTTGGAGCATCATGTCCCACATATTGCCAATCTGGGTGGCTATCATCCTTAAACTCTACCCTCTGCTTTTAGTTTTGTAACTGGCTTGCTACTCATTCTGCTACTTTTCCCCTCATCCTACATGTTCTGACCTTAATTTTCCTCCATATTTCTGAGAAGAAAATTCCTATTAATATGTCTATAAATTGTCTGAATTGCACAATTGAGAAACTTGTAAATAGTCCTAAAAGTATATTTCATCGACTTAAGTTATCGAGTGTCCTCCATTTGTTTCAAATGATACTTATGGAATTTTTGAACCAGCACCACCTCTTTCTAAACACATTGCAAATAAGCTATTTTCTGTTTTCTTTGTCATACAATACTTTTCAGTTAGTTTGTGTACTATCCTTAAATATATCAAGTATCCATGAAGAAAACATTAAAACCACTTGAAAATGTTGCATTCATTAATAGCACTTCAAAATTCCACCCGCGTCCGAGTGAAAATCTCATTTGTTTTGCAAATGGTGGCAAAGAAACGGAATCATCTTCTGACCTTTCCTCTGCATTTCTCTTTAAAGTAGCCTGTGTTGGTGAGAAATATAGCTGTCCATAGGCAAATTGAAGTGGATTACAATGCACATTCTACTGTAATTATGAGTAAGTTATTGCTATCTTGTCATCTGACAAAACAGGTGATGCATAGTGTCATATGGCATGGAAACAGACCCTTCGGTCCAACTTGTTCATGTTGACCATGTTCACAAAACTTAGCTAGTATCTCTCCAAACCTTTCTTTTTCAGGTACTTATCCAAATGTCTTTAAACATTAGAAACTGTACCTGCATGCACTACTTCCTCTGGCAGTCCACTCCATACATTATCCACTTTTTGTGTAAAAGCAAAAGCGCCTCACATCCTTTTTAAATCCTTCTCTTCTCACCTTAAAAATATACCCCTGGTTTTGAACTCCCCCGCCTTAGGGGAAAGATCTTTTGCTGTTCACCTTCTCTATGCCCTTCATGATTTTATGAAGGTCACCTTTAAACCTCCTATGCTTCAGAGAAAAAGGTCCCAGCCTACCCAGCCTATTTTTATAACTCAAACCCTCCATTCCCAGCAGGATCATGGTAATCTTTCATGAACCTGCTTCAATTTAATAATATCCTTTATAACAGGGCGACCAGAACTGTACGCAATACTCCAGAAGCAGCCTTACCAATGTCCTGTACACAGATCAGTTGATTGACTAAACAACATTGGAGTTTACACAGTCCTGCCTCACTGTTGTACCAAAGTGATACTTTGGAAAATGTACAATGGGCCACCTCTATTGCCAAGCTCTAACCTCCCAACACCTGGAGGAAGAGAGCCTCATCTTCCGCTTTGGGACTCTTATTTACACACCAAGGTCTTCCTATGCATTTAATGTGGGCAAACTAAAATAATTAACTGTGCAATTTTCCCTTCTTTTCTGCTTGAAAAGAACTCCTTAAAATGTACCTTTGAGTCATTCAGCAATTGCCATTATTTTTAATCAGTAAAATTAATATTAATACATCAAACAAGAGTAGCAGAGATCAGTAACAGTACTTTGACCCTCACACTGAGGCATCTAATTAATATCAAAGATTTGTTCTGGGTGGTTGGATAGATTGAACTTTCTCATTCATAATGATCTTGCAAGTATTAAGATAAGCAGGGTTTGACAATGATAAAATTATTTTTCTGTCAACAATACCATGCATATATCTTTTCAATGCAAAATACAGCAAAAAATATATAGCAAGAAGAAAGAAACATCAAAGGAACTGTGAAAACAGGAGAGATATGATATCCTTCTTATAACCAGAATTGCATGCAGTACTCCAAAAGAGCACCTCACCAATCTCTGCATACATCACATCATCCTCCTCCACTTCCACCACCTACAAACAGACCCTACGACCAAGGATATAGTTCCCTCCCCACTCCTATCAGTGTTCTGGAGAGACCATTCCCTCTGTGACTCCCTTGTCAGATCCACGTCCCCCACCAGCCCTAAGCCCACTCCTGGCACCTTCCCCTGCCACTGCAGGAAGTGCAAAACCTGCGCACACACATTCTCCCTCACCTCAGTCCAAGGCCCCAAAGAATCCTTCCACATCCAACAGAAATTTACCTGTACCTCCATAAATGTCATCTACTGTATCCGTTGCACCCAATGTTGTCTCCTTTACGTTGGGCAGACAGGACGCCATCTTGCCGATCATTTCAGAGAACATCTCTGGGACTCCCACATCAGCCACCCCCACCATCCCATGGCTGAACACTTCAACTCCCCCTCCCACTCCGCCAAGGACGTGCAGGTCCTGGGCCACTTCCATTGCCAAGCTCTAACCTCCCAACACCTGGAGGAAGAGAGCCTCATCCTCCGCCTTGGGACTCTGCAACTGCATGGGATTAATGTGATTTCACCAGTTTCCTCATCTCCCCCTCGCCAACCTTATCCCAGTCCCAATCCTCCAACTCAGTACCTCCCTCTTGATCTATCCATCATCTTTCCCATCTATTCGCTCCTCTCTCCTCTTCCACCTGCCACTTTCTCCCCCACCTTCATCTACGTATCGCATTCCCAGCTACCTCTCCCCCAGCCCCCCCCCACCCACCCCCATTTACCTCTCAGCCCTCCGGCCCACAAGCCTCATCCTGATGAAGGGCTTATGCCCGAAACGTTAATGATGCTGCCTGACCTGCTGTGCTTTTTCAGCACCACACTCTCGACTCTGATGCAATGAAGAGCAGTATCTGATTCAGATTAATTTGAATTAAAAGAAGAAATACAATCTGTGTCGATATAGCACCTTTCATTTCCTTAGGCTGTTCTAAAGGGCTCTTTTGCCAATTAACTGCTTTGAAATATTTTGTTATAATGTGGGAAATGGAGCAATCAATTTGTGCACAGCAAGCTCCCACAGATGGCAAGTTGATAACAGCTGGTTAATTAGCCTTTTCCTTGTGATCCTGATTTAGAGATTCTTATTGGCCAGGATGCCAAGGATAACATTTTGATAATGCTTGGAACTCTAATAACTATTCTTGGATTGAAAGAATCAGCAATTAATCTTACTGGAATAAATTGTTAAGGGACAAGGACAAACTGCTATCCAACAATTGAAAGCAATTAGCCATTTCTAGGAAGCACCAAAAGCTGTTTCCTGGGAGAGAGGTGGTAACACGGCTTGATAACTTGCCTCTGACAAATAAACAATTAGACTGCACTGCAGAAGGAATGTCCTGAGATAAAGGGGTTAATTGGAGGAAAGTTGTGTCTTCAAACAACAGTGAGAAGTAACAGAGGAGATACCTCTAAGAAAGCAAGCTGCATGCTTGATGACACCAGAATAGTAATCAATATTGTGGATGAAGGAATCTAAAGGATCATCAATAATATCAGAGCATAAACTTGAAAGGCAAAACAATACTAAGAATTCACCTCCAGGATTCTTTAGCAGAACTTTGAAGAAGAACACTGCACAAAGTTTGGACACTCAGCACATCCAGAGGCAGGTGCTGTTGGTTGGAATTGTAGCTAAATTCCACCATTATTCAGAGAAAAGCTCAGTTGAGTGTGAAGCTTAACTTGTTTGCTTGAAGGGTCTTATTTTGGTTGTCCCGTGCAATAAAGTTTAAGTAATTTTCTTCCGTATTTGATTGTCTGTGAGATTGGCAATTCATATAGGATGTTTATGATCAGCTTTGAAATATTCTCATGAGGTGTTTTACATGCACCTGAGAAGGTAGATGGGCCTTGTACTGAAATACCTTCTCCAAAGGATGATAATCTAACAGTGGAGTACTCCTTCAATAAATCACTAGAGGGGACTTGAAATCACAACCTTCTGATTTGAGGTGAAGGTGCTTACCAGCTGACTTCAGGTAAAGTTGAGGAACTGTTATGCTACAATCATAGAATTTTTATGCAATTAGTTGTACACGTTTGACCATTAGATAATCCATCGAGGATGGAGGAGAAAATTTGGAGGAAAAATACTGTAAAGTGTAAGAGTGTCAAATAATGATTATGGGGAATTGTAATTACTTTAATATGGGCTATAACACAGGACAGTTACAATGTATTTGAAAGAAAGTGGGAAGACTTCTTTTAAAACCATAACAAAAAGCTTTGTTCAATGTTTTTGCAATATGACAAATGGGGGAAAAAATGGATCATTATCTAATTTTGAGGAATTAAGTGAAGCCAGTGTTGTATATTACATTTTTGGAAGCAGTAATTAAAATATCAGACAAGTACTGGAGATCTGAAAAATTCAAAAAAAGAAATTGCTGGAGAAACTCAACAGGTCTGCAGCATTTGGAAACATAATATAGAGATAACTTTCCAAGTCCAGTGATCCTCCTTCAGAGCATAATATCAGGTTGTTAATAGTTACGGAAAGGAGCAAGGAGTAATCAATACTAAAAATATTTAAGTGGTGGTAGACATTTTCAGTGAGTTGCAACAATTTGGTCAAAGTGACTGAAAACTGTAAAATAGTGTGAGATCTTCAAAGTAGAGAGATTTCAAGTAACTGTGGATACATTCCCAAAATTTATGAAATGATTCAATGACCAAACTTGTTTATTCTCAAATGTAGACAAAGTAAAATGAAACAGGTTTTGGAGGCATTAGACAAATATAAGGTGGATAATGCAATGGAGAATCAAGCTGAATATAGAAAGTATGAAAGAGATTTTGTTAAAAAGCTATGAGAAGTACAGAACAGAGGCACTAAACATAAGTGCTGGAAGAGTTGGGGCAATTGGAAACCAAGGTGACAATCCTGCTGTAGACAGAGATGGATGGTTGAGTGACTGAATCAGTACTTTGTATTTGTCTTGACTAGAACATTGGATATTGAGCAGGAAATAATAAAGGGAGATGGTGATTGAGGTTGAAGTAGAGAAGTCACTGGTCCAGTTTTGATGCATCCCAGATCACTCAGCCATCACGTGGCTAACCAGGAATTTGCCCCACTGTTACCATCCACAATTGGTGTATGCTGGAAGGATTTATAGGTTGATGATCAATGTGTTTGCATATGAACAGGTCTTCCTTGACCATCTAGTCTCAAGATAGCAACTGAACCTAGAAATGTTGAAATGCTACTCACTCTGCCACAATTCCAACAAGAACAGTCCTAAATTTTGAAACCTTCCCTCGTGCCTAGTAATGTTCTGGTAAATCTCCTCTGCCCTCTGTCTATAATGTTCGTCAAGTACTGTGCACAGAATTGTCCAATATATTCCAGCTGAGGATGACCCACTGATTTATACAGCTGTGCCACCCTATGATCTCTCTTTGTAAGGACTAAAAAATAGCTACGGGTGGACAGCAAATATACTTAGAATGTGAGTTGTTTTTTCTGACTGGAAGGATGTGAACAGTGGTGGGTGCCCCAGGGACTGCTGTTAGGACCAATGCCTTTTTTGATATCTATTATTGTCTGGATATGTATTTAGGGAACTTAATCTCAAAGTTTGGATTGGATACAAAACCCAGCAAAGCCATTAACAATTGAGGAGGATGTTCCTTCATTCATTCATGGAATGAGGGTATCGCTGACCAGGCAGCCATTTATTGCCAATCCCTAATTGCCCAGTGGGCAGTTAAGAGTCAACCACTTTTCTGTGGGTCTGGAGTCACATGTAGGCCAGACCAGGTAAGGATAGCAGTTTCCTTCCCAAAAAGACATTCGTGAACCAGGTGAGTTTTTCCAGGTTCATAGTCATTATTAGAGACTCCATAGTCCACCATCTGCCATGACGGATTTCTAACCCAGGCCACCAGATATTATCTGGGATGACAGCCCAGCAATAATACGACTTGGCCATCACCTCCTCAAATTAATACTACGAGAGCATAAACAAACTGATAAAATGGTCAAACACATGGCAAATAAAATTTCGTGCAGGAAATTGACACATTTTGGTTGAATCTTTATGGAGAGGTAATATATATTAAATTATGTATTTTTTTTAAAAGGGATTCAGGGACAGTGAGTTGTGGCAGGGCATAGACAAATACCTTAGGATATCAAAAGAAGTCAAGAAGGTTGCTTTAATGACAAGAGAATTAGGTACAAAAGGAAGGAAGTGATGCTAAAGCCTCATCCAGCTCTGGTTAGGCTGGGGGCAAGGGAATGGTATCCAAGATGAAGGAGTTTGATTACGTAAAGAGACTGGAAAAGGTGGGTTGCTTTCCTTTGAGCAAAGTTGGTTAAGATATTTAGTGAAAGTTGAGGAAATTTAAGACAGCTTTGCTGGAGTAACTAGGAAAAATGGTTTCCAATTAGAAAGGTCAGATAATCTTGGAATGATTATAAACAGCTAGTGGTTTATTCTCAAAGACTGCAAGTTGCTGTGATCTGGAATGCATTGGGTTAAGGAGGTGGTGGAATCTGACTGAATAATAACTGGGTTAATATTTTGAAGAATGTTGGTATAGAGCTGAAGAGGCTCTGCCAAAAAGCGAGTACAGACTCAATGGACTGAATGATAAACTCCTACATTCCACGTTAATCTATGTGCTGCAGTTTCTATGGAAAATAAAGTTCAAAGTACAACTGTTTGAAAGAGGATAAATTAATCAGAAAAATAATTGCATTCAGAAAATGTACTTGTTCTTCTTTGTGCAAATAGTTTACAATCTGCCCTACAAAAGGAAAGAAATTGGACCGAGACAGCAATTCATATAATATTCAAAGGTTTAAATCTTTGACATCTTTCTAAAAGTATAGTTTTTCAGTCTTGAATTTCTTGAAAAAATGTAGTAAGAATAAAGATATCCATTATTATACCATCCTTTCACATCTTGACATGCATTCAGTTTTTAAGGCAGGTAAAGATTTGTCTATGTACAAAGAACCATTGTATAATGGTAGACAAGTAGATAGAGAAAAATATAGTTGGGGACCTGAGATGTTGAGTGATTTAATTTGGAATGAGCAATGGATATATTTAAGTAATCAACATCTGTGAAAAGGACTACTTCATGCAAGTTGTGTATGAATTGGAAAATATGAGAGACCAGTTTATCTGAAGCTGCACACTGGGAAAGTGATTTATACTTCATCCAGTTTTCCCCTTGATTGAGATAACTGGAGAGGAATGTTCGGAGTTGTGAATCCTGGGGACTCAGGCCAGAGGGTGGTGAATGCTCAGTAATTGAATATACTCGATACAGAGTTTGATAGATCTTTGGATACTGATTGAATTAAGGTGAAGTTAAGGTGGATCAGCATTGCCAATATTTTCTGATGCTATTGTAGAAAGAAAAGTCACATTTTCAGGATTGTAGTAAGCATGTACTTTAAATCTGCTGACAGTTTAGAGTCTGGGGGGCACGATAAATGTTAAAATTTATTCCTCCATATGAAGTTGCTAACAAGTTGAATTGTAGCCTGAGGCTGGTCATTCAGAATGAATGTGTGTTTAACCCCAGCAGTATGTGTTCCAGCTGGTCTAGTCATTGTTAAAGCTGTTAATTAGACCATGCACAGCTCCAAGCTGACAATCTCAAAATGTAACAGGGCGATGCAGTTGTGACAAAATTTACATTTGTGCCCATTATCGAAGTGGTTTAATGAATTGTTGTCTCGAGAATTGACTGTTCCAGTATATCCCTGGTCACACACTCACCCTTGTATCCTCCAATAGACAGGACTTATCCTGTGTTCTGCTGACAACAACTCACGAAGTCCCATTCATCCACCAATGCTGTACTTAGTGACATTTTGGTGATCCCTTAATTTAGAAATGCTGTCCCTACATGCTGTGCTTCTCCCTAGGTCTCAAACCTTCTGCAGTTCGAAAAACCTAGAATGGCATGACACCCGTTAGATTTTCGCCTCCATTGTGTTCCTAATTTCTGTTAGTTCTTTGTCTCACGCCAGTTTGAGTCATACCTTCAGCTACCGAGCTTGTGACCCCTGGAATTCCCTCTCTTCACATTTGTACCATCTTCAATTTATTGGTCATCTGTTGTCATGTGGTTCAACAGCAGAGTTATTTTTCTAATAACATTCTCCTGAAGAGCTTGGAACATGTTGCTAAATGTAAGGTATATTTTGGTTGGCAATTAGTGAGTTACAAAGGTTGTGCCAATTAATATTCATCACCTAAAGTGTAACATTTATTATTAGCTTATCACCATAATTATTAGTAAGTATCTGGTTACCTTAAATCAATTGACATGCGTATCTCAATGTTGTTTGACTCGGAAAGGAAAAAATGAGTTAGACAAATTGCGTAATCTATTTGTATACCTCAAATGTTTCCCAAATTAATAGCTTGTCAGGAAACTACTTGTGCAGTTGTCTCAGTCTAAAACTGGAATTAGTTAATGATTAAGATCAACAGGAAATCTAAAATGCCTTAAACCTCCAAAAAGGTTTATTTGATCCAATTCTTCTGCATGCTATTTTAAGATGGCCACCAGTAAACCCAGTAGGGGGTGCAGCAAGTTAATTGCTTTTCCCAGGGGTAGGTTACCTGAGTGGCTGACATGATTCTTTCTGAAATCAATGACATGTGCAGGTGCATCGATTACTGATAAAAGCCACGTAATAGTTTCAATGTCAAGAATGTTTGCGAATAGCGAATGTTTGTGAACGATTGCCTTTTGGGCGAGTGGAGCAGATATAGCTAGGTTCCCCATAACTTGATATTAGTACTTCTGCTTTCTTTTAATCTACAATTATTAGACTTGGGTTTGGAGGGGATATTTCCAATGTTTGACTCACAAACAGATTTTTGAATGTGTTATGGACGACTAGGAGATCTGTGTACAGTTCTCGTCACCACACTACTAGGAGGATGTGGATGCTTTGGAGAGGGTACAGAAAAGATTTACCAAGGTGTTGCCTACTATGGGGGATATTAGCTGGAAAGAAAGTTTGGATAGACTGGGCTTGTTTTCACGGGAACTCAAGAGGTTGAGGGGCAACCTGATAGAATTTCATAAGATTGCGAAGGGCAAGGGTAGAGTGGAAAGTGTGGGGCTTTTTCCCAGAGTGGGGTGTCAATTACTAGGGGATGCTGATTCAAGGGGTAAGGCCGGGGGGTGGGGTAGGTAGAGGGAGGACTTTGAAAGAATTGTGCGAGGCAAGTTTTTCATACAAAGGGCGAAACACGCTACCAGAGGAGGTGGCGGTAGCAGACACAATAGCAGCATTCAAGAAACACCTGGATGAATACATGAATAGAAAGGGGGATAGTACAGTCCTTTGTTCTTTGTTAGTAAGAGACTACAAGAGGAAATGGGTGGATTTCTGGAATGAGCACAGACAGAGCAAATTAAATTTAATGCAGAGAATTATGAATTGAGACACTGGTAAAAAGAAGCAGCAAAACAATATTAAAAGAAAATGATCTTTTAGGTGGTGTATGAGCAGAGGAAACTGAGCGTATATGTGCAGAAATTATGGAAGGTGACGACTGATTGAGAAAGCTGTTCAGAAGGCACACGCAATCCTGTGGTAAAGTACCCATGCAGCCTTACCACACTGGAGCACGGATGCTTAGGTACTGGAAAAGGTGCAGAAAAGATTTACAAGTATAGTTTCAGGGATGTAGGAATTATCGAGACAGATTTGAGAATCTGGGATTCCTCAGAAGTCTGGATAGATAAGGTATGGAAGAAATGTTTCCATTAACAGAATGGACACTAGTTTAAAACAATTAGCCAAAGAATAGGGGATGGGAGGAGGAATTTTCAGCGTGACAAATGCTTTGGAGCTGGAATAAAAGGAAGAGAGCTGTAAATGGAACAGAAGCAGTGGAGGAAACAATCTCTGAGCCAGCTCCTCTGTCCATTTGGCACCAGACTCCTCATTGTGTCGCTATCTTAAGAGTTGCATTGTTAATGGTTATAGTGTCACTGTTAAAGGGAAGAGGGGCAAATAGCAGGTATCAACTGTCCTTTAGCTCACATACACAGTAAGGACACTGAAGTTATGGGATCAGTTTCAATAAAATCCGTCAATAAGAAAAAGTTGCCCTTATTACTACTGGACCAGCCAGCCTTTTGGCAGCGTGCTCTTTGTCAGTGAGATCTGTTACTTGGTGCAGCAGCCTTTGTTCCCAGCAGCTCACTATGAATGTCCATTCAGTGATCACATACATGATACCTCTCAAAGCTTTTCAACTCCATCCTCGACAGCCACTGCATTCCCAAACGTCTTGATCACAACTTCATGTCATTTTTGTGTATATAAATTTGAATAAAAAGAGTGAAGAGACAGAGTTTAATGCAATCTTTTTTTATTCATTTTTGAGATGAGGGCAGCGCTGGCCAAGCCAGCATTCAGTATCCATCTGTAATTGCCCAGAGGGCAGTTAAGAGTCACCCACATTGTTGTGCGTCCATGCTCCAGTGTGGTAAGGCTGCACGAGTACCTTACCACAGGATTGTGTGTGCCTGATGAACAGCTTTCTCAATCAGTCGTCACCTTCCATAATTTCTGCACATATACACTCAGTTTCCTTTGCTCATGCACTACCTGAAAGATCATTTTTAAAAAAAATATTGTTTTGTTGCTTCTTTTTACCAGTGTCTCATTTCATAATTCTCTGTAGACCATACCAGGTAAGGATGCCAGATTTCCTTAATGAACCAGCTGAGTTTTTCCCAATAGTCGCCAATGGTCATCATTGGACTCTTAATTCCGGATTTTTTAAAATTGAATTCAAATTCCATCAACTGCTGTGGCAGGATTTTAACCTAGGTTCCCAGAACATTATCTTAGTGTGTGAATTAACAGCCCAGAGTTAATGCAACAAGGCTGTCACCTCCCCCAGAATTTAGTCTATTTTATAATTCAGATCTGTCTATTCGAAAGATCTGACACTTACATTAAGGGCTATTGATTCCCAGTGTATTCCCAGGAGATTTTCTATTAATTTCAATAATTCTGACTGATCTTAAATATTTATTATGAAATAACTATGCTCAATAAAATTCTTTTAATGTCCATTGTCAGAATCTAAATGCAAAATCAATATTTGTTCAGTGCTCACAATATGAATCTGGATGAAAGCATAGCTGTAAGATTGTCAATGTGTAATTACAATCCAAATATATTGAAATACAAAAATCAATAAATAGTATTTTCAAGCCAGTATTAGTTTTCTTTTGAATCAGATTAATTGGTCCTCCCATAAATATTTCAAACTCATAATGCCCCTTTTTGCTATCAATATCAGACTTAAATGTTAACTTTGAAATGCACTTGCAGAGAAGGAAACCATTGTTCTTTCAAGTTATCATGCCTTTAAAGGATCAAGTAGTGATTCAATGATACAAGACACAAGGTAATACTAGTAAAGCCCTTTCCTAGTGATATATCACTGGAGAGGGCTACCAATCTGGTCAGGAGTATCAGATTGTCTGTTTGTGCATGTCACAGATTGGTTTTCAGAACTTAGAATAATGGGCACTGTAGGGTGAACCAGGCAACAACTTTCATTAGACTGTCAAGAATTGCTTGAAAACATTCCCTCTGGACCATGACTGATTAAGATACACATTCCCTTATTTCCTGCAATCAGACCAACAGGGGAAACAATTGTGCACACAAAAAGAAAGCTTGGTATATAGCTATGCAGGAGCTGTCAGACACTGGCTTAGACAACTGCTGATTTTTGGCGATGCAGTGACTTTTGACCTCACACAAGTTTTGCAGTGTATTCTGGGAGCCTGAGCTTCATTATAATCCTCCAGCCTTGGCATAGTAGTCAAGCTGCAAATCCCAGTAGGCCACTATAAAGCATAAAAGAAGTTAGACCGTAAAGAAAGTCTGAGGTGACTTTTGCTTCCCCTGAAGTGAAGACAATTTATTTTAATAACTTTTTAACCTTGTGTAGTTTTTTTTCACATTTCAGCTTCACTGTAGGATCTTACATCTAAAACGTTTACTAATGAAGACATATGGATTATCTTAGTTTGTGCTAATAATTATTGTTGCAAAAAACATACCCCATATACAGTTTTCAATAACCCTGGCTGAACGGCTTCAAACATGCGATGGAGATGTGGAGAAATATCTTCAGAAGCTGTTCATTATGAAGTGAAGAAGTGTAAGCACTGATATTTATGTTAATGGTGACTGTGTTATCCATGTCAGAAGTGATTTATTTTGCTTGAATTAATGCATTATTCTCTGTCTGACTTTAGCAAAACATAACCTTTGGTCTTCCTGTGAACAGTTTCAAGAGTGGCAGACATTCTAGTAGCTGTGTGTACAATGAGTTGTAGGATAAACCCACTTGTAGGAGGTAGGATCTGAAACAACGCAGCACACAATCTAACTCTGGGGCCACCAATTCAGTCACAAAATACCCGAAGTGCTGCTTTTTTGTTATTCTCTGATCTATCATTTTCATGAATGGTTTTGAAGATCAAATTCTGCTACTCTGTTTGTCTCTCAGTGAAGACTGTACATTACTTCAGTAGTGAGTTTAAATTTAATCTCAACCTGGACAGGTTAAAACCTAACTAAATTGGTGATAGATTTATTGATTTTTACCTAATTTATCTGAGTAACAGCGATGAACATATTGTATTTTGTGGGGGATGGCTGTTTTCTGGAAAGGGGACCTTGCAATTTCCTCATATGGGTGGAAGTGTTGAATGTTCAATTGAATTTAAAAGATGATTCTTGGAGCTTGATCTTCAAGACCACCAACACCACTACCACCATCGCCACTACCCACTTATCCCCCCACCTGCAGAGTGACCAACTCACCCAATATTTTCAGGACTTGCCTAAATTTGACTTATCATCCCATCACCCTTTCTTCTGCCTCTGCCAGCTTTGTTTCTGTAAGTGCCTCAAACCTTGGCAGATAGGTTGTTTGATTGGCTTTGGGACTGGACAGCCTGGTAGGAATGGTGTCCAAATACCAGCTTTGGCACGTATTGTGTGACTGCAGTTGTAGTGTTATGTTTGAGACAAGGAGCTAGTTTAATTCAATACCACATTCATGATTTTCCATCTCCCCCCAACAGAACCGCATCTCCACAACCTGGTGAGGTTCCTTCCCCAACACTGAAATTGGGACAGTGGAAGATTGTTCAATGTGGGGTGGAGAGCAGTGGTGTTGCAATGTCGAGAAGGGGTCTTTTTTAGTGCCTTACATCGTTTTGAATCTGAATGCAATTCAGTCCCCAAAGAAACTCTATTCCAAGTCATGGTTTTTTTTACTGTGTTCCAACTGAGATGGCAGGAATGTGTTGCGAATCATCATCTCTCCCTGAGCTGCACCATTCATATAAATAGAGTCATAGAAATGTACAGCATGGAAACAGACCCTTCGATCCAACCTGTCCATGCCTACCAGATATTCCAAACCAATCTAGTCCCACCTGCCAGCACCCAGCCCATATTCCTCCAAACCCTTCCTATTCATATACCCATCCAAATGCCTTTTAAATGTTGCAATTGTACTAGCCTCCACCACATCCTCTGGCAGCTCATTCCATACCCGTACCACCCTCTGCGTGAAAAGGTTGCCCCTTAGGTCTCTTTTATATCTTTCCTCTCTCACCCTAAACCTATGCCCTCTAGTTCTGGACTACCCGACCTCAGGGAAAAGACTTTGTCTATTTATCCTACCTATGCCCCTCATAATTTTGTAAACCTCTCTAAGGTCACCCCTCAGCCTCCGACGCTCCAGGGAAAACAGCCCCAACCTCTTCAGCCTCTCCAAGTAGGTTAGATCCTCCAACCCTGGCAACATCCTTATAAATCTTTTCTTTCTTAATTGCTAAAATGGCCGATTGTTTCCCTTTTGTTCCAGCTATCTTAAATAAAAGAGCCTTTCACCAGGTTTCTTTAATGAACACAGGAATAATCTGTTTAAGATTTGATTTGATTTATTATTGTCACATGTATGTAGGTACAGTGAAAAGTTTTGTTTTGTGTACAGTACTTGCAGAACATAGCATATAAAGTCCATAAGAACAAAAGATATGGGGAGAAGAATGTGGACATTTAGCCCATCAAGACCTCTCTGTCATTCAGTTATGACCGATATGTTTCTCAACCCCATTCTCCTGCCTACTTCCACAACCCTTGATTCCCCAAATAATCAAGAACCTGCCTATCTCTGTCTTAAAGACACTCAATGATTTGACCTTCACAGCCTCCCTGGCAATGTGTTCCACTAATTCGTCACACTCTGGCTGAAGACATTCTTCCTCATCTCAGTTCCAAAGGGTTGTCCCTTCATGATGAGGCTGTGTTCTTGGATCCTTGTTCCTTCTACTAATGAAAACACCTTCTCCACGTTCATTCTAATCCAGGCCTGTCAGTATTCTGTCAGTTCAAATCAGACCCACTCCCATCCTTTTAAACTCCATCAAGTACAGACCCAGAGTCCGCAATCGCTTCCCAGATGACAAGCCTTTCATCTTCGGGATCATTCTTGTAAGCCTCCTCTGTAACCCTTCCAATACCAGCACTTCCTTCCTTAGACACAAAGCCCAGACTGCTCAAAATATTCCAAATGCAATCTGGCCAGAGACTTATACAGCTTCAGCTGTACGTCTCTGCTCTTGCACCCTGGGCCTCTTGAAATGAATGAGCCCTTCATGCCCGAAATGTTGATTCTCCTGCTCTTTGGATGCTGCCTGACCTGCTGCGCTTTTCCAGCAACACATTTTCAGCTCTGATCTCCAGCATCTGCAGTCCTCACTTTCTCTTGAAATGAATGCCAACATTGCATTTGCCTTGTTAACCATCAGCTGAACCTGCATGTTAACCTTAAGAGAATCCTGCCTCATCCTCCACTTTATTACATTTCTTGTTCCTTGGGATGAGCTTCTGTCGTGTCTCCTAAATTACCTCCAGAACCTGAAGGGTTTAGAGAGATATGGGCCAAATGCTGGCAAATGGGACGAGATTAATTTAGGATAACTTCTCAACATGGACTGTGAGGCCTGTTTCTGTGCTGTACATCTCTATTACTCTATTACTCTATTACCTCCTACCATTTCTGATACACTGTCTTTCCTGTTAGTCTCTCCTCCCATCAACTCTTGCCAACTCCTCCCTCGTGTCTTTGTAGTTACCTTTACCCAATTGTAATACTGTTATATTTGATTCCAACGTCTCCATCTCAAACTGCAGTGCGAACTCCTTCATATTATGGTCACTGCACTTTCAGGATTCCTTCATCTTATTTATTTATTATAAAGCAAAACTAATTTCTAAAATCAAGATTCAAAACTGCTTAATAATTAAACTGTAACCCAGAATTAGAATCCTATCCCTTTTAGTCCCAACACAAACACACCTGAACAACAAAGACTCTGCAGAGAAGATATTTTGAAAAAGCAAAGGAAACAAAATACCCTTATCCTCTGATACTCTGAAAAAAGTCCTTTAAGATACTCTTAAAGGACAGAATTTGACAAATTCTCATAGTACACCTGGTTTCTTGTTGATGAATTGGAATTACTAATGGACTGATTGGAGGTCTTCGAAACAAGGCCTCAATTTGGATGGAAATCAGGCTAATTCCAAGACCTTGGAAAGTGATTGCAATGCAGTTCTTCAGGGTTTTCAAGATGGTAAAGATATTGTAAAGGATTAACTTGTCATTGTCTCAAATATTTCAACCAAGAGAGAACTTCACAAGAGAGAATGAGACTCATTTACTGAAAACTTTGTGGGTTTTTTTCTCCCCTCTGTCTCCCAAGTTTTGAAATAGAACTCAAGATCAGAAGGCGTTTCTAAACAACCATCAGAACATGGGCCCCATTGTTTCTGGTTTTTACAAGGAATAAACTCTTACCTCTTCCCGAAAAGCTTTTGTTTGACTGTTTTATTTTTTGCGGAATCTAATTTGACTTTCTGTAATCAGAGCCCACAATAAGCAGTTGATTTCCTTCCTTGGCTAAACCCTGTCTAATTCAGAGTCTGGGAGAAAGTGGGGACTGCAGATGCTGAGATCAGAGTTGAAAAGCATAAGCTCCTCATCAGCTCATGCCTGAAACGTCGACTCTCCTGCTCCTCAGATGCTGCCTGAATGGCTGTGCTTTTCCAGCACCGCACCTTTCAACTCGAATTCAGAATCTGCCCAAACAGTTCAATGCCTTCCTGTTTTTCACGTAGCCATAAATATCATTATGTAGTCCCACCAATTGTAAACTGTGGGTAATTGACTGCCAGGTGATTGAACAGATGTGGTTCAAACGGAGGTGGTTGAGTTAAGATAAGCTGGTATGAGGAGGAGATGTAGGATAAATGGCAGGAGGATATGGAAACATATTTTTAAAAATTCATTCAGAGGATGCTGGTGTCACTGACTGCACCAAAATGTATTGCCCAACCCTAATATACCCAAAGGGTAGTTCAGTAGTCAACCACATTGCTGTGGATCTGGAGCCACTGAAGGGCGAGACCAGATATGATTGACAGATGCTTTGCGTAAAGGATGTTAGTGAACCAGGTGTTTTATTTCTGACAATTGACAACAGTTTTGTCACGAATTCCAAATTTTTATTGAATGCAGATTCCCAGAACATTATCAAGCTCTCCAGTTTAATAGTCTAGTAATAATACCAATAGGTCATTGCCTCCCCTAAAGAAAGCAGGCTGCATCTTCCCAGCATTTAGAGAAGGTGACATTGTTGAACGGAGGATTTAATATTAGCTCAGTCAGATTAATAAATGTCTGAAGTACGAGAGGATCCACAAATGACATTTATAGGTGTGTGTTGATCACAAGGTATCGGAGTTAGATTAATTTGCAACTGTCAGTACAGTGACCTTTTGAGATTGAAGTCCCTATGGCACTGAGTGCACAAAATGAGGAGATCACAGCAGGTAAGGCAGCATCCATGGAGAGAGAGAGCATGCTAATTTTTTGAGGCTGGATGACCCTTCATCAAAGAGCGTTAGCTTGCTCTCTTTTCACAGATGCTGTGATTTCCAACATTTTTCTGTTTTCAGTACAGATTCCAGCATCTGCGGTAATTTGTTCTACCATTGTATGGCACAGTGTCTACAGCCTGCACTACTTTTCATCAGTTCTTTATTATATCTACCCACCATAGTATTTTTTTCCCTACATGTCAGTTAACAATATTGTTGTATGTTTAGCCAGGAGGGCCCATTGAAAGCACTTTTGTTCTTCTTCCTGCACTTCAAATGTGAATGGGTTTCATTCTGTGTGATACACCTTTGACGTGTCTGCTGCAAACATATTTATTGTGCATTCCTTCCAAGTGAGCTCTTTTGACGGATGGCCCTCTTCTATGTGATGAAAAGTCCATTTCTGACCCAAAGAAGGAAATAGCAGTAACTGAGTGATGACTACTATGTCTTTGCCAGTGGCTTTGCTGCTGGTAGGGATCAAAATTGAACATTTAATAGAATTTACTGAAATCACTGACATTTTAGTGAAGTAATGAAGGATTCTGTCTTTTGCCTTAATCATTAAATTAAGATTAAATCATTAAATCAACCGCGTTTCAGGTATTGCAAAGGGCACTACATAAATGCAGGTCTGTTTATTTCACACTTTTCCCATCATGTAGCAGGTGAAGGGACTTCTTTGAGAAGATTGTGTTTTCATTTGGGGAATAATTTCCTTTATTGAAAATATTATGTTTTTGATTGGACGAGATTTTATTGTCGAGTACATAGGAGGAAGAGGAGACGTCTGGAGTCACCACTCTCTGGTGTCATCTGAGAATACAATAATTAGAAATAAAAACAAGAGAAACGGGAGCAAAAGAAAAATGAGAAGTCTGGATCATCCTCACTGCTGCTGTCATGAGGCTTAGCCTGAGATCCCCAATGCCGCCTGCATTGGACGCACCAATTCCAAAGTTGTCTCACCACTTTGCAAATGCCTGCGCCAGACCCATCAGTGACAATATCTCCTCATTCCAACGCCAACACTCACCAAGGCCTCACCTCACTGGCGCCATCTTGGAATCAATGGAGGTATCAGAGCCCACAATATTCTTGAACAAATGTACAAGTGTAACTCTTTGAATCAGCGCTGATGTCCGAGTTGCCATTGATGCCAGTGCCGCCACCGCTTTGAGTCTTGCGCTTGGCCCACCAACATAAGAAGCTGCCATTCCCCAGTGCCATCTCATGCTGCTGGGCCAACACTTATTGCGATCGCTGATGCCGTCGGTTCTGCTGCAGCCTCAAGGACAAAAGGGTAAGAGATAACTGTGGAGAAAAGGAGGAGAAATGGAGGGAAGAAAGCAACGGACATGCAGGAGCTTGAATGCTCCTGTTCTGCTGCCTCCATTTTGTCACCAGGTCAGTGTCCTTAATCGTGAAAGAAAGACAATATTTAGGTGGTTACATTCCTATTCTTTGAGTAAACAGGATTAATTCCACAGAAAAAAAGTTACAATTAATCAACGCCTTAGATTTTGAAGTCCTTGGATTATTGAAATATCTCCAAACTAAGACCTACAAATGTATTTGTGCTGAAGCATTAGGGAACAATGAGTTATCCTCCCATCTTGCAAGGAGTATAAGTTAGAAACTATCATTTCATCTGAACTGTGCAGTTGTCTCATCTAAGATATGTTCCTCACCTGAGAGAAAACATTTGACTCTCACAATTTGTCGAAATAACCAGATAATCTTTGTGTAGGTCGGATTCTAAACTGTACAAGATTTCACCACGTGTTCTTTGCTTCAAGAGTGAATGATTCACTACTGTCTGAAAATAGAATTGTGAGCATATAAGGTAGAATAAAGGCTCTTGATGAGGACGGAAAGCAATTAAGAAAAGCTAATGTACTTTATCGGAAATATTATAGCATCAACTTTGAAGCATGGAAACCATCTGCTGGTCTCTCCAGGGCTACATTAACCAGATAGTGATTGTCTTGTATTCTCTCCATTCTTTACAGAAAAACAAAACAAATTCAGTTGTCACCTGTCTAACTGTTAAAGACCATTGAGGTAATTATATGTTCATGTTAAATAAGAAATGAGAATATTCAATGCTTGGGAGCCTCCTGTGAAGCGCTTCTGTGATGTTTCCTCCGGCATTTATAGTGGTTTGTCTCTGCCGCTTCCGGTTATCAGTTCCAGCTGTCTTTTGCAGTGGTCGATATATTGGGTCCAGGTCGATGTGCTTATTGATAAAATCTGCACTCATCCACAGATTCAATCAATAAGCACATCGACCTGGACCCAATATACCGGCCACTGCAGCGGACAGCTGGAACTGACAACCGGAAGCGGCAGATACAAATCACTATAAATGCCGGAGGAAACATCACAGAAGCGCTTCACAGGAGGCTCCCAAGCACTGAGGATACCACCCAGACAGGGGACGAAATGTCTGCAACACAAATTCCCAGCTCGGTGAATAGACCAACAACAACGAGCACCCGAGCTACAAATCGTCTCTCAAACTTTGAGAATATTCAAGTTTTGAAACTTCAAATAATCCCATATCTGTTCACTATCTGTTTACTTTACCTTTTGAATTACCTGGAATGAATTTATTGTAACACAAATATAAGCAATGGGAACAACTATTTAAAAAAAAAAGTCTGATGTATAATTTCAAACATAGCCAATTAAGTTTTCTTTTTAAAAATTGCTAATATGAGCATGAGTTGTACAAGTTAGGATATTGTTCTCTCTTTATTGCAAATGTCCAAATGATTTTCTCCAGTAATAGGGCATTATCAAAAAGCCAACAGGTGTTAACCCACCACAGAAATGGGGAATGTGTTATGGATTTCACTGGCAGAGCGATGCCAGGGACACAATCTGTACTTCTCAGTGATTGGCGGACAGTATCAAACAACACATCCTGATGACCAGTTCCTGCTGAGTC
Source organism: Chiloscyllium plagiosum (assembly GCF_004010195.1). Classification (NCBI taxonomy): domain Eukaryota; kingdom Metazoa; phylum Chordata; class Chondrichthyes; order Orectolobiformes; family Hemiscylliidae; genus Chiloscyllium; species Chiloscyllium plagiosum. Next base: position 70,195,307 of record NC_057724.1, on the reverse strand, counting down.
TGCCCATGCTTGCAGGTTATTATGTCCACCATTGCATGTGGTAATGCGACTGATAATCATTTGTTAAATAATCCAATATGCGCTGAGAATTACATGCTGAAAATCAAATATATAAAAGTACACATGACCCTGTTTTAATGAGACAAGAGGGATTGATACATACTTCATACTTGTGAAAAAGGGAGACAACTAACCTTTCTGCAATTCGTGGAAACACCCTCACCAATTAGAGTCTACGTGCCTGGTCTGAGAATGAAGATTGACTGGTAAATCATCTTGCTGCATGCCCATGCCAATAATGAGCCAACCAATGAGCACCCTTTTCTTATACATCATGTACCTTTTCTCATGTCTCTTTTTTGTATATCAGTCTCAATTATTGCAAGATAATAAGCTTTGACTCCTGTCCTTTTAGCAATGTTTAAATGTTATTATTTGTGGCATGTAAGTGAATGTTGGCATGTGTTGCCCATCCCAATTTGCCCTTGAGAAGATCATGGTGAGCCAAACTCTCAAATAAACTGTGAAGCTAATTAAACTTCCCTTTGAAAAGTCAAAGAGGCAAACATATTGCTGTTGGTCTGGAGAGATGTAGAGCGCAGATTAGGTCACAACAACAGATGTCCCTTTCTAACAAAAACAGAAATTGCTGGAGAAATTCAGCAGGTCTGGCAGCATCTGTGGAGAGAAAACTGAGTTAACATTTAGAGTGTAGTGACCCTTCTTCAGATTTCCTTCTTTGATGGTCATCCGTATACTAGTTGAGTTTTTACGACAATCCTGTAATTTTATGGTTACTAATTACTAATACTAATTTTCTTTAATTCTGATTTATTTGGTTGTAAATTCCTCACATTTATTGGGGGGGGGGGGGGAGGTGCTTTGAACTTTTCTCCTGGTTATTAGACCAGGATTGCTAGTTCAGTAAAATAAACACCATGCAATATTCCTCTTAAATTGTAGCAATTAAATGTTGTTTTCTGATATTGGCATTAAGATAAAACAAAAACGAAGTATAATCAGTACAGAATCCATTGCAAATCTTTTTGATCTATCCTATCTCTAACTTAGCTTCCAAACTCCAAAAGCTAGAGGTTATGATTCATAAATTGAAGTGATTATAAAGAAAGAAAATAATTGTTTCAATAATTGGAAAAAGTGAGATCCTGCCAAAGTGTTTCATTCCACACTAATTATAAGAACATAAAATCTTAAAGGGAAATATTTATACTGCATGAGGAAAGGGTGCTGATTGATTGTGAGGTGGTTTCTGTGGAGATAGCACCAAGGAAGAAATATCTACTGAACTTTTTAAAAAGAAACTTGAACCAGGCAAGTAGACTCTGAAGAGTCAAGTCTAGGCATTGTCATGGGGAATGTACGAGAAAATGCTGGTTCCCCGTGCCACTATTATTTGGAGAAACATAATATGTTGACATGTTCTTACTGTTTGCTAAGTTTAGGGCCATACATGCGAATCTATGAGCCTTCTAGCACATGTAAGTCACCCACACTATGAATCAAATTTGCCATCTTAAATTGATTGTCAGTACATATAATTCTTAGCACATATTGGAGTATAGAGTCATAGAAATTTACAGCATGGAAACAGAACTTTTGGTCCAACTTGTCCATGCCGACCAGATATCCCAACCCAATCTAGTCCCACCTGCCAGCACCCAGCCCATATCCCTCCAAACCCCTCCTATTCGTATACCCATCCAAATGCCTTTTAAATGTTGCTATTGTACCAGCCTCCACCACTTCCTCTGGCAGCTCATTGCATATACGTACCACCCTCTGCATGAAAAAGTTGCCCCTTAGGTCTCTTTTACATCTTTCCCCTCTCACCCTAAACCTATGCATTCTAGTTCTGGGCTACCCCACCCCAGGGAAAAGACTTTGTCTATTTATCCTATCCATGCCCCTCTGGATCTTATAAACCTCTTTAAGGTCTCCCCTCAGCCTCTGATGCTCCAGGGTAAACAACCCCAGCTATTCAGCATTTCCCTGTAGCTCAAATCCTACAACCCTGGCAACATCCTTGTAAATCTTTTCTGAACCCTTTCAAATATCACAACATCTTTCCGATGGGAAGGAGACCAGAATTGCACGTAATATTCCAACAGTGGCCTAACCAGTGTCCTGCACAGCCGCAACATGACCTCCCAACTCCTGTACTCAATACTCTGACCAATAAAGGAAAGCATACCAAACCGCTGCCTTCACTATCCTATCTACCTGCGACTCCACTTTCAAGGAGCTATGAACCTGCACTCCAAGGTCTCTTTGTTCAGCAACTCTCCCTAGGACCTTACCATTATATAATGCATAAGGATTGTTTAACAAGGGCTATGCAATTGCAATACCACATCGAATGAGGGCCAGTACCTTCTGTATTTTGCAAGGATAGGCAGGTTAGTTCTGCGTGTTGCAAACAGCTAGAGGAAAATGCTTTTTGACACAGTCGATTGTGCTGTAACACTGTAGTTCCATTCTTGTGCTATCCCGTGTTATGGGAAAATTACGTAATAGCAGCACTATTTAAACTAATGGGGTCAGAATTGCGTGATAACCAGTACCCGCTTTAAAAGTTCGCACTTTAGAAACAGTGTCCCCAATTTGTCAATCGTGTTACAGCGAATTTGCTTTAACGAAACCCGTGTTACCGCATAATGACCTATATGATGTTGAAATATACGACCTATACACATGGCTTCACGCTAGCATGGAAATTCAAATGTCACATTACTCATTTTAGTTAGCAGTTAGAACTATTGCTTCCATTTGAGTCAAAGGAAAAATAAGATTTTCCGATGACTGATCTGGATGTGTCTGTCACTTCTAATGGTGAATACTGTCAATTCTGACAGTTTTATTACTTGAGATGTCATTTTGGATTGGATGATATCGTTGAATGACTGCAGAGTGCCAGTGCAATACAATGGCCATTCCATTGGCACATTAGTGATTATGGCAGACTTCAGTTTAATGAACAGGAATTCACAGTTATCAAAACAGAAAACACTGGAAACACTCAGCAGCTTGGGCAGCATGTTTCTTGAGAGAAACCAAGTTGGTGTTTCAAAATTGATAGAACATCTGTGGCATGAAATGGCAACTGTATTTCACTGTTCCACAGACAGTACATCTGCTGAACTTGTCCAGCATTTTCTATTTATATTCCAGATTTTCAGCATTTTTTGCTCTTTTATAAAAATGTTTGGTTAATTATGAAGATATTGCGACCAGAAGTACAATGTAACCAATCAATTTGAGATTTTCCTTCTAACTGCATGTTCTGGAAGTTATTTTTCCCTCTCATTAGGCTTCCCTTATGCATCATTTCCAGAATAAATGGACAGACAGGTGATCTCTGTCATTTCTGCTTCTGATGCAAATAATGATGAGACCAGTGATTTTGTCCAAAGCTATTTTGTCATCTTAATTGAGGGACTGAAACCGTAATTGTTTTTAATTGGGGATATGATTTGGGGGTGGGGGCACCAGTCAATGGTGCAGTGCAGTAAAATTCAATGCTCTGCACCAGTTACAAGAAGCAATTTTAAGTAATCGGGAACATATGTTTCATTGCTATCACTTTGGAAATATTGCAGCTGAATGTAAATTGTTACTGTGCTGCAGTTAGACAGATTTTGGAGAATGTACTATCTTCAGGCTATTGAGCTTATTCAAAATGACAAATTGACTTTGTCAATTTACAGCAGTCTTTATAAGAGTTATTTTATGTTTGGTTTGTTAAGAATAGGATGAATGCTCTCCAATTGAGTTAATTTCGTTAGCAATATAATAATTTAGATTATTGCAATTGTGCCTTCTTTGAACACAATCATGAATTAAAGGCCAAATAAGTGGTGGTCTGATGTGCAAATTAATCACAGGCCTTCTCTTGGGAATGTTTTAAGCTCTACATTTGCAGAATTACCCTGTTATTGACCAGTAATGAACAAATCTCACAAAAGACTTATGGGCATGTTAATTTACATGACTGAAATGATTTCTTTCATGCCTCTGAATATAGTAAGCCACAGTTGTATATTTCTGCAAGTTCCAACAATGATGTATAGTCTCTATCCTTGTTATAGAGTATAGCATAGAACTAGCAGGAGCCCATCCAGTCTCTCAAACCAGTTCTACCACTTTGATATGTCACAGATTTAGAGATGACAGTGTTGGACTGGGGTGTACAAAGTTAAAAATCATACAACACCAGATTATAGTCCAACAGGTTTAATCGGAAGCACTAGCTTTTGGAACGCTGCTCCTTCATCAGGTGGTTGTGGAGTATAAGATTCTGTAAGTCAATTTTTTAGATTAGAATTAGTCTGACTATTGTGGCAGACAGTCTCACACAGGGCACCTCACACCTTCAATGCATTATCTGGACCGACATGACACCAATTATTAAAGTTCACCTGAGAATGTAACTTTGGTTTCAGTTCTTTCATATGTAAATCCCAGAACCTTCTCAATGTGTTCATTCTCAAAGATGAGAGGCTTAACAAACAATCCAGGTCTTTTTCAATATATAATTTCAGTTATATCACACTGTAAACTTTTGCTATAAATTCTGTATCTTACAATCTTATACTCCACGCCCACCTGATGGAGCAGCGCTCCGAAAGCTAGTGCTTCCAAATAAACCTGTTGGACTATAACCTGGCATCATATGTCACAGAGTGCTGGCTGACCTGTGTTGGATTCTGGCCTCAGTTTTACATTCTTACCCTCGTTTACAAATTTCATCATGATCTCATGTTTCCTTTATCTCTGTAAATCACAAACATCCGTTTTAAATTTCTGTACTCCACTAGGTCTGGCATCTTGCACCTCTCTAGTGCTCCATCATCGGAACCTCAGTGTTCTCCCCTCTAGCCTGTTTGTAAGCTTTGTAGGTAAAAGCCTCTCATTTATCTCTCCATCCTTCAGGCACTCTGCCTGTATTCCTGATGAAGGGCTTTTGCCCGAAATGTCAATTTTACTGCTCCTCGGATGCTGCCTGAACTGCTGTGCTTTTCCAGCACCACTCTAATCCAGATGTTTGTAAGCTTTGGAATACCTTCAACTCCCCTTCCATCTTTGAAGAAACCTATCTCTTGATCAAGATTTTGGTTACCTGACCTAGTGTCTGCACTATCTCAGTCTTATACTGTGTTTGATAACTAGCCTGGGAAGCACCTTGTCATGTTTTTACTTCAATAACAGCGTTATTTAGATCAATAAGAGTTGTCATTATCCTTGTCCATCTCGGCATCAACACAATGTAATGTATTCACTTGGTCGATATCCTTGAAATTCTTACCAAATTAAAGCATCTTGATATATTGATCCAATGCTCACAATTGTTTTTTTTTGTCATGTAGAGGTATGCGATCATACTCTGTTCAATGAAGAGTGCAGAAGGGCATGTCAAAAGCAGCATATGATATCCTAAAAATGAGATCTCAACCTGGTGAAGCTACAAAACAGGATTATGTGCCACCCCATCAGAATAAGCAGCAAGTGATAGACAGATGAGCAATTCCATAAGCAATGGTTCAGATTTAAGCTCAGCAGTTCTGTATCAGCCACTTGCGAAGGGTAGTAGACAATTAAACAACTCATGGGAGGAGGAGGCTCCACACTTATCTCTATTCCCAATGATGGGAGAGCTCAGCACATCTGTGAAAAAGATATGGCTGAAGCATTTTGCAACAATCCTAAGCCAGAAGTGCCGAGTAGATGACCTATTTTGGCATGCTTCAGAGGACTCCAGCATCAAAGATACCAGTCTTCAACCAAGTTGGTTCACTCTACATGATATCAGGAAACTGCTGGATGTACTGGATGCTGCACAGTCTATGGGTCTGATGGCATTCAGCAATAATTCAAAAGACTTGTGCTCCAGAACTTGCTGCTCCCTTAGTCAAGCTGTTCCAGTACCGTTACATCACTAGCATTTACCTGAAAAAGTGGAAAATTGTCCAGGTATGTCCTGCACATGAAAAGCAAGATGAATTCAATCTTGCGAATTACCATCCCGTCAGTCTACTCAATCATTTGTAAAGTGATGGAAGGTGTCATTAACAGTGCTATCAACAATAAACTGCTCAGTGATGCCCAGTTTGGTTTCCACCAGCATCACTCATCTCCTGACCCCATTTTAGCCTTGATTCAAATATGGATAAAAGAGCTGAATTCATGGTGTGAGGTGAGGGTGACTGCTCTTGACATCAAGGCCGCATTCAACCAAGTGTGGCATCAAGGACCCCTAGAAAAACTGGAATCAATGGATATTGGGGACAAACTCTCAGGTGGTTGAAGTCATACCTGATATATGGGAAGGGGGTTGTGATTTGTTGGAGGTCAGTCATTTCAGCTCCAGGGTAGTGTCCTCGGCCCAACTATCTTCAACTACTCCTTATATTGAAGCAGTACATATCCAAATGTAGTACAATCTGAATAATATCTAGACTGACAAGTGGCAAGTAACATTTATGCCACACATGCCGGGCAAGGACAGTCTCCAATATGAGACAATCTAACTACCTGTGTCTTGACATTCAATAGCATTGGCAAGAGTGGATCACTCATAATCAACATCCTTGGAGGGGTTACCATTGACCAGGACCTGATCTACAAGGATGCACTGCAGAACTTCACTAAGGCTCCTTAGACAGCACCTTCCAAATGCAGGACTGCTGCCATCTGGAAGGACAAGGTCAACAGCTATATTGGGAACTCAACTGCCGGCAAGTTCCCGTCCAAGCTACTCACCATCCTAACTTCAGAATATCACCTTTTCTTAATTGCCATTGATAAAATCGTGGACCTCTGTCACCAACAGTGCTGTTGGTGTATCTATATTTCCATGGTCTGCAGCTATTCAAAGTGGCATCTCATCACCACCTTCACAAGGACACTTCGGGATGGGCAATAAATTCTCACCTAGCCAGAGAAGGGAGCGTGTTCTGATTGAACAAAAAAAATGTTTCTGGACGTTGTGAAGTTGTAGTTGCTGGTGTTTCCATGTGTGTTTCCCTTGTCCTTCTAGGTGATCGACATTGCAGAGTTGAAAGCTTTATTATCCATACAGGAGGACTGACGAATGGTACTGAATATTGTACAATCATCGGCGAACATTCCCCCCTCTGACCGTATGATGGAGGGAAGATCATTGATGAAGCAGCTGAAGATGGTCGTGCTGAGGACATGTTGAACTGTGTTCCACTATCCTCAGAGAGCCTGGATCTGTTCGACACTCAGTATTTTTCCGGCATTCTCATTCCTTCTCCATTCTCATTCATAGGGCTGGATTATTTTTGAGTGTGGGCTCCCTACTGGTCAGAATAAATTGTAAGAGTGATGGGCTCTTCTAGCATAGTGGTAGTGTTCCTACCAGAAGGTCTGGGTTCAACTCCCACCTTCAATAAGGTTCCTAGATAGGTTGATTAAAAGTATCTAAAATTGTCAGAGAGTGAGCCTGCCTTCAATCTACCAGCTTGGCCCACCTTAGAATTGGAGTTACAGTGATGTACCAGGGCGAGGAGTTGCAATCTCTGTCAGATCAGATGGATGGCAAGGGTAAACTTGAGGAGATGACATTGTAGGAGATGGGCCTCCTTTGTGGCAGTTGGGATCCAGAAAGGAGGCCCCCTGGCTTGTAACCCATGGGATCGAACTGGTCAGGCTGTTTGTATGGCGTAGGCCTCTCCCAACACCCATTAATCTGACCAATAATGGGATGAGGCGTTGAAGTGAACAACAAATCAGATCATATGCTAGAACAGGGAGGGCACAGTGCCCTATTTTGTTGACCCACCCACCAACAGTCCAACCTAATGATAGGCCATGATGCCAAGCCCAGGGAATATATGAAGCTTCGCATCCCGGGCTGCGGATTCTATAAGAATGAGAAATTCAAAGCAAATTGTGTTGTTTCTGCTGTTTTAGAATTGAATAACTTGAATTTGATGGAAGGGTTTCATAATTGAAATGGGAATTTTTTTTTCAGCCTATGCTTTTTGTTTTTACCTGTTGACGTTAAGGTTAATGCAAGGAATCACCTTTCAAAAGTCCTTTCATAGCTTTGTGAAGCTGTACAATATATTTTCACTTCAAACTTAGACTAAAGATCAAGCAAGCCAAAGAGAAGAAAAAGTCGAATGGCACATATCCTCTCTCCCTCTCATTTGACCTAATTCCTCTCTTTCTAGCGATTCAGCTTTTCGTGCCTTTCTGGAGTGTGGTTTGGGAATATTCAAAAGACTTATCTGACTGTGATGTTCATTCTTGCTGCTTTCATGCATCTGAAGGAGATTATTGTTGAAGTTAGCAACTAAATACACAATATGGATGTGGGACATTCCCACTCACTTAGGTTTTTAACAGATACCTTAACCTTTTTCTGTCAATGGGTTAATGCTTCCATTAATATAGTAGGATTGTATGAATGTGTTAATATATTAACTATCTCTCACTGACTTCAATCATTTGAGAATCAGTCATGACTCAGTTGATAATCTTTTTATGCTTTTGAACCAGAAAGTTAAGGATACAATCCTCAATCCAGAGATTTTCGTGCAAAATCCCACTTGATGCCACAGTGCCATATTACAGGTGTGTCACAGTGTCGGATGTCCTGACTAAAAATTGGTTAGCAATTTAGTAACATAGTCTAAAGACATACTCAAGAAACCATGAGGGTGTTCTACACTGTAAGAGGTGTTGCTTTTAAATGAGGCATTAAACTGGGTTTATCATCGACTTTCTCAGATCACTGTAGGGGATCCCATGACTCTACTTTGATTTAAAGGCAGAGGAGTTATCCTCAGTGTCCTGGACCAGCATTTACGTCTGCTGGAATATCACTAATACTGATTAACTGGTCAATATCATGTTGCAAATTAGCTGCTATGTTTTTGGATTACAGAAGTGACTTGTGTCAAAGTTGGTTGTGAAATGGATTGGGAAAACTTGAGGTCATAGAGCTATAGAATGGAACAGCATGGAAACAGACCCTTCAATCCAACTTGTCCATGCAGACCAGATGTCCTAAACTAATCTAGTCCCAGTTGTCAGCACTTAGCCCATATCTCTCTAAACCTTTCCTGTTCCTATCCCCATCCAGATGCCTTTTAAATGTTGTAATTGTACCAGCCTCCACCACTTACTCTGACAGCTCATTCCATACATGAACCACTCCTGTACAAAAACGTTACCTCTTAGGTCCCTTTTAAACCTTTCCCCTTTCACCTTAAACATATGCCTCCAGTTTTGGACTCCTCCAACCCGGGGAAAAGACTGGCTATTTCCCCTATCCATGCCCCCCTTGATTTATAAACTTCTATGTAGTCGTCCCTTTGCCTCTGACGTTCCAGTGAAAACAACCCCAACCTCTCCCTACAGCTCAACCCCCCCCCCCCCCACCCCCAAACCCTGGCAGCATGAAATGTGCTATTTTTATACAGGTATTGTCTTTTCTTATAAGTGTTTAGTTATTAATGTTTAAAACAATGAGCATTTACCTTGAATTTATATCCCATTCTTATTGACAAGTAAATTTCTTTTGAATCAATGGCTCAAATTATGAACTGAATAGTTGCAATATAATTTCCGCTCCTTATTTCTTCCAACAAAACTATTCCATTTCTGATCTACCTCTCTGATTTGTTGCAGTGTGGGTTGGGGCTCCCATGTAGCTGCTGTCCTTGTCTTTCTCGGTGGTAGAGCTCATAGGCTCTTGTAGAGGCCTCGTCACGTTTTGTTGCACTTGTTCATTTGTGGGATGTGTAAATCATTGGCAATACCAGCATTTATTGACCAGCTCTGATTGCTACAACACATCATCCAGACGATGCTATTGAAGATGGTAGAAAGGTACTGATTTCAGTGGAGAACATCGGATGATAGAGGAATAATGGCTAAAAGGTTGATGCCAGTAATTGTAAGAACCACATAAGGAAGGAAAAAGCAGGGAAACAAATGAGAATAGGTTGGGAAGGAGGAAACTGATCAAAGATCCCTATTCAGAGTCTGGCAGCTTCTTCACAGATTGTTAGTAAAACAGTCGGATTTCCAAGTGCATTCTGAGTATGGATTAGATTAGATTAGATTAGATTCCCTACAGTGTGGAAACAGGCCCTTCGGCCCAACAAGTCCACACCGACCCTCCGAAAAGTAACCCACCCAGACCCATTTCCTCTAACTAATGTACCTAACTCTACGGGCAATTTAACATGACCAATTCACCTCACCTGCACATCTTTGGATTGTGGGAGGAAACTGGAGCACCCGGAGGAAACCCATGCAGACATGGAGGGAATGTGTAAACTCCGCACAGATAGTCGCCCAAGGCTGGAATCGAACCCAGGTCCCTGGTGCTATGAGGCAGCAGTGCTAACCACTGAGCCACCATGCATTAAATCCTGATAAGCAATTTCTAAAGATTAAAAGGAGATATTTCAGTTGTTCAAAGCAATCCAGTCATCGAAGGTATAAAAAATATCGTGGTCACAAATTAAGGACTTGTGTGAAGGAAGGTAAGATAAGGCCATTGAGGTGATGTGTGGAACTGCTGATAATTAAATTAACTGCCTCAGAGAATGGTTAAGGCTAAAAACATTAAATGTTTTCAAGGAGGTGTTCAATATAATTCTCAAGGCTAAAAGGATCAAAAGGTATGGAGAGAAAGAGGGAACAGGATATTGAGTCGAGTGATCAGCCACAATCATGTTAAGTGGCGATGCAGGCTCAAAGGGATCAGTGGACTACTCCTGTTCCTATTTTTGATGTTTCTAAATTAAAGAAATTCCCACTTTCTGGAGAATGGTGAGGATCATGGATGTGACACTGGATGGGTGAGCAGAAGTTTCAGCTATGCTGCTAAATGCTTGATATTATGGATCCATTGGATGCACTGATGTTACTGGAGGAGCAGACAGCTAGAGAAATGTACAAACTGGTGAGAAATGTGTGACTGTCTCGACAGCTTGGCCATGAAATAGTCAGTCGATTGTCACAAGTTTAATTCAGGAGAGAGCAACCATATTACAGATGTGTGACAGTGTCGGATGTCCTGTCTAAATGTTGGTCAGCAATTTAGTAACACTGAAGACATACTCAAGAAACCCTGAGGGTGTTCTACACCATAAGAGGTGTTGCTTTTAGATGAGGCATTAAACTGGGGTCATCATCCACTGTAGGGGATCCCATGACTCTACTTCGATTTAAAGACAGGGGAGTTATCCCCAGTGTAGTTCCTGCCTTGTCTCTTGCAAGATTTCTCAATACTGAGAGTCTATATAACAGTGCAGTAGAAGTGAAGATCAGATGTTGTCCAGGCCTAGTGCTAAAAGACTCTCAAAGAATTACAGGCAGCAACCATTATAATGAAAAGGCACATTGAGTTCAACCCTTTAACTTATCCTCAAGCCCCAGATACAAGTGCCCATATTTATTTCTGCGAGAATGTAGGAAGATTCTGGTCAAACATTCCTTCCATTGATATCCCATCAGATCACTCTCTGCTGCACTTTTATGGTCGGATTGAGATTGAAACGTTTTAGGCTCCCTGTGCTCAACTGAATCAAACTTGAGTTGAGAGTGTGTTGCTGGAAAAGTACAGCAGGTCAGGCACCAACCGAGAAGCAGGAGAATCTACATTTCGGGCACAATCCTGATGAGAGACTTATGCCTGAAATGTCGACTCTCCAGCTCCTTGGATGCTGCCTGACCTGCTGTGCTTTACCAGCACCACACTCTCGACTCTGATCTCCAGCATCTGCAGTCCTCACTTTCTCCTGAATTAAACTTGTGATAGTCTACTGACTATTTCATGGGAGAAGCTGTTGAGACGGGTCACACATTTCTCACCAGTTTGTAAATTTCTCTAGCCGTCTGCTCCTCCTGCAATCAATCACCCTGAAAACACATCAACTGGTCATTTCTGTCATGGCTCAAAGCAGCAGTTTTCTATGTGGCAACAAGGACAGCTCTCCCAAAGTCAGTCATTGTGTTGGAAATATTCTGCAAAGCATTTGTAATGAGATATCAGAAAGCATTACATAAGTTCATATCTTTTACATGAATGCAAAGAGGCAGTGATCAGTACATTGTTATTTAGTCAATGAAATTCAGTAGAACAAAGGAAAATTGAAGAGAATTAGCACTAAGCGGAAATTGGGATTATGTGATCAATAGAATTATGACGGAGTTACTGCCAGTCGACACGAGAAGTTTGTTTTTCAGGACAGTATTGTGATTGCTGTGTGATCTATCATTCAAAGTTTACAACTAATAGCATGTGACATGCAACAGTCTTCATTTTTTTCCCCCTAACACCTGGTACTATGATTTGCAAAGATCCTAGTCTCAGAATGCAATGTATCCGGTTATTTTTCTGCTGCTAACTTAATGAACTAAGTCTTCAGCCATTCTTTCAGATGATGTACTATGAAAGCTTCTGTCAACTTAGTCCAATCCTCACTACAAACAAGAGACAAGCCATTTCCTTTTTCAGATTAAATGTATGTTCATCATTTACTAGGAGTTGTTCCAAAATCAATCTTGATCTTTCTAATTTAGCCAGTTGAAGTTAGATAGATTCTCGAGCTAAATTTCTTCTCTCTCCTTTGCAAAAACTTCTGCTAATGCTATACTGATCGTCCCATGTTAAGATTGAACATTTAATTTAAAAAAACCTTAATTTGATACTGAACACAGAACAGACAATGATATGAGTCTAGATTAGAGTGGTGCTGGAAAAGCATAGCAGGTCAGTCAGCCTCCGAAGAGCAGGAAAATCGACATTTCGGGCAAAAGCCCTTCAGGAATGAGGCAGGGAGCCTCCAGGCTGGAAAGATAAATGGTATGGGGCAGGGGAGAAGGTAGCCAAGAGTACAATAGATGAACGGAGGTGGGGATGGAGGTGATAGGTCAGAGAGGAGGGTGGAACGGATAGGTGGGACAGAAATTTGGCAGGTAGGACAAGTCATGAGGGTGGTGCTGAGCTGGCAGGTTGGAAGTGGGGCAAGGGGAAATGAGGAAAGTGGTGAAGTCTATATTGGTGCCATGGGGTTGAAGTGTTCTGAGGCGGAAGATGAGGTGTTCTTCCTCTAGGCATCAATTAGTGAGGGAGTGGTGGTGGAGGAGGCCCAGGACCTGCATGTCCTCGGCATGCTCGGGAGGGGGAGTTGAAATGTTCAGCCACAGGGCGATAGAGTTAATTGGTGCGGGTGTCCCGGAGATGTTCCCTAAAGTGCTCTGCGAGAAGGCGTCCAGTCTCCCAAATGTAGAGGAGACCGCATCGGGAGCAACAGATACAATAAATGACATTGGTGGATGTGCAGGTGAAACTTTGGATGTGGAAGGCTCTTTTGGGATCGTGGATGGAGGTGAGGGAGAAGGTGTGGGTACAGGTTTTGCAATTCCTGCAGTGGCAGGGGAGAGTGCCAGGACAGGAGGGTGGGTCCTTAAGGGGCGTGGACCTGACCAGGTAGTGATCCATTTATCTCTCCATCCCGGAGGCTGCTTGCCTCATTCCTGATGAAGGGCTTTTGTCCGAAACGTTGATTTTCCTACTTCTTGGATGCTGCCTGACCTGCTGTGCTTTTTCACCACTACTCTAATCTTGACTCTGATCTCCAGCATCTTCAGTCCTCACTTTCACCTCGACAATGATATAAGTTGATCTTGGATCGGATCTAATTTGCTGTTGTGACTCTGTGATAGGAATGATGTGGAGGATCTGGTGTTGGACTGGGGTGTACAAAGTTAAAAATCACACAACAGCAGGTTATAGACCAACACCAGGTTATGGACCAACCGATTTATTTGGAAGCACTAGCTTTCAGAGCACTGCTCTTTCATCAGACTCCTTCATCACAACCACCTGATGAAGGAGCAGTGCTCTGAAAACTAGTGCTTCCAAATAAATCTGTTGGTCTATAACCTGGTATTGTGTGATTTTTAACTGTGATAGGAAAGGGAAGGTACTACATGTGACTGCACCATGGGAAGTATAACCATTTGGTGGCAGACAACTGGATGTTTGAAAAAAAACCTGAGAATACCAACGCAAGTTAGATTGATACCAGGCTCAATTGTAACCTATTTGAAACCCATTCCTTTGAACAATGTGGTCAGGCAGGAACATCAAAAATATTATAAATGTGAAAATCACTCCGCTCTATGTGGCAAGGTGAGAATGACCCAACTGATGACACTCACCTCTCTGAACCAGCAGTGTATGGGTTCAAGTTCCACAGTTGCTAAGGAATTTGAGGCTCTGACTGAGTAGTGTGTATCTCTGGATTACTAGCCTAGACATTGACTGGTCTCCCCCTCTTCGAAGTCACCCCTGCTCTTTCTCTGTCCCCATATCCCTCCATCTCTCACGACCCTATTTCATTGCCACTCACCTTTGCTCTGCATGCATCATATAAGTGTCGAAGCATGGGAAAGATTAAAGGGTGCATTTATATTGTGACTGGGATCTGCATGTCTGTGAGTGAAGAAGGATTGTAGCCATGCTGTTATAAATGGATTATTTACACTATTTAAATGGTAGACTGTTGCAGGAATTCATCAAAACCTTTCCTCTCTCAGTTCCATCTTCTTATGATCTGAAATCACTAATGGTGCACTATAGCTATTAGGATATGAAGGGCTTTTGCCTGAAACATCAATTTTCCAGCTCTGATGCTACCTGACCAGCTGTGCTTTTCCAGCACTACACTCTTGACTCTAATCTCCAGCATCTGCAGTCCTGACTTTTGCCTAATAACAATTAATGCCTAACTTTACAAAAAGGAAGGTCTACATTCAGTTGGAGGAATGGGGAGATGAAAGGTTGAACAGGATGAAGGTGCAAGGCATGAATTGGATGATTGATGAAAAGTTGAGGCACTTCAAAGAAGATCCATTGAGATGAGAGGTAAATGGTAAAGACTGAATCACCAGCGGCAATTATCTCAAAACAAAATGGCAGCAAATTTGAAATTGTTGAACTTTGAGTCTGAAAGGCTGTGAAAAGCCAAATCTAATTCTGTTGTGCTGTTTACTGATCTTGTTGTGAGCTCTTTTTGAAGTGTTGTAGGAAAACAAGAATAGACTGGCCAGAATAGAAATGGGTGGGAGTACTGAAATTACAAGCAACTGGATCGAATGAAGAGAGATGCTCCACAAAGTTATTTTTCACACCTGTTGTGCTTTGTTCCATGGACAGTATTGGAATAATGAAGACTCTCAGGTTGATCAGTTTAGCAGGCTGGAAATGTGGAAAGCTCTCTGTATCACTACAAACATCCATAGACCATCTGACAAGGCTTTATGCAACTGGAGGGATCCATGGAACCTTTCAAGCCCCAGGATGAGTGATCTGCTCAAGGTTGATTTGGAATTCCCAGCTGCTGATCCAGTTTCCACTCACAGGGTCTGTTGGGAGTGGGTTTTTAATCCTACGCTTTGAGAGTATGAGTTCTTGAAGAAGTAATAATACAGAAATGTTAACCATGGATGGGCAGCAAAGTCACAAGAGTGATCTAGCGAGGATTTAAAACCTGAGTTAAATCTATGCGCCAGTACAAGTAATAAACAAAGAAAGTTGGAGAAGTGATTACCTGTTCATTGCCACCCTCTCTATGCAGTCACGCAAAGTTAAGGGACAGACCCCTGTGACTATAAAATGGAAAGGAGGGACTTTGTAAATTACATTAAGAGTACACATTGGCACAAATCCAGCTAGTTTGAATATGTATGTCAATTGATAAAACACAAATTAGGTTTTAAAGTGATTTACTAAGTTAACAATTCAATTACAAATTCAAATTAGTGTGATATAATTAACCCATTAAATTAAAAAAAAGAATAATTAACTCACAATGTGGCAGCTGTTTGGATCATTAAACTAGGCTGTTTGCTGAGCTGATGTAGCCAGTCAGATGCACCTCTCCAAAAGACACAGTTACAATAACTAATGCTTGTAATATTTAGCTCTTCAGGCTGTTGTGCTGCAGTGGTGGTATCTCTACCAGTGGGCTAACAGATTCAGGCTGAAGTTCAACCTGCATTGTAGGTGAGTCATAACATGTCCAAGCAGTTTAATTTTAAAAAAGTACTTCAGCCAAATGACACAGTCAATGAACTAATGTTTTTGCTGTCAAGTTTAAAATTTATTGGAACGATACTGTTCTGGTTAGCTCTGCATTCCCATTGTTGCTGCACAGCACTGACTTCTGCTCCAAATTTGAACTGATTATTTTTAATGAGTGAGAATCTCTGTGCTTATTATCTGGAGTTATCAGTTGCTGACAGTTTTATGGTGATTTTCAAAGGGAATAATGTTCACATAACAACAAAGGTTGTTAATCACAGCTATAATTTGTTAGTTGTGTTCTGCAGACTCATTGTAAGAGTGAAACTTTCCCTTTATCCATTTGGCAAATTCAATTCATTCAGCCATCAAAAGGCAAAACATATTCTGTGCACTCAACTGCTTGTACAGGTTTGTTTCAAATTTATCTGGAAACATGTTCTCAAAAGACTTTGAAATCAATTAGCTGAAGGCATTATTGATTTACCTTCAGCTATTGATTTTTAGGCTGTGACTTGAGAAC
Organism: Chiloscyllium plagiosum; assembly: GCF_004010195.1. Lineage (NCBI taxonomy): Eukaryota > Metazoa > Chordata > Chondrichthyes > Orectolobiformes > Hemiscylliidae > Chiloscyllium > Chiloscyllium plagiosum. The sequence goes on along the minus strand of NC_057724.1, from coordinate 70,178,691 downwards.
TTTGCCAGATGGTCCGTAGGCTATCTGTTTCTTCACAGAATAACCAGCAACAAAATGTTGACTTAGGAAGCATTTTAAATTTAGTTTTTCTTCAAGATTACAGGCAAGGTAAAGTCTCCAGAATCTTGGAAGACTGCAGGGCTGCTCCCTCATCAGATTGGTGGTGAGCTGAACCTGAGGGTTCGATGAGAGGAAAGTCTTTCATGGCAACTGCAACTAGTAAAGGAATTGAACCCATGCTGATGACATCGCAAACCAGCCGTTCAACCAACTGAGTGAATTGATCCCTCAAGGGGTAATGAAACTGCATGGTAAAGTTAAAGTCACCGTAGTCTCAGAGTACTAAAGGACTCCTCCTCATCAGAGAGAGATGATTGGTGGTGAGTTTTACCTGGGGGTTAAGCTGAAGACTGTGTGCAATGACTGAAAACGTTTTCAAAGACTTAGCTGTTAAGAAAGAAGTGGAGGTAAATTGGTTTGGAGAGAGAATTCATTTTATGATTTTATGAATTTGGTTTAAGACCAAATACAACACTTTATTATGTACTGAGACTAAATATCACAATACTCAATATTCAAAGTTGTAATTTTATTGTTACATTATTGAAATATGAGGCCATGAACTTTTATCATCCAGTCAGTCTACTCCACGTGATTCCCTGCATGTTTATCTCTTCTTCATGTATCCCTTTTTCGAGATCTCAAATTACAATTAACTCTCCACATGGTGCTATTTATGTCCAGTGAGGAGCAACTCAATGACATTATTACAAGGTTGCTTCAGGATCTTGAGTCCTCACACAATAGCAACTAAGCACATGTAGGCAATGAAGAAGGCCAAGTTAAAGGGAACACAGATTGGGAGGGTTGGTGGTTACTTGCATGATTTAGATTAGATTAGATTAGATTCCCTACAGTATGGAAACCGGCCCTTCGGCCCAACAAGTCCACACTGATCCTTCAAAGAGTAACCAATGGAGAAAAGAGGGATGGGGCATAACTATGGTGCAAGCATAAGAAATTGTATAAAAACCGAAAGACGCTGTAAATCAGAAACAAAACCTGAAGATGCTGGAAAAGCTCAGCAGGTCTCGCAGCATCTGTGAAGAGAAATCAGGGTTAACATTTCAGGTCCTTCAAGAAATTGCATGTTTGGGAATGGAAGCCAATGATTTCACGATATAAAGTGTCCACTAGGGCCAGTGTCATGAGCAACCATGACTTGGTGTGATTGGATTGTTATCGACTGCAGATTTTAGAATCAGCAGAAGGTTATGAAGGGTTGCAAGGGAGATGCTGAGTGAATGTAAAGTAATTTAGTTTTGATAGAGATATAATTGAGGGGCTCAGCATCAGAGGGACTGAGAGAGGAATTGTGATGGGAGTTGTTATGGATGTAGAAGAGCAGTTGGATTCTGCTGTATGCAGTAGTTCCATTCTCTTGCAATCCTGTGTTGTAAGAAAATCGCGTAATAACAGCACCATTTAAATTAAAGGGCAGGAATCATGTTATAGTCAAGAATGTGGTGTTGGAAAAAGTACAGCAGGTCAGGCAACATCCGAGGAGCAGGAGAATTGACATTTTGGGCATAAGCCCTTCCTCAGACATGTCGTGTTATAACCAATACACACATTAAGAATACAAACAGTGACCCTAATTCATCAATCGCATTACAGCAAATTTGCATTAATGAAATGTGAATTATAGCAGAATGACCTGTAGGCAATAATAATAACAGAGAGGATATGAGGTCGAGAATTCTGATCTAAGTTGGATGTGATATCAGTCAGTAAATAGTCTTGATTAACCTGAAAATGGTCAAGTAAAGTATTTAGATTTGTGAATGGGATACAGAGTTTGTGAAGGGTCTGAAAATGATGACATTGCCCTTCCCAGTGTTTAGCTGAAGAAATTTCTGGTTCACCTAAGGCTGGAAGCCAGATGGACAGGGTGAAAATTCAATGATTTCGGAGGGATTAAGGGCAGAGATGCATAAATCTGTAATGCCTGAATAAGTTGGAAAGATAACCATGTGCCTTCAAACAATATTGTTAAAGGCTGTATGTAGGTAGAGTAGAGGATCAAAGAGATTTTTTTTGGACTTGAGAAGTTACAGTGCAAGATGATAACAAAGGTATACTGACAATTATGGGGAAGATTATAATGGCATGAAGTGAAAACATTAGAGGGAGAGATGTCCAAAAGTAGTAGCTGGAAGTGTCAGGCTGGGAAAAGCAGAGCAAAGATCAGAGCAATAATGGTATGAGAGAAGGGCTCAAGCAAAAATTCATGTGGAGAAGGAGAATAAAATTAAGGAGGTAATGCCTGAGTGGGTATTATCGGTGGGCTGTTAATCCAGAGACCAGGGTTCAAATCCTGCCATGACAGATGGTAGAATGTGAATTCATCAAAATATCAGGATTTAAGAATCTAACAATGACCATGAATCCATTGTCAGGAAAAAAAATGTTTTTAAGGGAAGGAAACTGCCATCCTTACCTTGTCGAGGCAAATGTGAGGATTGCAGATGCTGGAAATCAGCATCTAGATTAGAGTGGTGCTGGAAAAGCACAGCAGGTTAGGCAGCATCCGAGGAGCAGGAAAATTGACGTTTCGGGCAGGAGCCCTTCATCCTTACCTTTCCTGGCCTACATGTGACTCCAGACCCACAGCAATGTGTTCGACTCTTTAACTGTTCTCTGGGCAATAAATGCTGGCCTAGCAAGTAATGCCCATATCCTGTGAGTAAATATTTAAAAAAGTTAAAGTAATGTTGAAAATAATCAAGCCAAAAGATGGGAGAGGTGGAGGGAAAACAAAGATTTATTTTAAATTAATCAGAGAACATCTAAGAGTCAACCATATTTCTGTGGATCTGCAGTCACGTCTAGGCCTTCCCTTAAGGACATTGATGGGTGTGACAATTGACAATGGTTACACAGGCCTTTTTGGGTAGCTCTTTATTCCAGATTTTTAGTGAGTTCAAATTTCAGCAGCTCCCTTGGTTTGAATGAAAGCAATGTACCCAGAACATGAACCTGGGGTTCTAGATTACCATCCCCTTTCACAGTATTCTTATTGACTGCGTTTTTGCCACAAGCAGGATTTGGAAAAATTCTTAATTTTGTTTTGCTTTCATCTGTTGAAAAGAACTTCATTTATGTTGCTGTATACTTTTTTTTGAAAGAATCCGAGCTGTCTGTCATATCTCTGATTTTGTTTGGTTAGCAAACGAGATTGCTAAGAGATATTTACTCCCTGGGAATGGATTAACAATTACAGGACCTCCCCAGGAGGATGCCAGCATTGAAATTCAGCTTCCGACGTAAAGTTTGGGGATCCCTAGTGGAAAACTCCATCTGCCCTTCAAATTAAAACACAGCTGTTACTTCAGGGCAGATTAAGAATTGGTTGCCTGGGACAAACTACTGGTTCAAAGCTGTCAAAACTTGCATTTTGGATCAAAGAGTTAAGAAAAGCATATTTGGTATAGAACATAGAAAAGTACAGCACAGAACAGGCCCTTTGGCCCACAATGTTGTGCCGAGGATTAATCGTAATCTAAAATAAAATAACCTAATCTACATACCCCTCAATTCCTTATACCTTACTTGCAAAAGTAATGGCTTGTTACAGTGAACACAATGATAACATGACTGGACCAATAATTCTGAGCTGGAGACTGAATGGTCTGGGAGCATATCCACTCACAAGATATATACATCTTTGGCTATCTTTTTATTGACCGTTCCTAATTGTCCAGAGGACAGTTAAAAGTCAATCACATTGCTGTGGGTCTGTAGTCACACATAGACAGACCAGGTAAGGATGGCAGATATCCTTTCCGAAAGTGCATTAGTGAATCAGATGGGTATTTCCTGAAAATCGACAGTGGTATCATGGTCATCATGAGACTCTTAATTCCATATTCGTTACTGAATTCAAATTTCACTATCTGCTATCGCGAGACTTAGAGAGTCAGAGACATACAGCATGGAAACAGACCCTTCGGTCCAACTAGTCCATGCTGAACATAATCCCAAACTAAACTAGTCCCACCTGCCTGTTCCATGGCCTATATCCCTCCAAACCTTTCCTATTCATGTATCCATCCAAATATCTTTTAAATGTGATTGTACCCACATTCACCACTTCTTCAGGATGTTCATTCCACAGTGAACCACTCTCTGTGTAAAAAAAAAAATGCCCCTCATGTCTTTTTAAAATCTTTCTCCTTTCACCTTAAAAATATGCCCCCTCGTCTTGGAATCTCCCATCCTAGGGAAAAGACAACTGCCATTAACATAATCTATACCCCTCATTATTTTATCAACTTAAAAAAGGTTAATTCTCAACCGCCTATCCTCCAGTGAAAAAAGTCCCAGCCCATCCAGCCTTTCTTTATAACTCAAACTTTCCATACCTGGAACAACCTGGTAAATCTCTTCTGAATCCTCTCCAGCTTAATAATATCCTTCCTATAGCTGGGTGACCGGAACCGGACACAGTGCTCCAGAAGAGGCTTCAGTAATGTCCTGTACAGCCTCAACATGATGTCCAACTCCTTTACTCTTGACTTGAACTTAAATCCCTAGAACATTAGCTGTGTTTTTGGTTTAATAGACTAGCAATGATACCACTAGCCCAATGCCTCTCCATGATATGGAGGTGCCGGTGTTGGACTGAGGTGAACAAAGTTTAAAAATCACACAACACCAGGTATAGTCCAATAGGTTTATTCAGAAGTACAAGCTTTTGGAGCACTGCTCCTTCATCAGGTAGCTAGTAGGGCAGGATCATGAAAGGCTCCTTTCAGCCATGGCTGATCATGGGTTGCATCCTCATTCTAGTTTTCTGCTTCCCTGAAGCAACGTTGCTTGTGACTGAAGAGACCAATGCTAGAGTGACAATCCCAGTCACAGAGGTCATATCTGTATGTGGTCAGTGATCCGCTAGAACCGCTGCACTCCTTCCTGCGTGCCCGCTTGTCTGCTGCAGCGCTCATCAGCTTCTCTTCCCCTTTTTTGAGGTGTTGGTTCAGGGTGCTTCTCCATCTCGTGCGGTCAGCTGCAAGCCATTCCCAGGATTCTGTAACAATATCGAGCATCTTAATGTCCCTCAGGCAGACATCCTTGTAGCGCAGCTGGGACGCCCTGTGGGTCTCTTCCCGAATGCAAGCTCTCCATAGAGGATATCCTTTGGGATGCAGTCATCCTCCATGCAGTGGATGTGGCCCAGCCAGTGCAGTCTCTGCTGCCTGAGCAGAGTGTACATGCTGGGAAGGCCAGTGTGAGATAGAATTGCTGCATTGGATACACTGTTCTGCCAGGATATGCCCAGGATATAGCAGATACTCCTCAAGTGGAAAGTGTTCAGTCTTCTCTCCTGTCTGGCATATGCAGTCCATGTTTCAATGCCATACAGCAGTGTGCTTATGACGTAGGCATTGTAGATTGACATTTTTGTCTTCAATGTCAGTTTGGGATTTGTCCATACTTGGTCTTATTGGTAACCGGAGTTCCTGCTGGGTGTGTTTTACAACTGCAGCATCATCAGCAAACAGCATGTCGCTGATGAGTGCCGCGCATCCTTTTGTCTTGGGCCAGGTTGAACAGCCTGCTGTCTGATGTAGTGTGTAGGTAAATCCCCTCCATTACGGTGCCAAACGCAATTTGCAGGAGCACAACAACAAAAATCCCAAAGAGTGAGGACGCAGCCTTGTTTGATGCCACTGTGGATGTTGAAGGGCTCAGAAGAGCTGCCGTTGAACTGCACTGTCCCCTTCATGTTTCTGTGGAAGGATTCTGTCACGCTGAGCAGTTTTGGTTGGCAGCTGATCTTCAGGAGAACCTTGAAAAGGCGATTTCTGCTGACCAGGTCGAATACCTTGGTGAGGTCCATGAAAGCGAAAGGAGCATTTTCTGTTCTCTGCACTTCTACAGTTGGCAAAGGAAGAAGATTATGTCGACTGTTGACCTTTTAGCAGGATCATAGAACACAGAATTTATATTGAAAGATCAAAGTGCCATACAACTGATACACTGTATTGAACAAACCTAGACATCTCAGCCCAGACAATGCATTCAAGGTGTGAGGTCAGAGTCTGTCTGTATCCCAACCTTGAGTCAAACTGGTTTTATTTCCAAATTAGGAATTTATAAGCTGTCACAAGGACTGACTGCCTACAGACTGTGTGCTTTTTAAACAAAGTAGAATGTATCTGCAATACAAATCTGCATAGATTTATACGTGTGTATGTGTGCATGTGTTTGGGAAAGAGGCGTGTGTGTGTGTGTGCGTGGGTGTAACAGAGTATATGCCTGTGAGAGAGTGTGTGTGTTAGAGAGAGAAGAGAGGGTATGTGTGTGACTGTGTGTAAGAGTGTGACAGATTCTAACCTCATACCTTTGATACATTGTCTGAGCTGAGATGTCACCTCTTATTTTACTGATAATTTAAGATTCTGTCTCGGGACTGTGACTTGAAAGAAGCTCTGCAATTTACGTATTAATCAATCAAAACCTGCAACCCATTCTAAGTGATTAAAGACTTGACTTAACAGCAATCTAGGTTTGTTTAATACATTGCATCAGTTGTATGACACTTTGATGTTTTACTATAAATTCTGTGTCCTCTGATCCTGCCCCACTAGGTACCTGATAAAGGAGCAGCGCTCCGAAAGCTTGTACTTCCAAATAAACTTGTCGCACTGTTGCCCGGCATTGTGTTATTTTTAATATTTTCTCATCTTAATACGTTTAAATCATATCTCAGTGGATAATGACATTGACTTTGTTTGTTTTAATTCTGAAAATAAAATGTTTGTCTAAGGTCAACCATTTTTCCATTTTTCTATCTGCAAATCTGCCTTCCTTAGCTGGTCTGGCCGATACCTAACTCTTGATTCACTTCTCTGATTGAAGCTTAACTGGACCAGTAAGCCATTTGGTCAAATTTACCTGCTCTAAAGCTGAAAGAAAGAGGTCAGACTGGACAGACCACTCTGCATCATCCAAGGGAATGTTAATAACACTAGCCCTGTTGACTCTGACAAATCCTCCTTACTAACATCTGGGAACTTGTGGCAAAACTGAAAGATCTGTCAACAGATCAATTGTGCACCAGTGTGTTGGTAATGTATCATTTTGTGGTTATACCATGACCTAGATATCATCATCACCATCCCTGGTTAAATCCTGCCCCACCAGCAGGGCAGAACGGCCGGTGGTGGTGGCTCAGTGGCATACGATTGGGAAGAAGTTGCCCCGGATACCCTCAATATTGACTTTATAACTCCATGACGTCTCGAAACAGTACATCACACATGGACAACCCAGTGAAGCCTCCCAAATAGGACCACTTTCATGCCAAACAGAAACAGCATGTGATAGTCAGAGCTATGTTATCCCATAATGAATGGGTCAGAATTAAGTTTGCAGACCTACCACTTCTAACTCTAAGTGATGGTAGACAATTAAGTAACAGGGAAGGACGTTCCACAAATAACTCCACCCTCAGGGAAACCCAGCACTTCAGCAATGCTGATTCATTTGCACCCACCTTTCGTCTGAACATTTTTAAGTCAGATATGTGTTGTACTTCAACTTGATTGGTGAAAGAACTGTGACTGAGACTCAGTTGAAAACAGAATTTCTCAATTGAAATATTTAATTCAATTAAAAAAAACATGTAAAGCAAAAAGTGAAGTGAAAGAAGGATGAAATTCAGTGAAATGAGACAATTCACAGGCAAAAATAGAAAATAATAAGCAGTATTTAAAATCTGAGGGATGGGGCATTCCACTTGAACATCCATGTTTATGGAGGGGATATTTGGCAGCTTTATAGATACTGCAAAAAGCATAATTACATCTGATTAAACAAGTCCTAACTTTTCTGATTTTCCTTAGTGGAAAATGTTGCAAGTTCATGACCTTCAGGTGTTTAGTGCTGTGTGTCTCTGGGCTATGGTGTAGTAAAGATTACAGAGCAGCAGAACGACTGTGAATGAAAGTTTCCTGATTTCCACAATTAATGTGAATGCACAGTTGCTAGAAGCTGCTGCCTGATGCATTAACGGCAAGTGCTGGCAGTCTCATTGTTATTTCTCCCACAAAATCTGGGCCAGTACAATGGCAAGACAGAAATCTACATTTCTTTCCTCAAATTGCAGATTATGCTGCATTTTGTTACTTTTATCGGAGTCCAACACAGCAGTAACAATTAAGTTGTTGATAATTTGGTTCCTTCAAAATACCATTTTGTCTCCTGAAAATGTTTTTTAAAGTAATAACATTTTGTTGAAAATGATTGTGTTGCAATTTGATTTGGGCTCATCACATTAATTCTGGTTCAACAAACTAAAACAAATATAAATTACTAAACTCCTCATAAAAGAAAGAAAACAAAACCAAATTCGAGAGCAATCTACAATGAGGAGTACTGTTGTCTTAATTACCTTTTGTATATTTCACAGAAATTATAATCTATTTATTCATTGTTCTATATTTGAAGTCTCTTTTAAAACTAAGGCATTTAAATATGTCTTTTGCCCACTTATGGCCACTCCTTTATTGCTAGACTGTATACAGAATGTTTTTACTCCAATCGTCATTATTCAACTCCAATAATCATTTAAGCTCCATCTGCCCTTTCAGTCAAAACACATCTGTTACTCTAGGGCAGCAAAACTATCGTAAGATTTACTTGACAGCCTTACCATTAAGCAGAATTAATGTCTTGCTTCATGTTGTACTTAACCAGTAGCAGTTTTGTTCATTGGCTCCCAGGAATTATTGCACTTGCTGCTTTCAAAGGATGTTATTAAGAAGGAGCTTCTTGAAAGGGAGTTAAGTTAATTCACTCCCTGCCCCACTGGCACACAGTAGTAGCTCAGTGTACCATCCAAACGATGCACTGCAGAAACTCACCAACTCTGTCAGCATCACCTTCCAAATCCATGACCTCTGTCCCATCCTGACTTGGAAATATAATATCATTGTCCCCAGGTCAAAATCCTGAAACTCTTTTCCTAACAACATTGCAGATGTTCCCACACACTAACGACTCCAGTGATTCAAGAAGGCATTCTCTAGGATAATTAATAAGGTGAAATAAATGCTGGCCAAGACAGCAATATCCACATCCCATTAACAAATAATAAAAAAAAGCCTTTGGTAAAGTGGTCTACTTTCTGGTGCCTGTCACAAAGTATGGCTTCAGGAAAAGAGTAATACGTGTCTGGAAATGAGCTTTTAGAGAGGATACTCAAACCTTGGAATGATTGTAAAGAGAGAATTAGATGTGATGGTGTGGCAAACTTGGTTTTATTGAAGGATTACCATGGACACATTGAGTGGACCTTTCAGTCATCCTTGTCCCTTTGAAAGGTGTATATTGCCTCAAGTGTAGTGATTATATTCGTGATCTATCAGTGAGCTTGACCATTGAAGAATCACAAGCAATATATTAATAATGCACTGTAATGAATGTACAAATCAAACTGTAATGGATACTTTGTGAGATGGTTTAGTGCACTCTGCCATTGGCTTTGCACAAATGGCATATTGTCCTCAACCTTTTTTAATATTTTTCTGTACTTGATGGATATCCACATTAATTTTCTATTGAGCTCACGGCAAATGTAAAAGTTGGAACTTAAATAATGTGATAGGTAGTACAGCACTAATTATCAATCTGTCTAGCCCAGAAAAACTGCCCAAGCCCATTCCTCCAGGTTACTGTTGAAGGCTTTTTTTTTGAAGTATCAGGTGGGTAAGTTTTCTTCTATAAGGTCAAAGAGTTATACAGCATTAAAACAGACCCTTCGGCCCAACTCACCCATGCTGACCAGGTTTCCCAAGTTTATTTAGTTCTATTTGCCTGTGTTTGGCCCATAACCCTCCTTTTCTATCTATGTATCCATCTAAATATTGATTGTACTCGCCTCTACCACTTCCTCTTAATACAATCGCTATTTCCCTCTTTTTATTTCCCTTTCTGCACCTGATTTTACTCTAATTAACTTTGCTCCCTTTTTCAGTTCATTTCTGTCACAATTCATGACTGTAAATAGCTAAAGAGTCACTCTGTTAGTCTTGCTGTTCACTCAGGTTCCAGATGCCTTGTTGCCCTTGGCATGCTGTAATCAGCTGACTGTTCCAGCAGATTACAACACTTAAAAATTTACAATGAAATGGTGTGGGGAATGGGAAACCTCAGTCCAAAGGGATCTGGTCTAAAAAAAATGATGTCTGATATCTCCCAGTCACCAGCAAAGAAAGAGCCATTTATTTTATACATGAAAGATAAATCACTGATGAGACTAAAGGTTATTGCATTTAGAGAAAATGATAATTTATATCATAATGCAAACTGACTTTAGTTACCAAGTACTTAATTCAATACATCTTGAATTTTTCATTCCATTATTGATTTGCTTAAAACCACTGTGAATACATTGAAACAGAAAGCATGTTACTCAAAAAAATAGGAAAAGTTAATGGCAGCCACTTTTCCTATAATTCAGGAGGTTGAGCTGGTTATAGGACTCTCAGAAATAGGATTGGAATATTACGCCTCCCAGGTTTTAGCTGGCAGTAGCTAGGGCAGGGAGAAAGTGAGGACTGCAGATGTTGGAGATCAGAGTCAAGAGTGTGGTGCTGGAAAAGCATAGCCGACCAGGCAGCATCCAAGGAGAAGGAAAGTTGACATTTTAGGCATAAGGGAATTGGCCCAAGGGGGATTAGAGGTAAATGGAGGGGAGGTGGGGCTGGGGGGAAGCTAGCTAGGAAGGCGATAGGTAGGTAAAGGTGGGGCAGGGCAGGCCTTTGTATCGTTGGATGAGATGATTGTGTTGGGAGAAATATTGTCATGGCAATCAATTACCCATCTCCACTGATACTTTTCCAGATATTGAGCAGGTGGGGTGGTGGTGTGGTGGTGCCTGAACCTTGGCCAGTTGAGGTCATTAAGTGGTCAGTTAAGAACCAGTTGAAGGCCTTAGACTGCTGCTGAGAGATTGATATGGACCTCCCATCCCAAACAAAAAGCAATGATTTCTGTTTGAATACGCACTCCCATCCCATTCAGCATCCTTCTCTTTCACTGGTCCTACCTGTTGGCCTCTATGAACCCTAACCCCACTAGCTGTCTCACTCAACCATTGTTGGTCTGGGAATTTCTGCACTTCCAGCAATGGCCACTGATTCTAGTGGCACTGCTGGAACTGTGAAGAGCTGTCATTCCTCATATTGATTGGCAATTTTTGATGGAGAAACATCCTGCCTCATGGAAATGACAGCTCTGAATATAAATTCCCGAGTCTGTAAAGCAATGTCGACAGAGGTGGGATGTAGGAACACACTATTGCAGATGCTGGAATCTGTGCTGAGAATAACAAATGCTGAAATCACTGCGTGTCAGGCAGCATCCATAGGGAGAGAATAAGCTAACGTATCGTGTCCAGATGACTCTGAAATATTGGCTTGCTATCTCTCCATGGATGCTGTCTGACTCACAACTGTGTTCTACAGCATTTGTTGTTCTCAGTAGAGACGGGATTGTCCTTGCCCTTCCAACTAACTGCTTTCAATTCTGGCCAATGGATTAGATAGCCCAGTTAACAGTAATCTGGTTTGGTGCTTGAATGTGAAAGAGAGAAAGAGCTGAGATAGACAAATAGTCATTGCTTATCTCATTTCACCCACCCAGAGAATAAATGTTTGATTTTACTTAGATAATTGAGGATGGTGCAAAGCAGCAATGTTCTTTTTGCTGTAGATCTGGTCAATAGATTAATTAACTCCCAACTGTCAAGTCCAAGGACTGACACTAACTGCAGTTATCGCAGTTGCCATCTATCAGAGTAGAAAATCAAAACGTCAGGTCAGTTTCCAGTGCACAGAATTTAATGAATATTAATGAGATGGACAATGAATGTCTCACAGCGAAGTGTAGTTGTTCATTATGTCACTGCACACTGCAACAAAGGGTCAATATAAAGACACAAAGGCATATACAATTTTAATATTGATGGAAGCTACTTTTCTTTCAATCTGCACACACAAGTAGCTCAAGGTGAGCATCAACATATTGTTCTCCCTTTTTCTTTTCGATTATTTAAAACATAATTGCATATTTTTGCTATTGTTTTAAACCCATTTTCTAGTTAACCTGTTCAGAGATGTTATGAGACGCCCCTGGAACAGGTGGGACTTGAACTTGGGCCTCCCAGTCGAGGAGTAGGGACACCACCACTGCACCACAAGAGTGCCTGCAGTTTTGTTTTTAATGTGATAGGCTCAACCATCTTCAGCTGCTTTGTCAGTGGTCTTTCTTCCATCATAAATTCAAAAGTGGGATGTGCGATTATCAGTGAGCAATGTGCAGACCCATTCTTGACTCCTCAGATACTGAAGCACTTCATGGCCAAATGCAGCAAGACCTTGGATAATTTCCAAGTTTATTCTGATAACTGGCAAGTAGCTTTTGTGCTATGTAACTGTTAAATACTGACCATTTCCAACTGGAGGTAATCCAATTAACTCTCCTTGACATTCAATAGGATTACCATCACTCGGTCTCTTAAAATCAACATATTGGAGGCTTACTATTGATCAGAAACTGAACTGGATCATCCCATATTGTACACTGCAGCTACAAGAGCAGGTCTGAGGCTTAGAATCTTGCAATGAGCAATTAAGAACCTTGACACATTCCAGGATGGACTGGAGCATCGAAGGCTGAGGGTGACTATATATTGAAGTTTATAAAATCATGAGGGACATGTATAGTGTGAAGAGCCAAGATCTTTTTCCCAAGGAAGACGAGTCTAAAACTAGACAGCACAGGTTTAAAGTGAGAGTGGAATGATTTAAATAAGACCTGAGAGGAAACTTTCACACAGAGGGTGTTTGCGTGTATGGAACTAGCTGCCAGAGGAAGCTGCTAGATCAGAACAGCAAGCCAATGTTTCAGAGTCATCAGGACTCTAAACGTTAGCTTGTCCTCTCTCCATAGATGCTGCCTGACCCACTATGATCTCCCGTATTTGTTGTTCTCAGTACAGATTCCAGCATCTGCAGTAAGGTGTCCCTACATTCTGCCTCCACTGACATTGTTTTATGGACTTGGGAATTTATACTCTTCCAGTTCAAAGCTGTCATCTCCATGAGGTAGGATGTTCCTCCACCAACAGTTGCCAATCAATGTGAGGAATGGAGGCTGGTACAATTACAACATTTGAAAGGCATTTGGATGGCTATATGAATAGGAAGAGTTTAGAGGGATTTGGGCCAAATGCTGGCAAATGGGACTAGATCAGATTAGGATAGCTAGACAGCATAGATAAATTGTACCAAAGGGTCTGTTTCCATGCTTCTATGACTGCACAATGCATTGCAGTGACACATCAATGCTTCTTAGACAATGTCTTCCAAATTTCTGATCTCTACTGACTGGAAGGACAAGGGCAGCAGATGCGTAGAATTACCACCATGTACAAGTTCCTACCAAGCCCATGCCATGATGCCTCAGAACCATATCACCCCATTCCTTCAGATTCAGAGTCCAAGTCCTGGAACATTATTCCTAACAACACTTAGGTGTGTCTGTACCACATTGTCTGCAATTCAAGAGGCGACTATCACCTTCTCAAAGGAAATTATAGGGATGATCTACACCTTGGGCTCTGAGAATAAAGAAATTTCTGTCAGTATTAATATTTACTAATTGTGAATTAATTAATGTCTGCAAGATACATGGTTTCCCAGTTTTTTGAGAATGGGACTATTTTGCAAACGAGCAATGATTGACAGCTTGGCAACACACATCTCTTGACCAGAAGATAATGCTGAAATGTAAAAAAAAAAGACAGTTAATTAATCTTGAATGACTTTCATCTTCATTTAGATTGGGAAATTCAAATTGGCAAAGGTGGCCAAGAAGAAAAATCCCACAGAGCATGTTTTGGACAGTTTCCTTGAAAAATACATTATGTATCCAACCAAGGATTTGGTAATGAGTAATAAGGCAAGGTTAATAAATGATCTGAGTAAAAGATTCCATGCAGCAAAGAGACCATAACATGGTAGAATTTAGCATTTAGTTTGAGAGTCAGAAACTTGGGTCAGAGACAGCTGTACTAAACTTGGGGTAATTACAAAGGAGTGGGGGCAGAGTTGACTGGAGTGAACTAAGAAAGGATTTAACAGAAAAGCTGATTTAGGATCAGTGGCAGACATTTAAGAAAACAGCTTGTGACTCACAACAAAGATGTATCGCAGTGAAGAAAAAAAGATTCCAGAGAAGGGATAAACCAGCCATGGTTCACCAAAGAAGTTAAAAAAAATCTATCAAATTGAAAGAATAAGCTATGATGTGGCAAAGGTGAGATAAATTACAGGATTGGGAAAATATTCAAAGCCAACAAAAATTGACAAAAGGAAACTGGAGAGAAAATAAACTGAGGGCGATGTGCAACACATATAAAATGGAAAGCTGTTTTAAATATAGAGAAAGGAAGAGAGATCAAAGTGAACTTGGGGTCTTAGAGAACTTGGGAGGCTAGAGAAAACAATATTGGGAAGCCTGGAATTGGCAATCAATTTGAATAAATCCGTCTTCAAGGTGGAAGACTTTAATAGCATTTCAAAGATACTAAATAATCAAGGTGTCAAAGGGGTAGAGGGGAGGAAATAAACACACTAACTATCAGTGGATACTAATGACAACTAAAGACCAATAATACTCTGGGGCCTGATTAGATTACATCCAATGACTTTTGAGGAAGCGGCTGCAGAAATGGTGGATGCACTAATAGTAGCCTTTTGAGAATCTTTAGATTCTAGAAAAGCCTCAGAGAACTGGAAAATTGCCAGTGTAACATCTTTATTCAAAAAGGGATGGAGACAACAAGAGAGGCAACTGCAGACAAGTATGTACCGCAGCATTTAGAAATATATAGCATGACTATTAGAGTGGCTTCATGAAGGCAAAATTGTGCATGACAAGTTCAAGGCTGCGAGGTTGTTAATCAGTAAGGAAAACAAGGGAAAGGCACAAAAGTGGTGTTGAAGATGATCAGATTAGTCATGATCTTATTGAGTGGCAGAGAAGACTCGGTGGGACGAATTGACTCTGTCTGGTCCTACCTCTTAAAGTCGTACGGTGTGAAGTACTGGGAAGAGGTCAAAACTGATTTGTTAATGAAGCAGAATGAAAAGTACAGGCAGCTCCTTTCCACTTGAGGGAAGTGGCAGGGGAAATGGTAAAAGCGCAAAAGTAAATGGGCAAAGGGATGGTAAATACACATCAATCATTAGATAGAGCTGAAGGAATGGAGTGTGGAGTGAACGCTGGATTGGGTCAGGATGTGGAATCTTGTAGATTGGGGACTTGCCAAAGTGGGGGAAGGGAGGAGCCACTAAAAAATTGTTATTGTGACTTGGAGGTAGCAAGTGGCTGTTGTGTCCCTCTCTGCTCACTCCCCTTACTCTCACTCCAAGTTCTTAGAGGTCTTCGTCCTTCACCCACCAACTCGCCCTCAGTCCTCTGACGGGTCACAACAATTTTGAAGCCTCAAAATAAGCTCATTGTAGCAATAAGCTTGGGAAGCACGGTTGTTAATTTAAGTTTATACCAGCGATGGGCCACTTATGCAACAGAGCATGACTTTGATCGAGATTTACCTCCTCCAGTCTCTGCACCAACATAATCAGGAAGACTGTGCTCTTGATCCACTGCAACCTCTCTTACTCAGGTGCCCTGTTCTAGAAGTTTCTGCTGAAATATACTTTAGCAGATCTTCGCTGGCTGCCCCCGTCTTCTTTGCTCCCACATGGTGGGGAATTCTCCAACAACAGGCAGGATTTCTGTTTGTTGACCACAATCCCACTGTTGGGACAAACCATGTGTCAAAAGTTCACACACATCAGCAGCAGGATCCAGAGGCTGGAGCTGGTCAATTATTGTTAACTTCAGGACACGTAGTTGCTCAGGAGACAGTGAGGTCTGCAGATGCTGGAGATCCGAGTTGAGTGTGTTGCTGGAAAAGCATAGCAGGTCAGGCAGAATCCGAGGAGCAGGAGAATTGATGTTTCGGGCTGGAGCCCTTCAATAGGAGCTCCTCAAGTAGCTGCTCAGTTGAGTTTGTTTTTGTGGTGATGGGAGAGTTCCACTAGTCCTGGTATGGGAAAGGGGTGCGTGTGAGGGGTGGTGGGTGACAGGCAGTGGCAGGGGAAGGCATTGCCTTGAGGTGTGAATTCTGTTGCTCACTTTGTGGAGACGGGATCTACTGAGTAAGTCTGTGCTTTTTTTTTGTTTGGGATTTCCAGTATTCCCATTTTTCTCCACCATAATGGACTGAATGGCCACCTTCTGACATATAACTCTTTCGTTTCTATGAAAATATTCTGTGTGACCTGAACCTTGGTCTCCTCAGGTAATAGCACACTATCACCTGAAATATAATTACTGACTTCTATCTGACAAAGCCGACGTGTTAATCATTTTGTTGCACAAATTGTCCTTTTGTCCCCATTTTTATCAGGTAGCACGCAGTATTAAATTTTCTTACTTCAACAAGTGCTGGAAGGATTTTTACTCACCGCATTTTTTTTGCAGTTGGAAAGCTACCCTTTATCCCAAACCTTTCTTATGTGATCCCCACCCTCTTTCTGTCCAAATTCCTGTGAATATATCATTACATTATCTTTGGTAGAAACAATTTGTAGTGTGTAAGAAATATATTTGAATATCCACAGGAATCACATAAATCATTTCTTATTTATTCTCTGCTGTGTTTTCAAAGGCACATCAACATGATGCATGGATCTGCAGGGCCGAAAGAGATCCTCGCAGATGGTGTCATTCCTCATTCCATCAAATTATTTTGTGTTTTTCTTTTTCAATTGAAAAACAAATTAAATTTTGAAAGTTTTTTTTCAACTAAGCATTGAGGCTGTTGTTCTGCCTCCTGTATGTGGCTGACAGAAATTGCATTCCAAATTACTACAACTGTGCAGGGTTCTAGCTCAGTCAGTGTGTAAGCAAGCTTTGTTTGATCCGAGATGTTGCTGTCACTCCCTGCAGTAAATGTAAGTTCCTGGTGCACATTCTTACAGCCGCTCCCATCTTGTTTAAATCTTGGGTGCAATTCTTTACATCTACCAAGCCCTTGACAACTAGCTACGGTATTGTGTTTAAACATACAAGAATGACCCAAGGCACAGAAGCCAGTTTGTCTTGAAGGACAGCGAATCAAAATACACTTTATTCAATGGGATAGGTAGGTGCTTGGTTGATGAGTTCAGTCTTTGGATGGATCCTAAAAGAAGTGGAGGAGCAGCAGCACAAATAGTTAAAGATAGCCCAGGGCTGTCAGTTTTCTGTAGCCTGCTTCCTATCACTTGCTATACATTGCCCTTATAATTCTGAGGAAGGATCACTCGACCCAAAATGTTAACTCTGATTTCTCTCCATAGATGCTGCCAGACCTGCTGAGCTTTTCCAGCAGTTTCTGTTTTTGTTTCCAATTAAAGTCTTCTGGCCTCACACGTGGCAGGTATGAACTGCCCAGCTTAATTTTCTACCTGCTGTAAGTTTAAAATATTTCTGCTGGTGGAGTCGGAATATTCCTCAAGAAACTTCTGTGAAAAGATGCCTCTTACCTACCAAGGGAGCAGGTGCATGGTCTTTGTGTTTAAAAGGTCTCTTGCCTGCAATCTGCCACTCTCTTAAATCCCACTGTGGTCTTATCCTTTATTATGCATTCATGTGTACGTGCATGTGATGTGCTGATCTACAACTGCACTGTGGGAATGTTGTAGAAAGCATATTTGCTTTATGAATTATTTTGCCTATTTTTGATAGCTTTCTTATATAAACACAGCTTAATAAAACAGAACCCTGAAATTTTGGCATGCTAAATATAAGCAGAATTTTCTATATGGCTTACTTTACCTGCATGGATGCGTAGTCTAATTATATAATGCTAACATTTGCTTCCATTCCCCTTTCAGGCAATGAATTCCTGATTACACAAAACTTGCTGCAAAATTAAAATGTCATCAGCTATTTTTTTTTTGCTTGAATGCCCTTAAATATGTGTCCTTCATGTTTAGCTAACATATTTCGTTTTTACCAAAACAGAAGTTGTTGGAAAAGCTCAGCAGGTCTGGCAGAATCTGCGAAGAGAAATCAGAGTTAATGTTTCAGGTCCAGAGACCCTTCCTTCAAACCTTCACTTTGGAGTGGAGGTACACCTAGTACTTGCATGTTTCTGCCAGGTTGCTTTGTAATTGGGGGGCATACAGGCACTTTCTCCAGATGTCGCTCATAGCTGTTAGCTTGCTTTCAGTTACTCAATTTGCCCTTGCTTGGGGCTTGACCCATTCTGTGGAAAGGTCACTGGACCCGAAACGTTAACTCTGATTTCTCTCCACAGGTGTTGCCAGAGCTGCTGAGCTTTTCCAGCAATTTCTGTTTTTGTGAAGGTCTCTGTAGATTGCACTGCTTTGCAGCACAAAGGGAGAGACAAGCTGATTGTCATTGTGAGCAGCACAAGACAGTCAAGGGTTTGGACGTAGCGCTGTGCGTCACTGGGCAAAATCAACTTCATAACTGCAGCATGTACCCAGCAGCTCACATTGTCCTTAGTGGGATCAAGATGGATCCCCATGGTAGGCTTATGCGGAAAGTCAGGAGGCATGGGATAGAGGGAAATTTGGCCAATTGGATAGAAAACTGGCTAACCGGTCGAAGGCAGAGAGTGGTGGTAGATGGTAAATATTCAGCCTGGAGCCCAGTTACAAGTGGAGTTCCGCAGGGATCAGTTCTGGGTCCTCTGCTGTTTGTAATTTTTATTAATGACTTAGATGAGGGAGTCGAAGGGTGGGTCAGTAAATTTGCAGATGATACGAAGATAGGTGGAGTTGTGGACAGTGAGGAGGGCTGTTGTCGGCTGCAGAGGGACTTAGATATGATGCAGAGCTGGGCTGAGGAGTGGCAGATGGAGTTCAACCCTGCCAAGTATGAGG